>NC_083473.1:7398471-7743471 GCF_030014155.1 Tachysurus vachellii | reverse complement strand
ATTATTTTATATACAGCTGGCGACTAAAGAAATTAATCTAAGCTTAGAATATTGATACCTATAATATAAGAAGTATATTAATCTCCAACTAGGAAAAAGTTTGAGAAAAGAGTAAATGTAGAAGGAAAACTTTTAATACTAATACATTGGACTGAGTTCAACCAGTACAGCCTACTGGAAAGTGAGTCTATGAATCTATGTGCACAGCGTGGCATAATAGCCTTTCTGCCCGTCATCAGTTCCGCTGACTCATCACATTCACCGGTGCTCGAGGAGCCTCGGGGGCAGTTTATAAGCCCTTCCAGTCTTAATGAGTGGAAGTGCAATCTATGTTGAGGCCTTCATGAGCACTGAAGATGAGATAAACTACTTTCACCTGGGACTTTGCTACAGCGGGAATAAAGAGAGCTCTTAAGAAGCTGTCTGGATAGAACAGCTAAAATATTTGAGGGTCCAGTTTTGCTAAAATACTTACAACAGAGCAGGGAAGCAATAATCATGGTGGATGAAAAGTTATTTTTGAATACTTAATCACTTCTGGTTGGTTCACTCTTTATTTTGTGATGTATTTTGTAGAGGCATTAAAAAGATGAGATCCATCACATTTGAACTTGAAGTAAGGAGACTAACTCTTTACATACTGAACTGATCTCTCTCTCGCTCTCGCTCTCGCTCTCACTCTCCTTCCCAGTCTCTCTCTCTCTCTCTCTCTCTCTCTCTCTCTCTCTCTCTCTCGCTCTCTCCCCCCTCTCTCTCCTTCCCAGTCTCTCTCTCTCTCTCTCTCTCTCTCTCTCTCTCTCTCTCTCTCTCTCTCTCTCTGAAACCCTCGAACACTAATCAGGGCAGAGAGCATAAATAAAATGTAAAAAAAAAAAAGAAAAAGAAAAAAGGGCAAATTTCATGCTGTTTTATGTTTAGAGACCTAGACCGGCAAACCTACAGACAGTTTTTTTCATATACAGTATTTCTGCAGCAAACCAAACTGCAAACAACCAATTCACAGTCCTGTGGATTAGACCACAGATATAAAACAACCTAAAACTAATTTGTGAACAGGGATATCCTCTTAGTGGGGCAATTAATCTACTAATTGAATTCACAGAGTCAACAAAGATTTTGGAAACCTTTTTTATTTTTAGGAAACCCCCGAGGCACGGGGAGAACATGCAAACTCCACACACACAAGGCGGAGGCGGGAATCGAACCCCCAACCCTGGAAGTCTGAGGCGAACGTGCTAACCACTAAGCCACTGTGCCTCCCCAGCTTTTTTTTTATATCCAACTTTATTATTTTTTTCAGTTTATTATTTCTTTATTAGGCGATTGTTATATTTTCTGTCGTTTTTTTAACGAGTAGTTTAGGAGTAAAACACAAGCAGGTTTATGATCATCTCTCTCTCAATATACATCTCATTGCTTTCATTCAATTCCACACATTAACAGAAATGTATGACATCTATTCATGTGTGTTAAAAACGACCTATTGTAATGTTTCTTACCTCACATTGTCCTGTATTATTGTGTTCCTTATTATGTACAGTAATTATGTGTTTATTTAAAAAAAAACAGACTTATTTACAAACTCATTTAATCAGCTCTATAACCATAAACATGCATTAACTCAAGACAGATTCACGCCTCTGCTAATGTGACGGTGACTTTGACGTATGAACGTAGTTAGATATCACAGACATCAGCCATAAGGCTCATGTGTAAGACAGAGTGATTGTGTTTACTTAAAGTCACAAATCTAACAGAAAGAAAAATGCGCTGCCTGAAAACAGTGACGGATTTTAAATGGCACACTACCATTCCGGTTTTCTGACCTTTTTCCTGAGAGGCTAGATTGTCATAGATGATAAATGAGTAGTTGTGATGTACTTTTTGGTGTTAAAGTGCCGGTCTGTAACCCTGCAGGACATAAGGGGCATTTCGACCCTGCTACGCTCTGTGCGTGTCTATACACAGCTCTGGCCTCTGACCAAGAGCTTTCAGAGATTGAGAAGTGTCACTGCACTGTCGCACCTCACTGCCAGCTCAGTCACTTAACAGATACGGATGTTTCACGGTGAGGAGTAATGCACTGTCTGAAGCAGTTTAATGCTACTTCTAAGTGTCCAGATTTATCACACAGCCTTCAGATGAAGAGGAGGATAGAGAGAGTGAGAGAGGGTGAGAGAGCAAGAAGAGTGAGAGAGGGAAATAGAAAGACTTTTGTGCTAGGCAAAGGCAGGTTTGTATATTTATACGTAGGAGCCACGTTGAATTTGTATGTGAGATTATGATGAGATATTGTGGGAATACTGATGGCACATCAGTGTCAAATAGAAGTAAAATATTTCCAGGTTTTCAGCATAGAAAGAAATGCTTAAAGGCTGGAAATCATCGCAGTTTTTACACTGAAAAAGAACATGACACAATGTTATTTACAGTGAATTGTGACCTGACATATCCTGGATGTCCATTACTGTTCCTGAGCTAAAATGAAAATATAAAGATTTTTTTCAGGGTCTCAGAAACAATGAGTGCCTCCACAGAGCAAAATCAAACCCAAATGTGCAGATAGCAACAAAACAGGGGAGTTTATTACAGTAAATACACGGTGTACAGACAGACGGAAAAAAACACAGGACAACAACAAAAAATGAAACCTAGGGACAAACATGAGGCAAGAACGATAACAAGGACTCACAAGACAGCAGGTATACAGTGGTGTGAAAAAGTCTTGACCCCCTTCCTGATTTTTTATTTTTTGCATGTTTGTCACACTTTAATGTTTCACATCATCAAACAAATTTAAATATTAGTCCAATATAACACAAGTAAACACAACATGCAGGTTTTAAATGAAGGTTTTTATTATCAAGGGAAAACCAAATCCACAACTATATGGCCCTGTGTGAAAAAGTATTTGCCCCTAAACCTAATAACTGGTTGGGCCACCCTTAGCAGCAAGAACTGTAATCAAGTGTTTGCGCTAACTTGCAATGAGTCTGTTACAATGATTCAAAACACACCAGCAAGTCCACCTCTAAATGGCTGAAGAAAAAGAAAATGAAGACTTTGGAGCGGCCTAGTCAAAGTCCTGACCTGAATCCTATTGAGATGCTGTGGCATGAGCTTAAAAAGGTGATTTATGCTCGAAAACCCTCTAATGTGGCTGAATTACAACAATTCTCTAAAGATGAGTGGAACAAATTTCCACTTATTTTGGATGAGTCGTCACTGTGCTCTTGGGATCATTTTGGTCGGCTGGCCACTCCTGGGAAGGTTCACTACTGTTCCATGTTTTACTCATTTGTGGATAATGGCTCTCACTGTGGTTTGCTGGAGTCCCAATGCTTTAGAAATGGCTTTATAACTTTTTCCAAACTAATAGATCTCAATTACTTTCTTTCTCATTTTTTCTTGAATTTCTTTGGATCTCAGCATGATGTGTAGCTTTTGAAGATCTTTTGGTCTACTTCACTTTGTCAGTCAGGTCTTATTTAAGTGATTTCTTGATTGTGAACAGGTGTGGCAGTAATCAGGCCTGGGCGGGGCTAGAGAAATTAAACTCAGGTGTGAGTTTGGGGCAAAACACTTTTTTACACCACAAAGGGTATATACTGTACAGTGGAGAGGGGGGAAAAGGTGAAGGATCGGGTGGGGCAGACACAAGTGAAGACACAAAATGTAAACAGAAGCACATGAGAATAGAAACCATAAACCATTACCCCCCCTCACGACACACCAATCCAGAGCCTGACCGTCCGAGAAATTGATGACCCTGGTGAGTATCAGGGAGGAGCGAGATGTGCAGCGAGGTCCAAAGGGGCAGCAAGGGCCATGGCGAGGCCCATGGTGGGGGCACAAAACACACTCTGCTGGAGCATCCCTTATGTTCCGGCAGGGAACGTCCAAGCATGACCCTGACAAAGGGTCTTTCTTTGTTCAGTCCTGGTCCATTTCGATTTGGTCAAGTCCAGTTTCTTCCGAAACACATGAAACCTTTTCAACCTGCTGCACATGCTGTGACACAGCAGCATAAGACACTTGAAAGAACGTGCAAATTTAACTAAACTATCTCACAGGCACATAATTGGCTAGTGTCACAGGGCAGAAAGTAATGACACCCCTAATATTGCTCTATCCCTGAAAGCGCAGATGTCTGAGGCATCACTGGGATTCAAACCTGTGATTTCCCACGATGAAACCTTTCTGTTGCACCACCTGGCCAAGATGTGTTTTGAACATCTGTTGAAGATCTTTTTAAATAGCTTAGTGCTCAGTGGTTTGGTTAATAGTATTAATTTCTCCACTAATGTATTACTCCACTAATTGAACTCATTTCTTCTCTTGAACTCCCACTGAGAAGTTTTGAATTCTGAACTCAAGTTTAAAGTTTAAATGAGAATATGTTTGAAGACGGAGAAAATATCATTATTAAATCATGTCATATTGGTAAAAACATGCAGGAATATGCATAAACTATGCACCCGAAGTGTGTGTAAATGTGTCTGCATAGAGCTCTATAATAGACTGGATTTCAATCCAGGATCTAATCGTCTCCTTTATAGTGTTCCTGGATCCGCTGTATCCCTGACCAGACCGAAACAGTTAATAAAGATAAATGCATCAATATAAATCTCTTCCAAAACTGTAAAGATTCTCTCTATATCCAAGAAGGCAAATGATTACTCTTATAATGATTTTCTATTCAGCTAATATATTAGGATTGTTTTTCTTACCCCTAACTGATTTGTTATTTCTGCTAAACTAAGATGTGTCTCATATGGATTATATTTATTGCACTGCCTTTATGCCCTTATTTCTTTTCCCCTGTAGATTGCACACGAAACATGCTGTTTATTAAAATGAAAAGCAGGCAAACAGGATGAAACCAGGAGCAAAAGAGCTGTGTCCCTCGTTCCTAGCACGAGACGGAGTGAGACGCCTTTGAGACGTCTTTGTATGGAATTACGATTACATGCACGCAAACATGCACACATCAAAGCGACGATGGAGTCGGTCCGGTCCACAGGAGATAAGCACTTTTACAAACCCATGTAGAGAGCCATGTAATCATGTTACTGGATTTGTGCTAAAAACTGAGCAGGCTATCTGGGGAAATAAGAAACTATTTATTCAATTCATTTCATATAAGCCTTCATAAAAAGGCAAATGATATATACGTGTACATATTGTGTTACATCTTTCATCCTCACTAGCACAGCATTTTAATGCACCTTTGTGTGCGTTTGGATCCCATAACCTTGTATAGTAGCCAAGAATATAATACACACAGATCTGATTTTTGCACTGTGCAATAAACAAGCTCATTTAGTACACAGCCTATTTGCTGTTGACAGACGTTATATATGGCCTTATTTCCAGACCTGCATTCCTATTCACCAGTGAAGGCGTTTCCCTGAGGGAAACAAGAACGCTCTGTGAAAATCAATGGAAAGCATGAGGGAATTGGAGCAGATTAATCATTTCACAAATCTGTTTAGGGTTGACATCATTGTGGGTGGTTTTCTAATTGTGCGAGCTAATCAGCCCTAACCCAGGGCATAGATAAGAGGAGGGAGATTACTGCACTGGGTTTGTCACTTTTCTGACCAGCCCCCCACCCCTCCCACCTTCTTTCTTTCTTTCTTTCTTTCTTTCTTTCTTTCTTTCTTTCTTTCTTTCTTTCTTTCTTTCTTTTCCTTGAAAGCAACAAAAATAGAGGAGCTCCTGAGGCAAGAAGGCAGCTGGCTTGTAGGTGTGTGTGTCTGTGTGTTCTATATTTAGGTTTCTCTGCATATGTTCCTATTCAGACAGCTGTGTGTGTGTTTGTGTGTGTGTGTGTGTGTGTGTGTTTGTGTGTGTATGTTCAGGGGAATTGTATGCAAATTGTATGCAGTATGCAATTATATGCTTGAATATTTTATGTCTACTATGTTGTCATTGCAACTCATGGACCAGGCTTTCAGACAAAGATTAAGACGTAAACTATAAAAGGCATAATGTGACTCAAGGCTGAACTACAGTGTAAATCCCACTCAAATGAAGACTGTATATATATCTATATATATATATATATATATATAAATAACAACAGATGGATTACTAAGAGTCGATTTTCAAATATGGAGAGTTTTTTTTTTTAAGTTTTATTAAAGTTTGATTCAGCATATCTTCAGAATCTCAATTGCATAAAATAGAATGAAGAAAAGTAATAAAGAAAGAGTGATGGCAGAGCTGGAACGCCTCAGTGGTCATAGTAGGCATTGGGAGCAGTGAGTACACAGATTTATCAGCTTTCATTGCTTAACACAGAACAACACTGCAAATGTGCAATTATATGAGATTTGAATAGAGTGCAAATAGTGTTTAATTTAAGAAAATTGTTCTAGTAGCTTCCAACAGGCTGCTACACAGTGAAGCGAAGCACTACAGCAGTATATTGGGCCAAGCAAGAAAATTCATCACTCATTCTTCTTCAGTAACTGCATTATTCTGGTCAGGGTCAGGGCTGTGGATTCGGAGAGTGGATCTCGCTACCACTGGGACACTTCACCCCAGTTTGGATACTGGTTCATTACAGGGTACCATCTACACACACACATGCACACATGCACGCACACACACACACACACACACACCTGGCATGTTTAAGTACCTTGGGAGGGAACCACGAATCCCAGGGGAAACCAACACATACACTTACAGAGCACATACAAAATACTGCATACTGCTGCTAGCAACTATATCTCTTCGGTGCATGCTGAATGAATGTGTTTTCACTTTTGAATATTTATAAAACGATACGATTTTACAATAAAACTACATTTTATTTAGAAAGCACATTTAAACCAAAGTTCTGTAACTACAGATGTAGCAATCATAAAATAACTACTACAACAGACAGAGTGCTGAGGAATGCTTTAAAAACTGTAGCAGTGGGAGCAAATATAATGCTAAGCTCGTTTACAGCCTCAGGGCACTGAGTTTCTGAGCTTTTGGACTGGACCACCAAACAGCATACAGCATGGAGATCTCAGAGGTATGATATAATTTTATGTGATAAAAACAGAAATAGAATCCTGTAATGGACAGAGAGCCAGTGGAGGGAGACTGACACAAGGATGATGTGATGCTTTTTCACGGTATCACTTGGTAAAGAAGGTTTGGGTTATCTGACAGATCAGAATTCATACATAATAATAAATACACAATTGTCAGACTGTTTATGAATTTAGAAAGGAAATTATTCATAATTACACTCTCCAGTGTCACCCAAATGAGGATGAGGTTCCCTTTTGAGTCTGGTTCCTCTCAAGGTTTCTTCCTCTTCCGTCTGAGGGAGTTTTTCCTCACGACAGTCACCTCAGGCTTGTTCATTTGGGATAAATACAAACACATTTAAATATAAGTCTAATATAAATCTTGAACATTTTGCACTATTTCTTATGTTCTGTAAAGCTGCTTTGAGACAATGTCCACTGTTTAACCCTTGTATGATGTTCGGGTCTGTGGGACCCATATTGATAAACATCAATAGTTTTGAAAAAATTTGCTTCCTTGTAAATTTGTTGATTTTTTTCCCACTTATAACTTGATTAAATTTGATTTTGTTTTTTTATTACATTTTATTAAAAACAACAAAAAACGAGTAGCACTTTAATTAAAAAATGTGATGTAATAACGGTAAAGGGCAAATATTAACCATATATGCTGTTTATATTGCTTGTAATTGGGATGAATTAAACATCTGTAGAATATTTTAACATCAAATTTTTGATCGTGTTGAATTAAAAACCCAAAAATGCAGCGGGTCCAACAGACCCACGAACACTGGCTGAGTAACAAAAATACGAACATCATGCAAGGGTTAAAAGCACTATACAAATGAAATTGAATTGAAATGAATTGAATTTATGAGAAGGCACAAACATTAAGCCTGCATCTAACCTAAAGTTCTCCCCCAAATGTATTGGAACAGCAAAGCCAATCCTTTTATTCTTTTGTGAACCAACTCAAACTTGAACTTGATCTTGAACTTGAACTTGAACTCATTAGTGAAGTGGTCATGACAATGGATTATTTTAAGCTTCATTTTTGAAAACCTATAAACTTGACCAGATGATTGATTTACATCTACATTAAAAATGTTAAACAACTTTCAAAATGGCACCTTTAATGACATGCTAACTGAATTTAAATAAGCAAAAGTATTGGAACATATAGTCTTTCCCCTGATGAAATTCTTTGTTGAGTTGCCGACGTGTTTTGGCCCATTGTTTTGCTGCATTGATGAAGTTCCTCACAAATAGATTGGATGCATTTTTCTGTATTTTGGCACACAGAATGTTTCTGTAGACTTCTGAATTCATTCTGTTGCTGTCATCATAAATTACATCACCAATAAAGATTAGTGAGTCTGCTCCAGAAGCAGTCATGCAAGCCCTAGTCATGACTCTTCCTCCACCATGATTGGACTAAATTTTGTGGATCATGAGCAGGTATTTCTTTATGAATTCCAGTCTGGTCTCTGATTCTTACTGCTAATGAGTAGTTTATACAGTATCTTGTGGTATGTCCTCTATATTTTTGCTCTCAGAGACTTCGAACAGTGGATTGTGACACCTTCACCCCTTCACTGTGGAGGCTGGCTGTGAGTTTTTTCTTCACAGCTCTCAAGATGTTTCTGTCATCAACTGCTTTTGTTTTCTTTGGCGGACATGTTTGATGCCTGATTTATAGTACGCCGGTGTTTCCTTTCGTTTTTAGGACACCCACAAGAAAGGCAGTGTTGTATCCTGTGGACTCATCATCCGAGCCATTGCGTGTGCTGCGTGGTGCGTCATGTATCTAGTGCACTTTCATCAGTGATGCATCATTAATGTGTTATTGCCGGTGGAAGAAAGCATTGAGATGCATATTGCAAGATTTTTAGTTTATCTGTAAAATCCAGAGCCATCCCTCATACCCAGGGACGCATTTGGGTTTCAAAGGAATGTCACAATGACACAAAAACCCAAAAGAAATAAAGTTGTCGAGAAGTGTGAACATTTATTTAGAGTAAATAGATGAATATACCCCAGTAATTAATTTTTACAACAGCAGCTCTAAAAGTACTCTCTGCTGTCTATATTAATGTACTTGTGCTTCTACTTTATTGTTCTTTTAGTAAACAGGCTCAGGGACTTGAATAACAGACATGCAGCATAAGCAAATTTGAAAAATGTGTGGAATTGTTATTCGGATTAAGAATTCTTGAAGAGAAAATCTTTTTATTTTCACACTATAACAGTCAGGGGTAAAGCTGCATCTGCTGACACGAGAAAATCTTTAGGATGTTGCACTTTGCTGTTTGTTGGTAACAAGACAAGCTACATTTTTATTATATTAATTTCAAGAGAAAAACAAGAGGCTGGTGCTTCTCTAAGCTGTAATAAGAAATGAGAAATATTATGAGAATAATATGAGAATTTCTCATAATAAGAAATGAGAAAGAATGGATAAAATGCATGCTGTGTTGTCCTTTAATAAATAAATAATAGCTAGCACTTACACATTAGCTGTCGTATAATGTGACTTCAGGATCCTGTCCTTTACTATTTTTTATATAAAACAACTACTCAAGTGTTTAATTCCTTACTTGCTTACTGATAACCTGAATGGACATTAGGAACAAATGAAATATATTTCCACACCTTTATGTCTTGGGGAGTTAAATGTGGATAGATGGTCCTCTAACACCCACAGACAGAAAAATATCAGTCTGTATTTGTGTTTAATGGAGACAGTTGAGGGTTATGTGGGATGATGGCCTGTCAGTACCAGGGAGGCAGCTATGGGCTCAGGACAGCAGCCCGGAGTTCACAGGGAGTGTCATCACCATCCCACAACCATGATCGTGACAGCCAGAAAGAAAATCCGAATTCCCCTTTGGCTGAAATACAAAAGCTCATTGGTGCTTAGAAATTCATGGACATCCATAATCCAGATCCAGTATCCAATATTCTTATTAATAGAAACACTGTTTAACCACAATTCATTGAGCATGTTGTGGCTGGTTTACTTTAAATCCAGTTTCAGATGAGCAAGTGAGCCAATAACTGATCAAGGTGCTTGTCATTTGTTAATAATTCATTAAAATACTGAAATTGCATTTGCATACACTACTAGCAAGTGTTAAAGGCCTGTGCTGAAGCTGGCATGCAGAGAAAGACCCGGGCTTACAATAGGTTGTATTAGATAGCAGGTGCTCTGCAAAATGGATGTTAAAGACGTGTGGCAGAAGACCACCTGCTATGAGGCCTGCTAACATTTGGATTTCAAATTAGATTCATAGCTTTTGGACAAGAAAAACTGAGTTGATAGAATATGACAATGTTTTGTCCAACGGCAGCTGTGTTCTGTGTTCTGTAGCTCCCCCCTGATATTCACAATGGGTTTGTTGTTCTGTTTCTTGTTGAACCATAAAGCTCAAGAAAAATAAGGTCTTTAAATGGAGAGATGGTATTCATGGCTCTATTGCTCTCACTCTAATGGGTTTTTAATAACTAATGATAAATCTGCACCATGCAGGATACACACAGGATCCGACTAAAACGGAAGCTTCGGAAAAGGTCTCTTTGACACAGCAGGATAATTGCCTAGCCTTGCTGTACATAAACTACAATTAGATTTGCTGTAAATCTGTACATAATTTGGATAACCTCCATTAGATCATTCACTGACAGGTTTAATATGCTTAATCATTATTGGCTAAAATCACAGAAGGCTGGAGCCGTCAAGGAAAACAGACGTAGAAGCTTTTGATACATAGCCAAGGAATAATGACTCGAAATAATGATAGGCATATATAATCAGCTCATGAATAATTGATCATCTGTAATGGAAAACAACAAAGAGCATTTTTACAGAGCACATTTTGGATTGGTTATTTTGAGTGATCAACACGGATGATGTTAACTAGAACAAACACAGTAGGGTGACACGGTGGAGCAACAAATCCCTAGTTTCATCCTGAGAGCCGGTTACTTTCTTTGCTGAGTTTTTCAGTGCATGGAGTTTTTTTGTGTGGGTTTCTTCTCAGTTCTCTGGTTTTATCTCCACTCTTTAAAACATACCAGTAGGTGGACTGACATCGCTAAATACATGCGACTTGTGTGTGTGTGTGTGTGAAACCAGCATTCCAGCAACTACACCACGGTGTTATCCTGACTCATTCTCAGTGTTCATGATTGGGAGGTAAGAAATGCTCTTTGCCATCAGCTCTTATGAAGAAATGCAAACTGCTCCATCTGCTGGACTAATCTCTCTCTCTCTCTCTCTCTCTCTCTCTCTCTCTCTATCTCTCTATCTCTCTCTCTGACTCACACATGCACACACACTTTTTGTTTCAGAGCCATAATGACTACTCAGGCCTCTCTCTGATCCAATAAAACCTTACTCACTGTCAAGCTCACGTTCATTCTGCCTGGCTTCCACAAAAATACAGCGTCTAGACTTGGCTCTAAGCCGAACACATTATAGCAGCAGATGAGAAAGCACTCAAATTGAGGCAGGATTGCAGCTTCCAGTAATCAAATGTTGTGCACCAAGTTTGTAGACTCCATTAACCAACAACTATTTAAAGAACCTGTTAAAAATCAATCTAGCTTTCTTCCATCATCCACTGAGCCTGAAAATCAATAGGAAAGTTCTATAATCATAATCATAATACATATTTTATAGATCATACCATAATTTAGTACATATAATAATAACAACAATTATTATGCTGGATTTGTAAATGAAAGTACCTAGTTGTAAATCGTTTCCTTAAGAGACGTCCTCGTATTCTGCAGTGGTGCATTTAAAAGTTTAATGTTTGCTTTGAAAAATTGAAACGAATGTCTTCAGCTTGTGGAGAAGGGAGAGGCAATTCAAATAAATTATTTAACTCTGAGATGTCTGAGGAACTTTGTGCTTTAGAGATGGAAGAAACCGAAATCCAGTAATGGAATAAAAGTGTGTCAGGTGGGTAAGCGCTCAAGATATCTGGCTAGTATCTAGTAGCTAGTACTGTATGTAACTCATACAGTATATGATAAACCGTACGTTTATATTGTAAAACCTTTGTCCTACACCACATACTGTCTTATTCTATTGGTTTATTACGTGTGATCTTTGAAGCACAGACAACAGGACTGTTTTTTTTTCAGCCAGGGAAATACATTCCACCATCATTAAAGTTGTTAGATTAATTATTGAGGTCAAATAAATAACCAGAATATTACTGTGCACATTTATATAATTGTGTATATATCTGGCTCCAAAATATTGGTGAACATGATTGGTGGTTTCAGGGTTGGCGGATAGATTCCTATTGCCGCCGTGTGTGTGGAGTTTACGTATTCTCCCTGTTCCTCAGGAGTTTCCTGCCCAAAGACATGCATTGTAGACTGATTGAATATTTCAGTCATTTGCTGTCTTTTGCACAATTCTATACCTTATCTCAAGGACCTGCTGCTAAGAAACTGTTTATTCTGATGTTACTGCACAAAATATTGTTTGAACATTCAGTATTCACATACAGTACAGTATTTACACTGGTCGGTCGGCGCTGTTTCTGTTTACTGTTTATTGTCTTTTGTGTATTGTATTTTTTGTACTTTTTGTATTGTCTTGTAACTTTTTGTCTGCACTGTCTTTTGTCCTGCACTGTCTTTTGTCCTGCACTGTCTTGTCTGTCTTGTCCTGCACTGTTTGCACCAGGTTGCACAGTTGCACTTTATGTGGTTAAGACTACTTACAAGTCTTTAGCCCTGTCTTTGTTTTATGTAGCACCCTGGTCCTGAAGAAACGTTGTCTCATTTCACTGTGTACTGCAACAGCTATATATGGTTGAAATGACAATAGAAGCTTCTTGACTTGACTTGACCTGACCGGCATCTCTAAATTGTCTATAGTGTGTAAGTGTGTATGCGATTATGCCCTGTGATAAACTGGCATCCTGTCTAGGGTGTATCCTGCCTTGTGCCCTGAGTGTCCTGGGATTGGCTCCAGGCTTCCTGTGACCCAGGAGGATAATATGGACGTGACGTGACATACGGCTAAGTACGGTGACCCATACTCAGAATTCATTCTTTACATTTAACCCATCCAAAGTGCACACACACAGCAGTGAACATACAAGCAGTTGGAGGTTTCGGTGCCTTGCTCAAGGGCACCTCAGTCATGGCCGGCCCGAGACTCGAACCCACAACCTTAGGATTACGGGTCAGACTCTCTAACCATTAGGCCATGACTTGGATGGATATTTGTGAACTGCTGTTCTCTGCTAATAAATAATAGTAGCATATAAGCAGCATATTATTTTTAAATGAAGCATAGTGTTAAATGGTTTCGGCTGAAAGGTCTATAACAATCAACAATATGAAAATCAACAATACCCCTTTATAATGCTAGATCTATCAGCTACCAAACGAGCCTTTCAGGAAGGCTTTTCCCCACTCTGTGAGCCGATGAGCCTCTAGAATAAAGTGCTATTGAATTATTTATTTTTGTTTATCGAGTGCCCATTACCTAGCTCTTTGTAATCACCATCTATTCCCAGCAAAGTAATATCATTATCACCAACACTATCATTTAGATCAAGCAGTGGACAAGTTTGAATCCACTACATACTTTACTGTCATGTCAGATATGAGTTAGGAGGATTATTTATTTGATGTGGCTGGACAAGGTGAGCTGATTCATTAGTATACCACTAGAGGGAAATCTTATTCCATTATTAAGCATTTAACTTGTGTAAATCAGCATATGTGTGTGTGTGTGTGTTTGTGTGTGTGTGTGTGTGTGTGTGTGTGTGTGTGTGTGTGTGTGTGTGTGTGTGTGTGTGTGTGTGCGCGTGTATGTGAGTGCGTGTGTGTGTGTGTGTGTGTGTGTGTGTGTGTGTGAAAACTATGAGTGGTATTATCGTTCATCTTCATTTACTGGATTTAGTGAATATTAAATATTTAAAATACAGTTAACACAAATCCTAATGTGCAATTCTAGGACTGTCTGGTGCTGAATAGATAGTGTTGGGTCAACTATTAGTGTTGAATTCACTCCTACAGTGTTGAATTACACAATGTATTGAATTAAATGAAACTTAATTAATAAAACTTGATGCTTGTAGAATCTGGTGTTATATAAAAACTGTAAGCCAGAACCAGGAAATTATTTGTTAACTGAATTGAAAATTTGATGTCATAAAATTGCTTGCTTTCTGAATGTGAGAAATGTCCAAGTAACCGAGTAGAATATTAGGACTGTGCATTGAGTCTTTGTGAACTGTGCAGAACGTGAACACTGTGTACTTCTTGTCAGAGAGCAGTAAGCCTCAGTAACAGTGACGTGAATGTCTTTAAGAATGAAATGTGCAGTTTGTCTCTATAAAAATGAATGTGGCAGTGGGGGGTGTGGTTGAGCATCAGCTGTGGATGGAGAGGAGGAAGGCTGAACCAGCAGGCAACACATGAAGATTCATATATGTAATATTGAGACTGTGCTTCATTTTAATTTTCCATTAGGCATGCTGAAAAATGCTTGTTGAAAGAAATAAAGTGAAGCTCCTTCAGAGTCTGCCTGTCTCCCGAGTCCTCTTTCCCACACACCCTCACATACACTGGGTTGTGCAGTGAATTCCAATAAGAAAGTATCTTCAGTGTATCTGAGTGAGAACTGTGCAGAGAGTATGCTTGAAATTGAATCTTAGTTCGGGTGTGAGTGAACAAAGAAAATGACACATTGACAATAAATAATTCATCGAGTCTCAATGAGAGTGAACAGTGTGGTGAGCGTCAGTGAGAGTGAAAATTTCAGTGAGTCTGGGGGACAGTGAACAGTAGAGTGAGTCTTAGGGAGAGTAAACAGTGTGGTGAGCCTCAGTGAGAGTAAACAGTGAGGTGAGCCTCAGTGAGAGAAACAGTGAGGTGAGCCTCAGTGAGAGTGAACAGTGTGATGAGCCTCAGTGAGAGTAAACAGTGAGGTGAGCCTCAGTGAGAGAAACAGTGAGGTGAGCCTCAGTGAGAGTGAACAGTGTGATGAGCCTCAGTGAGAGTGAACAGTAGATTGAGTCTTAGGGAGAGTGGACAGTGTGGTGAGTCTTAGTGAGAGTGAACAGTGTGGTGAGTCTTAGTGAGAGTGAACAGTAGATTGAGTTTTAGGGAGAGTGAACAGTGTGGTGAGTCTCAGTGAGAGTGAACAGTGTGGTGAGTCTCAGTGAGAGTGAACAGTGTGGTGAGTCTTAGTGAGAGTGAACAGTAGTTTCAGACTTAGGGAGGGTGAACAGTGTGGTGAGTCTCAGTGAGAGTGAACAGTAGATTGAGTTTTAGGGAGAGTGAACAGTGTGGTGAGTCTCAGTGAGAGTGAACAGTAGATTGAGTTTTAGGGAGAGTGAACAGTGTGGTGAGTCTCAGTGAGAGTGAACAGTGTGGTGAGTCTCAGTGAGAGTGAACAGTGTGGTGAGTCTTAGTGAGAGTGAACAGTAGTTTCAGACTTAGGGAGGGTGAACAGTGTGGTGAGTCTCAGTGAGAGTGAACAGTAGATTGAGTTTTAGGGAGAGTGAACAGTGTGGTGAGTCTCAGTGAGAGTGAACAGTGTGGTGAGTCTTAGTGAGAGTGAACAGTGTGGTGAGTCTTAGTGAGAGTGAACAGTAGATTCAGTCTTAGGGAGGGTGAACAGTGTGGTGAGTCTCAGTGAGAGTGAACAGTAGATTGAGTTTTAGGGAGAGTGAACAGTGTGGTGAGTCTCAGTGAGAGTGAACAGTGTGGTGAGTCTTAGTGAGAGTGAACAGTAGATTCAGTCTTAGGGAGGGTGAACAGTGTGGTGAGTCTCAGTGAGAGTGAACAGTAGATTGAGTTTTAGGGAGAGTGAACAGTGTGGTGAGTCTCAGTGAGAGTGAACAGTGTGGTGAGTCTTAGTGAGAGTGAACAGTGTGGTGAGTCTTAGTGAGAGTGAACAGTAGATTCAGTCTTAGGGAGGGTGAACAGTGTGGTGAGTCTCAGTGAGAGTGAACAGTAGATTGAGTTTTAGGGAGAGTGAACAGTGTGGTGAGTCTCAGTGAGAGTGAACAGTGTGGTGAGTCTTAGTGAGAGTGAACAGTGTGGTGAGTCTTAGTGAGAGTGAACAGTAGATTCAGTCTTAGGGAGGGTGAACAGTGTGGTGAGTCTTAGTGAGAGTGAACAGTAGATTGAGTTTTAGGGAGAGTGAACAGTGTGGTGAGTCTCAGTGAGAGTGAACAGTGTGGTGAGTCTTAGTGAGAGTGAACAGTGTGGTGAGTCTTAGTGAGAGTGAACAGTAGATTCAGTCTTAGGGAGGGTGAACAGTGTGGTGAGTCTCAGTGAGAGTGAACA
This sequence comes from Tachysurus vachellii, assembly GCF_030014155.1. Taxonomy (NCBI): domain Eukaryota; kingdom Metazoa; phylum Chordata; class Actinopteri; order Siluriformes; family Bagridae; genus Tachysurus; species Tachysurus vachellii. Next base: position 7,727,107 of record NC_083473.1, on the reverse strand, counting down.
GTAGATTGAGTTTTAGGGAGAGTGAACAGTGTGGTGAGTCTCAGTGAGAGTGAACAGTGTGGTGAGTCTCAGTGAGAGTGAACAGTGTGGTGAGTCTTAGTGAGAGTGAACAGTAGTTTCAGACTTAGGGAGGGTGAACAGTGTGGTGAGTCTCAGTGAGAGTGAACAGTAGATTGAGTTTTAGGGAGAGTGAACAGTGTGGTGAGTCTCAGTGAGAGTGAACAGTGTGGTGAGTCTTAGTGAGAGTGAACAGTGTGGTGAGTCTTAGTGAGAGTGAACAGTAGATTCAGTCTTAGGGAGGGTGAACAGTGTGGTGAGTCTCAGTGAGAGTGAACAGTAGATTGAGTTTTAGGGAGAGTGAACAGTGTGGTGAGTCTCAGTGAGAGTGAACACTGTGGTGAGTCTTAGTGAGAGTGAACAGTGTGGTGAGTCTTAGTGAGAGTGAACAGTAGATTCAGTCTTAGGGAGGGTGAACAGTGTGGTGAGTCTCAGTGAGAGTGAACAGTAGATTGAGTTTTAGGGAGAGTGAACAGTGTGGTGAGTCTCAGTGAGAGTGAACAGTGTGGTGAGTCTTAGTGAGAGTGAACAGTGTGGTGAGTCTTTGTGAGAGTGAACAGTAGATTCAGTCTTAGGGAGGGTGAACAGTGTGGTGAGTCTCAGTGAGAGTGAACAGTGTGGTGAGCAGTTCTCTCAATTTTTTAAAACAGGCAAGAGTGACATCTCCACTTGCAATTTTTAGGGTCATGATTGAGGACAATGTCCCGTCCAGAGACAAGCTGTTTCGTGTTGAGGTTTTGTTCAACCCGACCATCGAAAATACCCTCTCGACATCAGCATTACAATGTGGAAGCACTAAAACCAAGGCTGCTTGTTCTGAGCAGGTGTTGTCAGTGAACCGGGGCCCCCTGGAACCGTCTGTGCCATGGCTTGGTGAGTGTAAATTGTGCAGTAAATTCCAGTGAGAGTAAGCTGGCATGGAATGGAATGTGGTAGATTAGTGTTTAAGGTGCTGGACTACTGATCAGAGTCATGAGTTTAAACCCCAGATCCACCAAGCTGCCAATGTTGGGCCCCTGAACAAGGCCCTTAACACACAATTGCTCAGTTGTATTAAAATTAGTTAACAATGTAAGACACTCTGGATAAAGGTGCCTGCCCAAATGCTGTAAATAAAACATACATTTAATCCCAGAAAGAGTGAACTGGTGAGTCTAAACTGTGCAATGAATCCCAGTAAGAGTGAATTGGTGAGTCTAAACTGTGCAATGAATCCCAATAAGAGTGAATTGGTGAGTCTAAACTGTGCAATTAATCCCAATAAAAGTGAATTTGTGAGTCTAAACTGTGCAATGAATCCCAGTAAGAGTGAATTGATGAGTCTAAACTGTGCAATGAATCCTAGCAAGAGTGAATTGGGAGTGTGGTAGCCTAGTGTTTAATGTGTTGGGCTAACAATCGGAAGGTTGTGAGTTCGATCCCAGGTCCACCAAGCTGCCACCCTAACCCTGAATTGCCCCCAACTGCACAGTTGTATAATAAATAAATAAATAAATAAATAAATAAATAAATAAATGAGATACTGTAAGTCGCTCTGGATAAAGGTGCCTGCCCAAATGTTGTAAATAAAACATGCATTTAATCCCAGCAAGAGTGAGCTGGTGAGTCTAAACTGTGCAATGAATCCAATAAGAGTGAACTGGTGAGTCTAAACTGTGCAATGAATCCCAGTAAGAGTGAGCTGGTGAGTCTAAACTGTGCAATGAATCCAATAAGAGTGAATTGGTGAGTCTAAACTGTGCAATGAATCCCAGTAAGAGTGAACTGGTGAGTCTAAACTGTGCAATGAATCCAATAAGAGTGAATTGGTGAGTCTAAACTGTGCAATGAATCCCAGCAAGAGTGAACTGGTGAGTCTAAACTGTGCAATGAGTCCCAGTAAGAGTGAACTGGTGAGTCTAAACTGTGCAATGAATCCCAGTAAGAGTGAACTGGTGAGTCTAAACTGTGCAATGAATCCCAGTAAGAGTGAGCTGGTGAGTCTAAACTGTGCAATGAATCCCATTAAGAGTGAATTGTTTATTAAACTGTGTTTATTAAAATTATTCAGCTATGTTGGTGAGTAATCTGTACACTGACTCATATGTTTATTTTGGTCAGTGTAAAAAAAAAATGCAGTTAATGCCAGAAAGTTTTTTGTGTGTGGGTAAAAGTGCATTGATTGTAATTATGAGCAAAGTGCAGAATAAAAGCCCAGGCTCCATTGTACAATAAGAATGAAGGCTGTGCAGTGAAAGTTGAGCCGTGTGCACTGACTGCGCCTCCGACTGCTCAACAACTAGTTTGGTCTGTTCACAGCTGATATGTTTACTCTTTTCTTGGTTGGACTAGATGGAAATTAAGGTATGTAAATAAGACTTTTGAGTTTTAAAAAGGTTTTTCTGTAACTGTTCAAGCGTCTAAAACTCTGTGTGTCGAATATAATCATAATAAGTGGCGCTGCGTGTTTGTCCGCACTTCCTCATTTTGTCAGGTGCTCGGTGAGTAAAAGTGAGTTTTATACCGTCCTTGTTACCGGGCTGTGCTTCTTAAACTAAATGTACGAGAAAAAACAAAACAACCAAACAAAAAACATTTCAAAAATGTAGTTTTTTTTTCTCACTCGGAAAGCGACAGACGAAACAAAGTAGAAAATAATGACTTTTTTTTCCAGTAAGGGACCGTGCACAAATTGCGCACACAGAAAAATCTGTAGGACTTTTAATGATGAATGTATTTATAAAGGAAAGAAATATTAAAACAACAAATCCATGAGGAATCATAAAACCAAATCAGAAGTAATACAAGATCATTTGAGATGATAACAACTATTTATTAATAAATGGAGAGAATGGGGATGGTGCACAGTGGCAGGTGGTTTGCAGGTTTGCCTAGCACCTCCGGGGTTCACGGTCTGCCTCGCACCTCTGGGGCTCACGGTTTGCCTCACGGTTTGCCTCGCACCTCTGGGGCTCACGGTTTGCCTCACGGTTTGCCTCGCACCTCTGGGGCTCACGGTTTGCCTCACGGTTTGCCTCGCAGCTCTGGGGCTCACGGTTTGCCTCGCAGCTCTGGGGCTCACGGTTTGCCTCGCAGCTCTGGGGCTCACGGTTTGCCTCGCAGCTCTGGGGCTCACGGTTTGCCTCGCAGCTCTGGGGCTCACGGTTTGCCTCGCACCTCTGGGGCTCACGGTTTGCCTCGCACCTCTGGGGCTCACGGTTTGCCTCGCACCTCTGGGGCTCACGGTTTGCCTCGCACCTCTGGGGCTCACGGTCTGCCTCGCAGCTCCGGGGCTCACGGTCTGCCTCGCAGCTCCGGGGCTCACGGTTTGCCTTACTCACACATTCCTCTTGTACCCTAGGGTCTTCCTGCAGGTCCTTCAGATTTCTCCCGCAGTCATCTCTAAATTGTCTGTAGTGTGTGTGATTATGCTTTGCAATGAGTCGGTAGCCCACCCCCAGGCCTTAGGTTCCCACTGGATAGGTTCTAGGTTCTCCATGACCTTGTGTAAGATAGGATGGATGTATGTTGTACAGAATATGGAAGGACACATATTTTAGTTTAAAGCACATTGGCATATACTGGGGCTATTATTTCACCATATTTCACTTGTAACCATCACAGTGTGAGCAAGTGCTTTTTGCAAATGTTTTACCTACACCTATGTACATGTAGTATTGTGTTGCAGAAAGCATTTTCTTGCCATCATCAGAGTCCACCAGATCTGTTTCTGGTTTGCGGTTTGAATAGTCTAGAGAACAGTTATAGCTGCTATGGCTCTAGGTGGCTGGGTTTGTCACTGGATCTTCGTGTAAATCATATAGTCTCTGGATACACTTTGATTATATTTGAGGTTGGCAGTACAATACATTATCACCTTTATATTCCCATGATACTGCCGAGGATGGTTGCTGTGTCCCATACTGTAATTTCTCTTCATGTCTACAAAGTTTCAAAATCTGGATCGTCCAATACCTTGTCTTCTGTCTCAGAAAAATCTCCTTTGATTTCACTATCATAGTCAAAAAGCTGCCATGAGGTTTTCTTTGGTTGTCAGTTTTCAGAACCTGAACCTGAGAGAGTCTGTTGCCGTAGAAAGAAGTTTGGAAAAGCTCTTTTTAACCGTTGAACAGGAACAGTCAGACCCAGACGTAACAATGACATCAATAAAGACATAAATTTAAATAGAAGATCATCAGCACAATTATCTTTGTCCTTGAACTCGTATTGTTTAATAAATACCTACATCATCATGTCTGTATACAAATAATGAACAGACATTGCACAGTAGTGTGTTTACATTTTGCATGAATATTCATGAAGCAAAATGTGCGAACCTAACATTGAGAAAAGAGAGCCAATATTTCAGACCATTCAAAAGTTGTAATGGCTCAAATCGATCTACATCACCACAGGAATTGTTTATATAAATGTCTCAGGTTGTTAAATCTTTCAGCTGTGACTTTTATGACTTTTATAAAGGCAAATAAAATCATGAATATTAAAAAGTATGAAGAATAATAATAATGATAATAAAAAACTTTATTTTCTATAGGGCCTTTAAAAGTATCTCAAAACGCTTCACAGAAGAAGAAGGAAACATACAATTATACAAATAATACATTAAAATAAGTAAGATGTAAAAACACACCAAATAAGAACATACTATCAAAAACAAGTAAGTTCAATTTAAAAACAAGTAAAATCAATTTCAAGTAACTCGAGTTCTATCCTATAAGACATCCTCTGAGACAATTACAGCCTTAAAGTAAATGATTTATTGTGATTATTTAATTACAAATCAGTTTATTACTTTGTGGATATCATTGAATCATTTATCTTCAGTAATGTTTTATTTTATCCAGGATTACAGTTAAGTCTGAAACCAACCATCCACTGCTTTTAGCTCAGAGGAGAAAGAGTAGTGACCTCAGTTGTGTGTGTGTATGTATTAGAGGTCTTCACGGGTCCACTTAGGTCCGAAAACCCGAGGTCAGACCTGAGACCCGAGTGGGTTTGGGTCTAAAAGTTTGACGTTTGCCTCGGACACGGGTCGGGTATAATAATAGCGGCATCGGGTCTCGGGTAATTTAAAATGAATGTGTTTTTACCGAACAGACCCGAGAAGACCCGAACTACTGTACTGTATGTCGTGTGTGTGCATCGACTCGAGTCCTTTTCCACCCTCTCCTCTGGTTGCCAAGACCGCTTGCGACATGTGGCTGGTGACATGTGGCTGGCGGTAAGCTAATTTTCGTTGAAACAGACCTGTCAATCAATTTTGAATCCACGCTGTAGCAGTTACTTTAGTGCAGAGTTATGCAACATTTGGGTCCAGTCGGGTTAAAAAAAATTGCCGTCGGGTCGGACTCGGGTTTGTCTCGGGTCGGGTTTTTATAAAAAAAAAAATATATATGCACGTTGGGTTCTGGTAAAAAGTGATTCGGGTCACTTCGGGTCGGGTACATTTTTTTTAGACCCGAGAAGACCTCAAATATGTGTATATACTGTACAAGTTGCTCTGGATAAGGCCTTCTGCTAAATGCTGGAAATGTAATGTAAAAATTTAAATCTCCCTTATAATTTATTGAGTCCAATTTAAAAAACGAGGGAATATTTTAGATTAAAGAATGATCCTTTTTTTTTTACTAACTAATTTTGTGTCTTTTGACCTTCCTATCCAGCTCTATGGAAAAAGCATTTCGTGTCGTGCACTTTTTAGACGTTCCCTTAATGTCTCCCTTAAAATTCAAGCGTCGTTTCTAAATCACTATCTCTATAGAAGACATTGAGTGTCTCATATACGTGTTTGAGCGGTTTAATGTGGGGAGGTTTAATTATTTGAGTAATTAGAGAGATGAAGCAAGAAACAAAAAATAAAAAGTAGTGAAATGAGCGCACAAGGTGAGCCACAAAAAAAAGCCTAATGGTTTACTGTACAATCCGGTTGCGCCACCTGGTTTAGTGACGTAGTTACCTGTGGGAAAGACGCGCTGTTTACGGAAGTGCGCCAGCTTCGTATTGATGCCATTTAAAAAAATAATATATGTGCAGAAGTTTTAATAATTCATTCATTCATTCATTTTCTACCGCTTATCCGAACTACCTCGGGTCACGGGGAGCCTGTGCCTATCTCAGGCGTCATCGGGCATAAAGGCAGGATACACCCTGGACGGAGTGCCAACCCATCGCAGGGCACACACACACACACTCATTCACTCACGCAATCACACACTACGGACAATTTTCCAGAGATGCCAATCAACTTACCATGCATGTCTTTGGACTGGGGGAGGAAACCGGAGTACCCGGAGGAAACCCCCGAGGCACGGGGAGAACATGCAAACTCCACCCACACAAGGTGGAGGTGGGAAACAAACCCCCAACCCTGGAGGTGTGAGGCGAACGTGCTAACCACTAAGCCACCGTGCCCCCAAGTTTTAATAATATTAAATATAATATAATAATAAATATAATTAAATATAATTTAATTAATATAAAGACATAATATTACCTAGTAAAAAAAAAATTAGGAAAGTATGAGGAGCAGGTCGTTACATCAGTAGAAATGTTTTAGAAATGGAGGATGGTTCTCTGGTACAGGGGCACCATGACCACCATAAGCACCATGACCACCATGACCTCCATGACCACCATGACCTCCATGACCACCATAAGCACCATGACCACCATGAGCACCATAACCACCATAACCACCATAAGCACATTAAAGCACCATAACCACCATGAGCACCATAACCACCATGAGCACCATAAGCACCATGGACAGGGCTGGACAGGTGAGGCATATGAAAAAAAAACATTGAATATTGCGATACTTGTAGGTTTTTCCAAGGTATTGAGGTTTACTGACAAGTCGATGGATTTTATGAAACAAGGCAGTAACTAAAAACTTGTCACGGCTTTTCAAAAAGACATTGGAAGTGCTAAGACTACTGGTATTACTGGTGTAGCACTGATGGATAAACTTTTCAAAAATTCAATCTTTCAAAGGTAAAACATCAACAGTATAATTCTGTAGTTTTGGTATCAACTTTAGATTATTTCTTGTCTTTTTAAAGTGTTGTTTTTATTTATTTTATTTATTTATTATTTTTAATATGTAGATGTTTCTGGGATCAGTGATGACCAAATGAAATATATATTAAAAAAAGAGAGAGAGCGAGAGAGGCTGGTGCTGATGTCTTTCTAGCTCAGATGGTAGATTTGTGCATGCAATCAGTAATAGTACAGGTAAAGCCCAGGCACAGCAACAATGTGTTAAAAACTTGTACAGTGACACTTTAAGTTGAGAAATGTTTAACTTTATTCAAATATGAAGCGACTTGATGAAGCAACTAACAATGGGAGCTAAGATAGTAGCGTGTATATGAACCTTCTCTAGTCAGAAATATTATTTCTAGTGATTAGCAATCGGTCAGTTCTTTACGGTATGTTTCAAGATGGATACAGAGACACCAGTGAAAACGATGTGGGGAAAAAACATATCCAATAGTGTGGACATTTCGTTGTAAGTTGAATGTTAGTCTAGAATAATAGGTTTTAATTATTAACCGTTGACAGACAGGTCCGACTCTTGCAGTTTCAACGCTGATTGATGGTCACAGTAGCAAAGAGCACACACTGCTTGTCCTTCATCTCGTATGATACAATACGTATGTACACTGGTGAATCTTTAGATACAAATGTTCTCCCTCTATAATTATAGCAGCAAGAAAACAGATCAGTTGGAGATTTGATATCCATTTGGGCTGATAGATTTCATACGCCTTCACAGACACATCAGTATATCAGTGACATATTAATCAGCAGTGATTGAGAAATGCCTTTGGAGGAGAAACAAAAATAGACTAAGGACACTTTGTCCAGTGTCAAGTTTAAATAACACAAAAGGACATATTATAGAACCATTTTGGTTTGAATGAAAGCTTGCTTTGTTTATCGGATCTTATTATCAGCTAGACCTCAAATACTTTCATTGTCAAACTGTTAATAAATCTTTGACTTTAGCTTTTCTGTCTTAATATTACAACCAGACCTGCTCTCCTAACCTCTCTCTCTGAGAGAGTTCCAGTCTGGCACCGATTTAGATCAGTTGTTCCAACCCTGATCCTGCATAGTTCATTGTTTTTTTTTTTGTTTTTTTTCCTCTAACACACCCACATTGACTCAGGAGTGGCCTTTTATTTATCTGGGCACAGTTTCCAAAATGCATTAACAGTCATGGTTAGATGGTGTGAACTTCACAGTAAAATCTGCCTCTCTATCTCTCTCTGTGCCATGGAGAGAAAACTATGACTGGATTTTTTTGTGACACAGAAATTCAACATGTCTAAAAGATTGGCCTGTTCTTAAAAGATTAAAAGTTAAAAGCGTTTGAATCCCAATGATTTTGTTTCCACCCATGGCTCTGAACTTTTGTCAGAAACAAGTCCTTGTCTTCTGTCTAGCCCATTGCAGGCGTCTGTGTACTCACATACTGTATATGAAAAATAAAGACCAAGTGTCTCCTCCAAGTGTGTTTAGCTGCCTGTTATAATCTGTAAAAGCATGCAGGAGGAAGCGGATCAGCTTTTGTGCTTAATGCAGTACAGTAGAGAAGAACTAGCCAGTGTTGCCTATGACGAGCTTCGTATCTACCTCCGACTTTTTTCCTTTAAGGTAAAAGCTCACCAGAACAAATTAAACATGCAGCCACACCCGGTGTAAATGTTGCTGCCAGACAGTTCATGTGTAAGTATTAATGTATGTTTGGTTTCATTGTTCTTAGTGTTGCAGTAGCAAGATTAAATTTACAAGTATAACGCTGATGAGATAAAAGAATGAGAACTCAAGGTTGGCTCATGATTAAGACAGGGCTACAGAGATTTATTTATTTTTTTTCCATTTTACTTACAAATGAACTCTTTTTGGCATGACATGGCATTAAGAAAGGAAGATAGAAAGAAAGTAATTATTTTTACCAGCGGCCAGAAAATTTCATTCGCGCCTGTTTAGTTAGCTGTTTAGCTCATATTCAGCAATGAATATTCAGTCTTTGTCATTTCACACAGTGGCAGAAATATTTTAAGAATATTTGGAAAATTTTTAACCACTAAAATTCTGTGTAAGGTAGGGCTGGGTGATAAAACGATAATGATATGTATCGCGATAGACACGTGATCGATATCAATAAAAAATGTGTTCGATAAAACGTTCGATATTTTTTATTCTTCGTCGGAAGGAAACAGAAGTTGCGAAGCAAGTTTGGTTGCATTAACAAAGGCACGCACTCTCTGGTAACCTAGCAACGTAGGGAGTGACACGCTAACAGCCAATCATGTAACAGTATCATGTTTGGTTGCGCCATATTGTTGTCTCGTGCTGGTCTGCTGGATTCCTCTTCAGTAACCGGCGACTGATAAGCAGAAAATGAGCTGCAGCGAGCGAGGAAATTGTAAATAAAAGAGGAAAAGTCAGCTACTTTTTCATATTTCTGCAGGTTTTATATTTCAAACAATGTTACTGTACTGTATCAGGTTTGTTTTTATATTACAGATGTATCTCAGTCTACCTCGGTTTTATTTATGTTTACAAAACACTGCACATATTTTAAAACACTTTATTCACCAGAAGGTGAACAGCTAGTGAACTTCCTAGCACTAAACTTGCACTAAATTCTCAGGTTTCTCTATGTTTATATTTAACACTTTGCACTATTTTATTACGCTTTATTAAGCATTTCTTACATTTTCTTTCATTTTGCACCTTAAATGTTAAGAGATAATTGTGTTCATTGTGACTTTAGACTCATATTTACATTTAATTTATATTTGAGGTTTCCTGGTTGTTGACATTTCTGTCTTAATAACTGAGGTGATTATGATCAGAGGAAGCTTAAGTTTAAAATAAAGGTTTAAAGGTAATATATTTTTCTCCTGGTCCTTATTTTAAATGGGTCATAAACAATATCAATAATTCTTGATATCGACCGATATGAAACACTGATATTGTGATACAGTTTTCAGCCATATCGCCCAGCCCTAGTGTAAGGTTATACAACAGAGGGAAAAACACACATCGCACACTGAAAGCCAATAGTCCTGACTCATTTTATATCACATTAGTTTTGATAAAATAGTTTATTTGTTTATACTGATTAAAAATGTCCCATAAGTTGATTTTGATTCTACCATCTGTCTGGAACACTGGTGCGCTGGTAAAAAGGGTAAAACAATAACAGTTTATCCGGTACAGATGGCATTCTTTGTAGCCTTTAAGGTGGAGCTTCCAGTTGTTTCCTTAAGTTCAATGATGTATTGAATGTCTAGAAACTGATGGATATTTAAACATGCATGAGGTAAGATTAGTTCTCTAAGGGGCTTTTTACACCTGGCCACTTCATGCATTTTCTGCGATCTGATAGCTATCCGATCATAAAAAGACCAGGTCTAAATGCCCTCCGAAACGTTTTCGAGACGTATGTAAATTCGATCGTTCAAACCACTTCAGGAGGTGGTCTGGGACGCATTTCAGATGAAACTGGACATGTAAATGAATGTGGTTGTTCAAGCCACATATGTCAGCGCTATACTCCTCCCAAACAGAAGTACGTCACTCACAAGTGATCTTTCACCCTGGTGTCTCGTTGGGTCTTAAAATGCACTGCTGCTAACAGCAAAAATGCAGCAAAAAGTAAATGCTGTTTTTTGTAGCATAACCGTCGTAACAAGTTATTTCGTCTTCTTTTTTGATTGCATTCTGAAAACCGCATACACCAAAGCGTGTTCCATTTCAATTACCCCGGAAATGAGGTCAAATATATTTGCATTTTGGGCGGGAGTAGAAAGATCGGATCGATATCCAATTCGCCAAGATGCATTTATGTGGCCTAATGAAAACACTTGAAGTGACCAGGTGTAAAAAGGCCCTAAAAGTTAAATAGGTGGATTTGATAATTGAATATTTTTTTTCTTTTTGCTTCTTAAACCCACCACTATTTAACTTCCCACCCATGTTCATGAAGCTCTGCCCCCAGGATCTGTAAAGAAGAATCTATACATTGTCTGACAGGAAGCACTTTCTGGACTTGCAAATCAGTTTTCTCAGCTACTTATTTTATCATGTGATAAGGCTACAGGAACAGAAGCACAATCCTTTTTATGATTATTTGCACAAGTAAGAAATTAACCAGGTTGTTGCACCTTGAGTTTTAAATTGACCTACAAATATCTCAAGAAATCAAGGACCGTGTTTCATTTTATTTGTTTACAGACCGCCGGCGGGATTTAGCCTGGCTGCTCATTCACAATCTGTACACGGTGTGAAAATGCTGATATAGTTTTGAACCGGAGATTTGAAAGCCTCACTGCTGTCATTTCCCTTTTTGACAGGTTTTTAAGATCTGTTTACTATTCAGCTGTCCAAAAAAAGCATCGAAATTTGATCGTGCATATTTCTCGTTGAACTTAACCCAAAAAATCAGTCATTAAAAAAAAGTTCTGTGTTTCATTGAATTTGTTTATCTTGAATCACAGTGTAGCGGTGACATAAGAGAGAAAGCACAGACTGACTTGCACTGATAAGCTTCTTGTTTTCGGTGCATTTTTGTAATGTGCTCATTATAACATTGTGAGAGCGCTGCGTATTTGTGCCCAGCACCTCTCTTGGGTGCTTGTTAACAAAGCCGTGCCGCAGCAGGGCTCAGGTCGGCTTAAGAAGCAGGTCAGGAGCTTTGGGTTTCTCTCGACACGAGAGACATTCAGTGGAATCAATTATTACACCACAAGCACTTGGAAAATTTACAAAGTCAATCAAAAGTTTCTGAACTTTGTTTTATGATTTAGATAATGTTTAGTCACTGTGATGAAAATTCGACAGAAGGTGGTTTTCACACTAGGTCCAAATTTGACTGTGACTGGGGTGAGGGGCATGGTGGCTTAGTGGTTAGCACGTTCGGTGTTGGGGGTTCGATCCCCGCCTCCACCTTGTGTGTGTGGAGTTTGCATGTTCTCCCCGTGCCTCGGGGGTTTCCTCCGGGTACTCCGGTTTCCTCACCCGGTCCAAAGACATGCATGGTAGGTTGATTGGCATCTCTGGAAAATTGTCCGTAGTGTGTGATTGCGTGAGTGAATGAGAGTGTGTGTGTGAGTGCCCTGCGATGGGTTGGCACTCCGTCCAGGGTGTATCCTGCCTTGATGCCCGATGACGCCTGAGATAGGCACAGGCTCCCCGTGACCCGAGGTAGTTCGGATAAGCGGTAGAAAATGAGAGAGAGAGAGAGAGAGAGTGAGTGTTCCTGGGGGTCTCCACACCATTGGGCTGGTTTCAGATTTAATTGATGCATTTGGGTTCGTCTTATGTCATTGCAAACATGCACAGAGAACACGTTATTATTATTATTTTGGTGCTGTTATTATATGCGGTAAGGCTCCTCACCACTTCTGTTTCCCACAATGTTCCCACACTACACGTGTTCTATGGAAACTTCATCATCATAGACCAAAACACACATGCAGGTACTTTACTTCCTAAACATGTGCAGACCTGAGCTCATGTTGTGTACAGATTCAAGGAAATCGTGGCACATTTCCAGTGCAGCTGAACTCACACCACCTCCTGCAGGTGGTCTCGGGTTTGGTATCTTTCTGTGCTTCTCGGTCCACATGACAGCTTTCACAATACCAATTTACGTGGCTGAACGGTTCCGTTTGATGCTTAGCAACAGAAATCCAATCAGAAATTGTACAGCACATTGTAAACCTCATACAGTATCTTGTGCTTTGTACAGTCGCTGAATCACCACGTGTCCTGTATACAGTAGTTAAACGGTGACCGATAACATGATCAAACAGGTCAGAAAAGTCTGTTCAGGACAAATTGAATGGTATCGTCAGAAATACTATTTAGATTAGTACAGTTACTACTATTTATAAATATTTATAGAATTGAATGAAAAATGAGCAGAAATCTGTAGTTGACAAACGGCTTGTTAACTACACAGCAAATTTACAAAGACCTGTCCTGTCTATTTACGCCATTTAGCAGACCTCCTTATCCAGAGTGACTTACTGTGTTTTTTTTAACCTAATTTTATAGAACTGAGCAGTTAAGGGTTAAGGGCCTTGCTCAGGGGCCCCAGCAGTGGCAGTTTGGTGGACCTGGGATTCAAACTCACAACCTTTCAATCAGTAGTTCAACATCTTATCCACTAGATAACAATTTCAAATGTGTAAATCTCTAAAGATTTTATTTAACAGAATTTCATTTATATCACACTAAAATCATGTATAACTTAAGATATTAATCAACACTGAGGAGCTAGTGTTCATACTCTATGTCACTCTTTGATGTAAGGCAATAAGCAGAGAACAATAAAATAAAAACACAAAAAACTAAGGGAATAAAAAGTAAATATTATCTATACAGAACAACAGCAGCAGTAACATGATGTTCTAAGCAGTGTAACAGACTGTTTGTCTCAGATCAGCAAACAAGTTAATAAGGAAAATATGTAAGAAAGCCTAGCACCGGGAAACACTGACATTGATGTTAATGATTAATGATATAAATATGAAAATACGGTAACCTTTTCACACTGGACAATATAAGCCTTTCATTCCTAAATCTTTGAAACTCACCTTATCTGTGTTTGTTTTTCCAGGTGCTGGCTAAAGCCTTGTACGACTACCAAGGCAATGGACCTGGAGAGCTCGCCATGAAATCTGGTGACATGGTCGGCCTGCGCTGGAGAGTGGATGACAATTGGTATTACGGCGATATCAAAGGGAACAGTGGGCTTATACCCAGTAGTATGGTGCAGATCCTGAGCGAGCAAACGCAGCCGGCGCCATTGTGCCGTGCTCTCTACGACTTTGACCTGAGCCGACTGGACCCCGTTGACAGGAAAGAGTGCCTGGCCTTCATGAAGGTCTGTGTCTGCTTTTCTGAGCAGTACCTAATATGGGTGAAAAATATTAATGAGATTAATCCGACTTTATTTTTGTACCTGAGTGTATTGAGTGTTACTGAAATTATGTGTTTGCTTGATTACATTTTCAAGAAGACCATGCTTAGCTTTTTTTATTACTTATGAGTCACAAAAAGTATTTTCTTCTCTCATGCAGCCAATGAGGGTACACATCAGTAATATGGGACGATCCAAAAAATTGAGCATCTAATCAAGTTCATGGCAAAAAAATAAATAAATAAACTCACATATTTTGAAGTGATCTTTTCATGCTTAACAATTTAGTACTCACACACTATAGCCATCTGTGAGTGTCCGAATATGGCTGGATGTGGTAGCTCAGTGGTTAAGGTGTTGGGCTACTGATTGGAAGGTCAAGGGTTCGAACCCCAGGTCCACCAAGCTGCCACTGCTGGGCCCCTGAGCAAGGCCCTTAACCCTCAGTTGCTCAGTTTTAAGTCACTCTGGATAAGGGTGTCTGCTAAATGCAGTAAATGTAAATACATGGACTTCAGTTCTGAACTTTTCAGTATATTGATGATAGCGGAGGAGTGTTTGCTTCCGCTCGAACCTCTGGGGTTGGAGGTTTGAATCATGCCTCCGCCGTGTGTGTGAAGTCTTCTCTGAGAGGGGTTTTTATCAGGTACTTTGGATTCATCTTCCAGTCTAAAGTCATGTTTGATCCAGGTCCCCACAATCCTGTGTAGAGGCTACCGAAAATGGATAGATGGATGATTAAAGTTTCTCAAATTTGCTAGTTTTTCTTTGCTAATGCTAGGTTAGACTAGCATCAATTCCAGTAGCTAATATACACAGGTTAGGCAGCAAGTCCGATTCTAGGGCCCGGTAATTATTGGTTGTTTATGTGATTATTTAACTTCTGATTCGTTTATTAATACTATGTAGAATTTCTTGTGCACAGTATATGAGCATACACATACAATGTTTTGGACAAATATTTAATTTTCACAGGACAACATAACTCTAACATAGTTGTATTAGTTAAAACGATAAATTCTTACTTAGTGATACTCGAGAAAATTTAAAAAAGCTTGAATTCTACTTTTTAATTGAATATGATTTTGATACATTACTTATTCATTAGGTATCATGTATTGTTTTTCAGTAAGTCTTCCATTCCCTGCTACCCAGAAACCCTGCACTGCTGTAGTGTGGGTATTTATTCACTCAGGAAAACCCCTGCTCTTGGTCTTGGTGATCAGTTGAAAGCTAATTTTTGATGCATGTATGTGGATGTAATGAGATTTACAGAGGTACCGGTAGAACTTCTAATTGAACACAAGCGTATTAAATAACCTCAGTAATAATGCATGATGCTTTTTATACACCGCTGACTTGTGCCTTATAAATGAGTAAGGTTTTGACAGTAATGGGATTTAGGTTTAGTTTCCCTACAGTCACACACACTGAGACTGTTTCAGAGGATGTTATGTAACATCTGTGACTCTGTGGAGTCCATTAAAGAGCTTCTTGTGTGGTTTTTTTTTTTTTTTCTTCTCCGTGATGGTTTAAATGGGTTTAGAAGAGAGTTCAAGGAAAGGGGTTTGGGACCTGCAGACACAAAAGACACATCATGTCTCAAGCGCAGAGTAATTACAGCTAAGTAAAGCTGTCCAGGGACACCCCTGTGCCTGTACAGGCATCACTGCTCATCTCACTGCTCTGTCTCTGTGTGTTGTTTTCAGGGAGACGTCATCACTGTGATTAAGCGAGTGGATGAGAACTGGGGTGAAGGGAAGTTGGGAGACAAGGTCGGCATCTTTCCTTTGCAGTTTACAGAGGTGAGATTATTTCAAGTTTGTCAATTTGAGAAACATCTAAGAACCTTGGTGAAGGTTTATTCAAAAGAGGCTTTGCTTTGTATGTGCAATGATTATTTTCAACTTGTTTAACTGGTAGATAAAAAATTGGAAATACAATACCTAACTACAAACATAAATAGGTTTTCCTATTTAAGCCACACCCCTAGACAAATGCTGAACCTAAATTTTTTGAAGGTTATTATGAAATGGAGAGCTTGCTTAAATGCTTCCTTTTGCCTTTCTTGCTGGGACAAATCATCAGGGTTTTCTCTTTATTTTTAAATCAAAAGCTTCTCTTTCAAAGTATTGAGAGGACAAATTACAGCATCTTCCACTTACGATACAATTAGTCTGATTATTACATAATGACATTTAACAATGATCTTTAATGCAGATTATTATGATGGTCATCCTATGCACCTAGAGCAGTTTCAGAGACTTTGGTCATGTCTTGATTTGTTTGAACACCAGAAAAGAGCAGTGAATTGAGCATGCAAAGACTTCTGCAACTACAATTGCTATGATTGCTTTAGGACTGCAACCACCACAAACAATGCAGTTAGTTGATAACCTCAACAAAATAGACTGTGAGTCTGAGTTCCTTTTTCTGTTTCTTTCTCATAACATCTCAGGGAGTTTTCCTTTCTACATCACCCCTTTCCTATTAGGGATACATTTATGAATTTAAAATTTATATTCAGAATTTAGGGGGCACGGTGGCTTAGTTGTTAGCATGTTTGCCTCACACCTCCAGGGTCAGGGTTCGATTCCCGCCTCCACCTTGTGTGTGTGGAGTTTGCATGTTCTCCCCGTGCCTCGGGTGTTTCCTCAGGGTACTCCGGTTTCCTCCCCCGGTCCAAAGACATGCATGGAAGGTTGATTGGCATCTCTGGAAAAATTGTCCGTAGTGTGTGCCCTGCGATGGGTTGGCACTCCGTCCAGGGTGTATCCTGCCTTGATGCCCAATGACGCCTGAGATGACCCGAGGTAGTTCGGATAAGCGGTAGAAAATGAATGAATGAATATTCAGAATTTATATACATGTTTCTCTAAAGCAGCTTTGTGAAATTGTTCACTGTTAAAAGGGTTATACAAAAATAATTTCAATTAAACTCACAAGGATACAAGCATGCAGAGTTCATTGCAACATCACACGCATGGACCTCAATAAAAACGTAGAAAGTGTTCCAGATTGATTAATACGAAATTGGTTACATATTTCAGTATCAAGGTAAGCATAATAAAAGTATATAAAAAAAAATCATATTCTCATACTTGCTTGCTCTGAAAGCACTTTTTCCCAGGACTGTATAATATAAAGCTAAATCAAATCATGTAAATGCCTTACAAGCGTTGGTGTATGTAGTAGTTTATGTTTTGACTGAAAATGCTGTGTCTTGTTTTGTTATGCACTTTGTGTTTAAATTGGCTTTTGATAAAAGACAGACATGTTTATTTTTTTGTTGCAGGGACAGTGTAAAGGGAGATAATTAAACTGTAAATATAAACACCGTCCCGGTTGCTTGTACTTGTCACTATAATTGGACAGTGACATGACTCTTGGCTCTACAGTCCAACACAGAGAATCTGAAATGAGCCAGCTGGATAAAGGTGAGCCAGCCAGGAGGCCAGGCTCATCTTCTAGACAGAACTTTGTCAGGTGTCAGCTTTGTTGTTTTTGTCCAGCTGCATTTTATTGCTCCATTAGGTTTAGTGTTTATTCTAAATGTGGCATTAAGACCTGGAATTTGTAATCATTGTCTGTCCGTAAGAGGAACAAAGAAGTGATGATGCCAGTAAAGGAAGCTCTTATGAGGATGGTAAAATTAGAAAGAAATTGATTGCATCCAAAAAAATCACATTTACATTTTATGAAGCAAGAAATTACCTGCAGGCTGAGTAATAGTCTAGTCTAGTTGAGAGCTTCATTGGGATAAACTAAGCAGCATAATTGCACTGACATAATTTCTCACAAACATATAGTAACGTCACAGAAGTTACAGATATGGCAGATATTTGTTCTCTACACTACTTTGTTCTGGCTCATGCTAAAATGGGATACCTCTTTTATTTGGAGTGCCTATGTTCTGGAAAACGGATCAGGTACATTGAGTCGATTGGCGTCAGCGGGATGTCAAGGTTGCAGTTTCTTGCCCTTCTGCAGTCTTTGGGTGTGTCTCAATCAGCTCCATAGTTCAGTGGTCAGGGGGCTGATCAGGCAGAAAGTTGGCCATTTTTTGCATTTTTCTTTCTTTCTCTCTCTCAACTGCAAAATCTTTCTACTGGAACATTTGCTCTCAAAGAAATCAATGCTCACTATGTTCCCTAAATGATAATGACGGCATATTTTCTAAATCCTCTCAGCTTGAACAAAAAAAATAGTGGACGAAATCTCAGTCAACTTTGTCTAGAAGTGTAAGCAGCCTGTTATTGTTGTAGCTCTCAAAAGATTACAGTACGTATGTTAGGTTTTTGCTTCATTTCACATCCTACAGTATATATCGTTTGTTTTAGTCTAACGACTTTTAAATATTTACTGACTTTAAGAAATCCAATAGCAAGCCTATGGTCCTGCTTGAAGTACCATGACAGAAATGCTTGTGATTAAGCTAACAATTGAAACATTGCCAGCAATTAAGTCCTCAGTTTCCCAGTGAGTAGTGAGTATTTACCAGTGCCTGAACAATATATACTGATTTATGAGCTAGAGAGCTGATTGAGACACACCCAACATATCTATGCTACTGGCCCTAGGCCTATGACAACATTCAACACTATTGTTTGAAGAATCTGAAGCTCTGTTGTGTGGCTGTATTCTGGGAACATTTCACTCCCTGCTCTCTATACTGACTCTCGATCGAGTGTACAGTGTGTAGTGCTCCTTAATTAATTTTGTTATAATAAACTCTGTGAACGTCACCATCCTCCATTTGTCCCTTCCTGTCACTTTTGTCTTTTAGTTATTCATTAAGGAAATGTTATTACATTTTCTCATATATTTTGAGAAATCTCATTTAGTCACTGTTTAGTTTTTGTTGACATTTTTCTGATTAGTTTTTGTGAACAAGTGTCAACCAAAGCATACTGTGTCAGCTTATTGTAGGGCTAGGATGTTGCAAAAATTGCACTGTTATTGACCGAAACATTTGTGAAACCGACATTTTGTGCATTTTATGAAATCAGGGAATCACCAGTAAAGTTAGACAGTATCTACTGATGTCTACAGCTTTCCAAGTTGATGGCAAATGACATGTCACATCTGTAATATGACACCATTGGCTTTAGCAGAATATGGTTGAAGTTTGAAAAATAAATCACACAATGGTTTATTTAAAGGACATTTGTAAGACTTCTTGTCCACCAGAGTGTCGTCAGGCATCTAGAACCTTTTTCTCATCCAGTGTCAGCACCTGGTAGCCGCATCCTCTACTTAAGCAAAGCAGCGAGTGACGAGTGCAGGAAGAGTCCGACATTCAACATTTGTGTTTTTTTTTTATTTTTGGTTGAATAAGTGCTTCATCCAGGTACTTGAGGTGCACTTCATCTAGTGTGAATACGATGTAGTGCATTCGATTTGGAATTCACCTTGGCATTTGCCTGTTTTAAGCAGTTTTCATATCATATTTCAAAATTATCAACTTATTGATTTGCCGTGTAGCCATGCAGTAGATCTTTGTTGATGTTTTGCTTCAATCTTACATTTCAATTTTTCAGGCCTGGAAATTTGCTCTTCCCCAGACAGAAAAACACAAAGTGTCATTGTTGGTTGGGCTGAGGTGGAAGATTTGTTATTGTAAAATCGCAGACTGCTCCTTTAACATCCAACTTGCATTTTTAAACAAGAGAGTGATAAATCTATTTTAAAGAAATAGCCGTGACCTGTACAGTATATGGTTTACTGTCTACTGGTGTAAATGGTATTATTAAAGCAGATATTCTGCACTTTCACCTTCATTTTCATATCAATTATTCACTGTATTCTCTGTTAGCCAAATAAAAGAGTTTTCAGTCTTCTTTTCAGTCGTCTTCTTGCACTCTGTCCTCCTGGCAAACTTCGTCTCGGTGCTGCCCAGCCAGCCGTGAAGGCACAGTAATGTTTCCTTTGGTTTGGTGGCATAACAGCACATCACATCACTGTAGGGGGAGAGGGAACATCAATCGTAGCTGCAGCTCTCTCTCTCTCTCTCTCTCTCTCTCTCTCTTCTGAAACTCACAGCAGGGCAGATCAGAAAGAGCAGGGCACTCACCCAGACGTGACTAATGGCTTTGTGCTGTCGTCTTACTTATTGAAAGCAAACTTCATGCTGGATAGAGATTTAGCAGGTGAAACATCCTGGGCAGAAGCTCAGCTGTCTCAGCACACTCATTTCCATTCTCTCTCTCTCTCTCTCTCTCTCTCCATCTCTCGTTCTCTCTCTCTCTCTCTCTCTCTCTCTCTCTCTCTCTCCATCTCTCTCTCTCTCTCTTCTCTCTCTCTCTCTCTCTCTCTCTCTCTTCTCTCTGCCTGCTGTTAACATCCCTGCTTTTTTTTCCCCTCCTCAAGCCAAATCCGACTGCGTTTAAACTCCTGGTGAGTGCGAAGGCGAGTGATTTGGCAGAATTTCACCCACGCAACGCGAGAGGGAGCAGCAGGAGGCTGAGCCTAGATGCAGACAGCCAAAGACGACTCTTTAGGACGCAGGCGAGTGCTACCAGGCCTCCCGATGTCAGCGTCCTGAACACTCTGAACCACGGTCAGACCCAAAGCTTAACAGCTTCTAGCGCTCCTCCGAAGCCCGGACGACTCTCCACCGTCTCCAAACGGTCTGGCAGTGCTCAGAGAAGCCAGTCAAAGGTGAGACAGCAGTGTGTGAGAGAGTTTGTGTGGGAATGAGTAAGCCACCTGTTTGTTTTGGTTAGTTAAACGTTTAAATCTTTTACAATGCTGTTTTGGCATGCGATAAATTTCAGCATGGTAGAGTCTTCCTTTCAGTTTAGCACTACACTATTTGTGTGAAAGATGCAATCCGCATGGTCAAAGATCATTTATAATGAATTGTTACACAATGCCGATTGTTAAACGACGAGCGAGTAGCTACTTATTTATTAAACGCTCAGGCTCATTAAATCTACTTTATTCTCCAGATCACATTAAGTAGATCATTTTCTAAAGCATAGTTTTGAGTACACATCACATTAAGTCTGTTTTATGAACTGAAACTGTGATTATTTATGTTGTATTGAAATTCAGATCCAATCCAGGTGCTTTAAACACTAACTTGGTGTGTGTAGTGGCCTTTTAACTCGCCTTAAAGATAAGCTCTGAATTATCAACAGCGCTGCATAAGAACTGGGTTTCAACAGTTTTCACTGTTATGTTTTTTTTCTAGCAGCATGCCTAAAAAAGATATTTCATTATACCATATGATATGTTGCACTGTTTGTGTTTTTTTTTCCTATTCATGGAGCTAAAAAATTCTCCTTTTCTCTATTGCTACTTTGTACTCTCATGACTCATGTGGTTATGCAACACCCCCTTCTTATCTGGTTGAAAGGCTTATTTCTCCCGCCTGAGCAGTGACTCCCTCCTCTCGCCCTTCCTTGTGTTTTCTTTCCTTCCATCCCTCCCTCCTTCATCTCATACATGGGGCGCACCATTAATAGATGATTGTGCAATTACAGAGCCCATCATCACATGTAGAGGATTCACGCTGCCTCCAAATTTGATGTGCACGTACTCTGAATAATGCTTACTTTCATCCCTCTTTGAAACATACACCAACCTTTATGTCTTACTGTTGCTACTCCAAATTTTTTTTTTTTTTAAAGGAGCAGTCTATAATGTTTTTTTGCATACCGTGCATTTCAATATGCCTTATGATCACTTTTTTATGCAAAGGCACGCCAGGCCTGAGGAAGTAAAGGATGGGGTGCAGATGATTTCTGGCCCAGAAAAATAAATAGAAGTCTCAGGTATTCAGATCCTTTGCGTGGCAATATTGTGAGATGATCTGAATGATATGGTTTAGAACAGTTAAACAACTCAATATAAATCATAAATCAGTATAAATATTATGACCTTGTGCCAGTGATACAAACTGCACCTAAAACTGTACCTAAAACTGTTCGTATACTGTAGTACATAATATTTCAGAAATCTAGATATTATCAGGGTTGAAAATATGACGAGACATTTCTGTGCTCTGTGTGATTGTTTTTCTTTCCTTTTTTTTAAAAAATATTTATTATTATTTTTTTTTTTTGTTTGTTTGTTTTTGCTTGAGCCATTTCAGTATGTTTTATGATCGCTTTTTAAGCAAGAGTGTTACAGTTCTTATGAGGGAGGGGATGGAGGTGTGGCTGTTTTTTGGCCCAGAAAACATTGTGAGGTGCATCTGAATGATTCAGATTTTAGTACAGTTCTAGTGTAAACAGTAAGTGAACAAACCAATATAGATTTAGAAATCAGTATGAAATATTATTACCTAGTAAAAGTGGTACAAACTGCACATTTAATATTGTTTGTATATCATGCATGCTATTAATTAGCCAATTAGGGTTAATGTTGTGGTACAAAGATAATAAAATAGCATCATTATACACTTTTCTATTATTGTGTAAACCTCCAACACACACACGCACACATTTATTTCTATTTTCTCAAATACAATGTTTCCTATTTTAGTCCTCTTCTTACCTACTTCCTGACTCTCACGTAGTGCATGTCAGCTCTACCAGTGTAGGAGGCTGAAGACCACACACGCCTCCTCTAATGCAAATTCTCCTTCAGTCCTCACATAGAGAAAGAGGGAGAGAGAGAGAGAGAGAGACTGTATTCGGCAGCCCTGGTCATGATCTCCACATAACGCAGCCGAGATTCCAACCCGAAAACGGTGGCAGGGCTTCATTTCTGCACCACTAAGCTGTGAAATTGTCGCCTGAGTCACTGAGACTCTCAAAAACTCACCTTAAAACATACCAGTTTTCCCAGGGCTTTTAACTATTGTAGTGCAAAAATAACTACAGCGTGTTCATTCCGACTGCCATTAAGTGACAGATGTCAGACCGGGATCAGGTGAATGAGAGAGAAAATAAAAATCCTTACCTTTCTACAGTAAGTACTTGTTAAGCACTTATTATTCAGTCGTTCTTCTCAAACCACATTACTGAGTACATAGAATAGGTCTAATACCAATCTTTTCAGATTCCAACCAACAGTTACCCATAAACCTCAACGTATCATGTGACTAGCACTGAAAGTTATACATACAGTAGTTACCGTATGCAAAGGTCGGACAATAAAACTAGTGACAGGTGAAGAACGTTGATTACCTCATTACAATGGCACCTGTTACAAGGTGGGATCATTTAGGCAGAACAGTCCAGTCCAACAGATCATTTAACAGTCCGTTCTCAGAAATGATGTGTTAGAAGCAGGAAAAATGGGCAAGTGTAAAAATCTGAGAGACTTTGACAAGTTGTGGTGAAGAGAAAACTGGGGACATCTAAAACAGCAGGTTTTGTGGGGTGTTTCCGGTATGCAGTGGTTAGTAGCTATCAAAAGTGGTACAAAGGAAGACAACCATGAAACGGCGACAGGGTCATGGACACCAAACGTTGCATGTGCAGTGTGAAGACTTGCCCGTCTGGTCCAATCCGACAGAATAGCCACTGCTACAGCCTTGTTTGTCTTGTCCTGCACTGTCTTTCTGTCTTGCTTGTCTTGTCCTGCACTGTTTGCATCAGGTTGCACAGTTGCACTTTATGTGGCTAGGACTAACTTACTAAGTCCTTAGCTCTGTCTTTGTTTTATGAAGCACCATAATCCTGGAGAAACGTTTTCACTGTGTACTGCAGCAGCTATTTAGGGTTGAAATGACAATAAAAGCTTCTTGACTTGACTTGACTTACTGAAAATGTTAACCCTGGCTATAATAAAAAGGTGTCAGAAGACACCAAAAGTTTACTGCATATGATGTTGCATAGCTGCAGGCTGGTCAGAGTGCCTGTGAGTTTAAGCTTTTGACTTGACCTTCAAATTTGGCCTTCAAACTTGACCTTCCAGCCCCAGATCTCAAATCTGATCAATCATCTGGAAGATGGATCCATGGAGGCTCCACCTTTTAACTTACAGAATTTTTGGTGCTAACTTTTTGGTGCCACATACCACAGCACACCTTCAGAGGACTTATGCAGTCCATGCCTTGAAGGATTAGAGTTGTTTTGGTGGCACAATAGGACCTTTACAATGTTAGGCAGGTGGTTTTCATGTATATACACTGTGTATAGTGGAACATTAGATAACAGGGCTGTTGAATGTGCAACTGAGCGGTCAGAAGGTTTTTCATTGGTTCTGAGTCATTATAATACTGATACTGATAATACTGCAGACGTACAACTAACATTTGGTTTCTTCCTCATATTGTCTCAGGAGTATTTCCATGCTACGGTCACCTCTTAGGGATAAATTTTGAAATGCATCATTTATAACCACAGTGTAAATATTTATTTATGGCTTCTTTATAACGATGTCAGTTTTAATTAGGAACAGTCAGAGTTAAACCTACGAAATTTAAGATTTCCTTTAGCAGTAACTTTAAATGCATAAAATGTACAGTTCTGTTGCCCTTCGTCTGCTCCCTGGATGCCCTTTAAGATGAAACCCTCCCATTTGATCTGGGCTTAGGACCGGCATCGAGCCCAGCTCGCAGCTCTGAGAGCTCAGGATCTGGCCACTGGACCAGCAGGGATGCACAGTTACTGGGAAATAATTAACTTCTGGATGGAAACAATAACTATTATATAAATAATAAGCATTTCACATCGGGCTACGTGACCTGTTAAGACTCGCACGCATTCACACACCCATTTCACACCTAAAGGTAGTTTAGAATAGCCAGCATGCCAAATATAATATAACTTTAATTCTGGTAATTATTATTACTATTAATTGGTATGTATAATTATCATGCTGCTAATGTATTTGGAACCTGCACCAAATGCTGTTGCTGTTAATGAAGTGTGTGTGTGTGTGTGTGCACTAAAGTCGCACATATTCACAGACTGATTAGAGGTAGAACGTCAAAGGTCAAAGTACAAACAACATCTGGTCTGGAGGCTCATCTGTATAACATGGCATGTGGCTAAGAGGCTATCTGGGTCTCTTCGGATTACACTGTAACCACATTACTGTCTGTCACTTCTGATCAAGAAATCACTCATTTTTCATAAGTTGAGCTTCAGCTAAAGGCTCAATTTGATTTATTGTCTGAAAACATAAAGCCCAGTGTGTTTGAGATCATTTTTAGATCCTGTATTTCTAGTTCATTTCAAAAGAAAGTCAAATAAGATCATTATCATTCCTTCCCCTTTCGCAAGTGTCTTTTTTTTTTTTCTTTTTCCTCTCAACGTTGGAAGCACCGGGAGTTCCACTGCGATTACTTCAGCTTCGGTGAACTTTTACACCTTTTTCCTCTTTAAGCCCTTTCACGTCGTGAAGCATTACTTTAGTAACCGCAAAGCAAATCGCACAAGCAATAACACATAATGACATGATGCAAGATCTTGTGAAAAGCACAGGCAGGCTATCAGATTAGCTCCTGCTTGCATCAGGAACATTGCAACCATCATCATAGAGCCGGGGTGTGTGGAAATATGCGGCTCAGGTCTGAGTCACTAGAAAAAAATACCCATGACTCAAACACTGTTTTTAACCCTGATGAGAGTTTACACCTCAGGAGAAGCCACACTCTGGGTTGTTCCCTTGAGTCAGAGCTGTCACTGACATGCTAAGTGTTTTCTTATGTAACTAAACACTTCCTCTTGTGGATAAAAGAATGAATTGTCACAGGTCACATATAAAGGTGTGTGCATGGAATATTTTGCCAGTTATATATTAGAGAACCAGAAGCATTGATTTGTACTGAGGGATTATTAATAATTCTGATAGTATGGTGGTTAATGTCTGATTATTTCACTGTTATCATGTGATACTGGAAGGGCTGGTGTGGTTTGGAAAGTGTTTTTCACACTGCTGAATCATACAACTCTTTTTAAAGAATGAGTTAAAGATAAGAGAAGATAAGAGTCTAGGCTTTATTAGTATTTTAAACAAATGTATCTTGAGCTTATACATCAGTTTAACAAGCATTACATTGCCTCTGGACCTAAATCATCCATATATCTGTCGGGCGTTTTGCAAAAACCCTTCACATGGTCAGATTCTGACATTTAGCTTAATATATCCTTCAAAAAAGAGAATACGTCTTCTTCTTCTTGTACATTGTACATTGGTATCTCGTTCTCAGGTATAGTTCTAGCAGTTCTAGTCCAAACAGATTGTGTAAAAGAGTTTAACATTGAATTTAAGGTCATGAATCCTTGAATGTGCTGATAATCTTATTCCTCTCTTGATTTATCTCATTTGGAAGTCTTAATCTGGTTGACTATTACCCAGAGCTCACGATCAAGCAAACCCCCTGCGTACTTCTCCACTTCTAACCACTTCTAATCTGCTTATGAAAGGAAAAAATTAATACACCGCAACGTTTTAAAGAATGACACGAGTTCTCAATTTAATCAGCTCTGTCTCATCACCTGAAATAAGTCACTAATGGATTTCAGACACGATCTCTGCATGGTCTCTTTTACTTACTGTAGACTGATCTGTGATCTGTGGTATTACATAAAATTAACAGAGAATTCTTCAAATAATAATTCATGAAGTTGGCAGTGCTTTCAGTGAAACTGCTTGTCTTTTTATTAGGTTATTTCGACTATTTTAAAAATTGTATCTGCTGTCGTGTGTACACAGGGTGTTTCTTGCTTACGATGATGATGTGACGGAGCAGGAGAACCGCAGTCATTTTGAGAGTCGTTGTCCATCATCACTTTTAGCCAAAATCCAAAATTTTCATATTAAGCTGTTTTTGTAGGCAGAATTATTAACAGTGACGCATGATATTTGTTTCTCAGGCTGCTAGATATATTATCTCTATCTCTATTTTTTCCCCACAGGGCGAAAAAAAGATGAACGGCGAAGCTCCTCCAACAATCACCATGGCCCTCATCAACCCTCAGGCTTCCCCTTCGCAGGCAGAGAGCAAACATCCCCCCATCCAGCAACTGTCTATCAGTGTGTAAGTGTCTCGACTCTGCTGTTTTCCTGAAAGTTTCAGAGTCCTGATTTGGTTCGTAGTTTCTAGATTATAGACAGATTGCCATCCCAAATCCAGGTGGTAAAATATTCCAAGTCCCGAAGTTATATGTCCGCAACCCAGATTAGCTAATCCTAATCTTAAAGCATTTGTGATATCATGAGGGCTTTTTTGTTTAATACAAAATGAGGACCTTGCACAGTTGCCCAACATTTGTAGCTTGGCAGTGCTGGGGCTTGAACCCTGATCTTCTGCTCAACAACCCAGAGCCTTAAGCCACCACTGGCTTTCACTGGATGACAGACCTCATTTGACTCGGTATCGTGGAAATCTGTTAACTGCGAATCCACCAAGCTTTTCTTATGACAAAACAACAAAAGTGCACGGATGTAACTGTTTCTCCTGCTCTAGGTGCGCTGCCTTGTATTCGTATACTCCCCATCGCCCCGAGGAGCTGGAACTGAGCAAAGGCGAGATGGTAGGGGTTTACGGGAAGTTTAAGGAGGGCTGGTTACGAGGTCTCTCTCTCAGGACTGGCAAAGTGGGAATCCTGCCTGCCAACTACGTCACGCCCGTGCTTAGGTAAGACGCTGTTTGCCTACTTGTCTGTCCAGGCATTTTATACCATTGTACCGTCCATCATAGACATCCAGGCAACGGCTACTCGTCTTCATGGTTATACTAAACACATTTATTTTGGTGTGGTGTGTTTACCCGATGTGTTCTGCTAACAAGTGTCTATTTACATTTTGCTGCATGAATAGAAAAAAAAGCTGCACCATATGCAGTATATCAGCAGTTCAACAAGTGTCTTTATAGATTCCATATAAATACAAATGACTTTTTTAAGTGACTAATTATTTTAAATAATAGTTTTCTATTAGACACTCAAGTTTATGCTCCAGTAATTTGTAGTTTGCTCATGCCCTCATTTGTTCAGAGATATTATTACACCTAGTTCTCAAACAAGCCTTAATAGAGACCCTATGGGTCCTATGAACATTTTCAGTAGAGAACCATAAGCGAATAGGAAAGATAATGAGTTGGAGTATTTAAAAATACTCCACAGCCACCAAGATCGTGTTTTATAGCAAATAATTGGAATTAAATGCAAAGTCATTTCCGCAAACAGTTCAGTTTATGATGTACAGGATTATTTCTATTTCTATTTCTATTCTGTATTGCAAAGACTGAAACAAGAAGATGTTGATTATAAAGGGTGTAATATTACATTTACGGCATGTGGTAGACACAGTAGGTTAAGGGCCTTTCTCAGGGGCCCAACAGTGGCATCTGTGGACCTGGGCTTCGAGCTCACAACCTACTGATCTGTAATCCATCACCTTAACCACTAGACTACCACGTCACATGCAAAGCCTGACAAAAACGAGACAAATAATGCCCCAAATTTTTCAGGTCTTTTGTGTGGATTCTGAGATGCAGTAAGTATAGAAATTTTGCAGAAACTTGACAAGCCTGGTTGACAGTAGCTTCTTCTGTGTTCTACTATAAGCACAAAACAAGCTGCTAGGCTGTGTGTTGTATACTTTTAACTGCCCATCTCATATGGTGTAAATCAAGTGTGATAGCGACTCACATTCATTTTGTTTGAGGCTATATGTTATTAATGTCCTCCTGCCTCAGCAAAATCAATAGTCATAAGACTATGTTACCGACATGAGCCTGCTTTATAGGCTCAGCTAAATTCCTCTATTAAACAGTCATAAATTATGATATAAGAAGCTTGAATATGAAGCACAAATGTGATTTTTACTGGGTCTAACATTCCCTCACTCCCTTATTTACACGCACACACAATGTGAAGGTAAGTTTTTGACGATAAAATACATTCAAAATAAATTTGTATTGCTATAAACTGTAAAGAGGAGGCTTGGGTAGATGTAAACAACACTGAATATTGATAAGAAGTGTAGGTTAAAGGTGCAGTTTATGATGTTGTAAAGTATTTAAAGATTGTTGTGTGGTCAGTTGTGAGATTGGTTGTGAGGCCTTTACATATTAGAAAAAGCATCTTTGTTGTCTTTTATCCTGTGTCTGCTTTAGGCATTTCAGATCTACTGTCACGTCATAGTTTACACAGTTATTAAGCAAAGTATTAAAGACGAGTGCAATTCTTACGTATGTGCAGAGAATCAACAATGCAGTAAATTGAATATAATACACACATGCACATAGATACACGTGCATTTTAATGTATTAAACATCATAAAAGTTGATTAAAGAATTAAAAACAGATATGAAGTTTTTTATGGTGTGTTTATGCTTTTCACAGAACCTCTGCAATGTTTGTCGAGCAGCCAAAGCTTGCTGTTCCCAGTGCTGCCATCACATCAGCAAAGAGATACACGCCCCAGAATCTCCAAGCTGCACCACTGCCTCTTGATAAAGTAAAGGTTGAAGTGGCTGCTCCAGTCTGTGCCATGTCCCCACAGGCAGCTGTAGCATCTGCCAGTGCAGTGAAATGTCCTCAGGCAGGGGGAAAGCAGGGCTGGGACACGGTCAAACGAGCCTTCCAGACTTCACACAGAGGTGAGAAATATCAGCACGCTGCAGCCATTTGGGTCATGGGAAAACAACTGTAGTAGAGGTTCATACACATGCAGTATGTAGAAACGTGTTTTAGACATACGGTTGAGTGCAAAAGTATGCACACCCTTCTTTCACATTCAATGTGTGGGGGGTTTATAAATATTTCTTTAGCACTGCAATTAACAAACTATGTATAAGACATTTCTGAAAGCAGTTACTTAAATGCTCTATACTGTACATTCCTTGTTCCTGGTTTGTGTTTAGAATTTGAACAGATATTTTCTTTGACACTCTGATATCTGATATCATCTCCATCTGCTGCTCAGTATGTATGAAATCTCTGTTTAATCATGTGCTGGCTATTTTTCTTTGATGATCCCACTGACTCTTTACTTGACTTAAGATATAAATTACAAAACATACCGACCATTTTTAGTCTTTAGGCACTTTTCTGTGGCTCATTTAAACCAAAAAGCATGTAATGCCATCAAGAAAACCATGTGAGACTCAATTGCTATAATATTTAAATGATGCTATTTCAGGTTTGAGCAAATTATGTAGATACTCAGTAAAACATTGATAGATATTTCAAAAATAAATTGTTTACATTTAGATTGATGACGTTCAGCAGACTTATCCAGAGCAAGTTACAGAAATCATGACTCTATCAATAAATGCAGGTCGATTTAAAAACTCGACGGTGAAAGAAAAGCAGCCAACCGAGAAAACCATCTCCACTAATATCAGTGCAAAAATTGCTGCACTGAACCTAAGCATAGTTTATCTACAAGGTCCTATAAGAAGTTGTCACTCAAACTGTGAATCCTTTTTCTACCTCACCAAATAATTACAACTTATTGCAAATGACAGAAAATTGTACCGTTCCTTGGATTTAGTTGTAAATATAGCTCTACTGCACACTAAAGGAAAATCTCTCCTAGGCTGTTAGCTTTAGTAATATGATGTAAAAGCCTAGTTCATTATTTTTTATTATTTTTTTATTTATTTTTTTTTGTAGGGTTTTAATTTATTTATTTTTTAAATTTATTTATTTGTTTGATATCCCAACGATTGTGAAAACTCAACCGAGTTCGACTCAGACTTCTACACCCCAGCAAATATAAAGCTGTAATGTTTCTTTATGTATATTTTAGATTCATTCAAATTTCAAGCTGTTCTATTTTTCATGGTTTATTTTTAGGCTCATTCCGGCATAGCAGCTACCATCTCCAAAATACCAGTTCAAGCCTTCATCCTCCACCTCAGGATTTGGGACAGATCTACGGCTTTGGCCGCTCTCCCGTCCTTCCCAGGAAGAGAAATGGCTTGTTTTCAAATCCCATCAGGTCACAGCACTGGACCTATGAAGGAACAACCCCCTCTGCTGGTGGTGGTGGTGGTGGTGGTACCTACCAGCCATCAGATACCAGATACATGGCTCCGAAAGAGACTTCCTCAGCTCCTCAGTCTATTCTGATAAAACCAGATACTCACAGGCACAACACAGAGAAGGTAAACAGAATAATTTTTTTTTTTAAATGAGTAATTCCCAATAGTCCACTATAAAAAGAGTTCTTAGTCTATAGTCTGTGATCTAAAAATGTAATCTCATCGTGAAACACTATTTTAATGAGATAAAATGGTCAAAAAATATAATAATCTAGGTCAAATATTAATGTTAAAAATAATCACATGTTACTATAACAGAGTGATTTTGTTTATTTATCCTTTGCCTTTCGGCTGCTCCCTGTTTGGGGTCGGCACAGCCGGTCACGTGGTCACTGCATATTAGATTTGGCATATGTTTCAAGCCGGATGCCCTTCCTGACACAACTCTTCAGTGGCTAGGTTAGCGTCACGCCCGGGAATCGAACCCGGGCCGCACCAAGAAGGGTTGAAAAAATATCCAGCAGATGCTGTATGAACAGGACATTGAGAGATATTTCTGTACATCATATCATTTGTGGCTTCATGCCTCTCCTCTGTGTTCACCACATGAAGTTCACTTTAAGTCTAGTGTAGTAACTGTTTCAGACTAGAATCTCCTTAATATGTGGAAGCTTCTCATTTGAATATGAAGAGGAAGAAGCGAAGTCAGTGTACAAACCCCTATGTGCTAGCCAGCAAGATTGTTTTGCTATCAGAGCAATCTTTTCTTTCTTTTTTTTTTTTTTTTTTTTTAAATATCACTCAATATTTATCACTTGTTTATTGATCCATTGTATAAAAATCACCATTGCAATAATACTTAACTGATACAACCATTTCTCCAAGGTTTGTATTAGTTATTTCTTGTTAGTCGACTTTTTTGTGATTAAATGACTTATTTGTGCCATTAAAGTTATTAAGGTCGATTGTTTAAGTGGAAGTACATGATACATCCAGTGCAATGGGGAGAGCTAGCTAGTGGATGGAAACTGAAAGTGAAAATTTTGTTAAAAGAAATGACTGAGAATCTGATCCTAGACTATCAGGTGTTTTTTTTTGCTTGTTTTTTTTAGCCTGTGAAGTCGGTGAGGTTCCTGACTGAAGACGTCCCCCAAACCACAACGAGGTTGTCGTCTGTGTCGTCTGGATCGCAGGTCACTGGTAACTCTCAGAGCAGCTCCATGGCTCTGGAGCACTGGAACCCGTCAGCCATCATAGGTCGAGATGGAAGTACCTCAGTCCTTAAAGACACAAAGACAATCATGCAAAGAAAAGGTCATGGTCAGAATAATGCCAGTGGGGATTTTCTGCCTTTAAGTACAAAACTGTACACAGCCAACAGCCCGTCCAGCCCCATCAGGTGAGTACAAGCTATCAGTGTGGTCCAGAAGGAAGACCATGCATTATTACATTGTTGATCCCACATCTCAGATATCCATTCAGCAGCCTGTAATGGGAATACATTTACATTTACACTCCTAGTCCAGTTCAAATTTTAAATGTTTACTAAATGTTTAGTGATATTTATCCAACTTTATATATATATATAAAGACAATGATTAAGGGCAATTTTGGAATTCACACGTTTACATCATTTTGACACAAGAGTAACAACGTGAGAAGTGTTTATGATGGCTGAAAGTAATGATTTAAAAAATTGTGAACTTAAGCTTAAAGTAAATATCCATTTTAGATAAAAAATTTGGTCTAATTGCGATTGTGCTATGTTTTGTACTTTGGGGGAAAAGTATATATATGTATATGTTTATGTATATGTGTGGGTGTCTAAATATTATATATAACAGTAATATACCTTTTCTAAACAGCCAATCATGTGACAGAAGCACAATTTAAATAACTGGATGTTTACATCAAACATTAGAATGAAGAAAATGTGTCTCTGTGACTTTTTGATATACAGTAGATGTTGGTGACAAATGGGCTGAGAAGTTTAGAAGCTGCTGATCTGGGATTTTCACATACAACATTCTGTAGCGTTTAAACAGAATGATGATGAAAAGCAAAACAAAACAAAAAAAAACGTTTCTGTGAGTGGAAATGGTTTATGGATGTTGGAGGACAAAGGAAAATGGCCAGTTTGGTTTAAACTGCCAGGAAGGAGGATATAGTAACTCATATAACGTCTGGTTAGAACCATGCTGAACAGAAAAACATCTCAGTGTGAAAATAGATGAGCTACAATAGCAGCAGACAACATCAGGTTTCACTCCAAGGCAAACATCTCCTGGTCTTTTTACAGTCTTCATATGTCCAGTTTTGCTGTTTAAGATAATTTACTTAATGCATTTTTTTGCAGCACATGTAGACCTGTTTCACTTTATAACACAATCTTGCGTTTGGACATTGGAGGTTCATGATTTGTATTCACATCTCTTGTTTTAGACACAGGAT
Source organism: Tachysurus vachellii (assembly GCF_030014155.1). Classification (NCBI taxonomy): domain Eukaryota; kingdom Metazoa; phylum Chordata; class Actinopteri; order Siluriformes; family Bagridae; genus Tachysurus; species Tachysurus vachellii. The sequence goes on along the minus strand of NC_083473.1, from coordinate 7,693,754 downwards.
GTTGAAGACGTATAATGCAAAGACTGATGCGGAACTGAACCTGCTGGAGGGAGAGGTCGTGTTGGTCCAAAAGCCTCGGTCAGACGGGAGGGTTCTGGTGAAACAAGAGATCACTGGAGTGACTGGCCTCTTCCAAAACAGTATTCTGGATATATTGGACAAAATTGCCTGAACCTGTGTGTGTGTGTGTGTGTGTGTGTGTGTGTGTGTGTGTGTGTGTGTGTGTGTGTGTGTGTGTGTGTGTGTGTGTGTGTGTGTGTGTGTGTGTGTGTGTGTGTGTGTGTGTGTGTGTGTGTGTGTGTGTGTGTGTGTGTGTGTGTGTGTGTGTGTGTGTGTGTGTGTGTGTGTGTGTGTGTGTGTGTTCACAATCCACTATCAAATAAAACACCTTCAGTATTGCTTTTTGATCCATGTAAAACAAATCACTTACAGTATGTAAGCAAAGCAATATGCTCTTCATGTATTTAAGTGTGTTTCGGTCTACAGCATGCATAATCTAACCTCAATCCCACATCTCAGATCCTCCTCAAATTCACCCTGTGTCATTCATCACCTCTGGGACATAATGTACCTTCTGTTATTTTGGAGTCATGAAGGTCTTCAAAGTATGCAGATATTTTAATACATTGATGAGGACAAGGGTAGCTGTTTCAGACCCCTGTCCTCATTCACCATGTTCTTATATTTTAAAGTACAGTATATACTATGTTCTAGTGTGTAAGAGGAATGTTGGCTTGTTACATGGAAGGTTTGCACATATTTAAAATGCACTATATGGTAATGAATTGAGTAGAGAGCTGATAATTGCTATGTTTGTACAGCTCACCAATAATTATCAGTCCCTCCAGGATTTCGCGGTTTTGCGATTGCAGTCATTTAACACAAAATCAAGCAAACTCTGTGATATTTTGGAGGACCTTGCAATTTGGCAGAATTACCACAGATTTTCTTCAGATTTGGGGTAAGATGCGTCATACACGAGCAATCAGCAGAAGAGGACTGAGATTCACATTCATCAGACATGAGTGACGCTGTAACGCTATCATAGAAAGTAATTAGATATGTATCTTCACTGGTAGCAGTTTAAAAGAAGAATCATGTGATTACAATTCAAGCTTTTTCCAAGCAATAACCAGCTTTCAATTCAATTTCAATAGTTTGAATAAAAAAAAGCACCAAATTCTCTGCATGTTGCAGGGCTCATTTAGAAAAAGTTGCAGGAAAAATCAAGTATTTTTGCTTGCAACAATCACACATGATAAAAAAAATCTGAGAAATCCTGAAGGGACTGAATTACAGTTTTAAAATGGAGTCAGAAATCTGCTGTCATTCTGTCACTGGTAGACATTTTGATTCGATCCGATATCTATTCCTCTCTTTCTGATTTATGGTGCTTGAAAAAAAAAAAAAGTTTCTCCAAGCAAATATAATTTATTCAGCAAATATTGTCCATTGCTTTTGTTATTACAGCCCTTCTTCATTTATCAGCGTTTCTCCATGTAAACACACTTACACTGTTAATAATTCTTACAAACAATTCAAAATGGATGGTGGGTTAATATTGTTGTGGTATAAGGGAAGTCCACAGCTGTTTTTTTATTTTATTTTTTTATATTTTTGTTTAATTTTATTTTTTGGGCTACATACTGTTTACTTTGCCTTTTCTGAAACTATGGCACACTGCAGCATTAATCTCTGCACCTAAATTATATAAAAATATATTTCTAACACTTTTGAAAGCCCATTGGTTTTGAATTGGAGAGAATTGTAGTTTTTTTTTTTTTTTTTTTTTTTTTTTTTTTTTTTAAGAATGCAATTAGTTTGTTAAGATTTAACACCTAAACCCCTGGGATCTGTTGACAAATCCAGACTTCCAGACCTGCACACTAATAACTTGGATTAGGATTAGAAACAGCCCAGTCTGGCAACCTGGATGTCTATAACCATGCACTTTACATACTTTTCAATTTTACTGCTTTGACATTACGTAAATGCCAAAAGGATTTGTTTCTTAATTGTATTATTTTATTTATAACCGGAGGAATGGCATCCCTCAAATTCTTCTTTGTAATGAAACTTGAGTAAATATGTATATGATTTGAGACACAGTTCTGGATAATGGATTGTCTCAGAGCACAAGGTCTTGTTGTTTAAATGCAGTCAACGTGGTATACTTTTGTTAATATAACACTGTAAATCCTGTAAAACTGGCACAGTTGAATTGAGCTCAACCCCTGCTAGTTTATTTTTGTAGTACAGAAATAAATTATCTGTGATAAAACTGTTTTATTTTCTTGGAATTCTTATGAACCATGTGTTGGACTTAATACGTATAAAGCTATGTTAAGAGATCAGTTTATACAGTAGCACAGCTTCATCAGGTCTGTTATGTAAAAGCCAGCCAGCTGCACACTGCAGTGGATCTACTAAGTAACCCTAATTATGATTTATCAAAAGCTGGATGAGTCTTGTTGATTCTTTAAAGAAGCTTTGTGTCTATACTCGCCAAGCGGGTGGCAGCAGAATGATGCATCCGATCATGCAGATGTGAACTTTAAACGGAAGCTCGGAACAAATATCAAATCTCAGAATTTGAGAATCATCTGATCTCGTGGATGATTCATAGTGCCAAAAGGGCTGATTATTTTAACTGATATAGAGTTTAGTCTCAGTTGAAACAGTATAGTGTGAAATACAAAAAAAAACAAAAACGAGAGATCAGAAGCACTATTAGAACGATCAGAAAGGTCCAATCTTACATGAATTGTACAGTAAGAGCAGAAAAGCATCTCAAAAACCACAACATGATGATGATGAAGAGGATGGGCTACAACAGTAGCAGACCACATCGGGTTCTACTCTTGTCAACCAAGCACAGGGTTACCCAAACTAGGGTTAAAAAAAAAACAGCAAACACTGTGGCCTGATTGTTTTCTACTGTCCGGGATCCATGAGTGTAATTCAGAATGCAGCAGGCCACAGTGTTACCAAGAAAAGCACAGAACATGTTCTCATTCTTCCACATTAACTGCTTTATTTAACCTCTACTGACTGCAATGTTAAGTTCCATATTGAGTAAAATGTCCTGTTTATGATTGTAAAAGCTTCAAATGCTTTTATCTCTGGTGTATCTAGCTGATCAGAAGCCATGTGGCCCATGTTGAGGAATTCATTAGGCTATGGCAGGTCTCCTGTAAAACCTTTGGAAAACTCACAGCTCAGAGGAAGTTATGATTATGAGCTCTATGCTTTTTCACTCTTCAAGGTTTGACACCGTGTTCATTTACACTATATGTCCAAACATTTGTGGACACCTGAGCATCGCTCCCATATGAGCTTGCTGAACATCTCATGCCAGATTTAATCTGCCTTTGCTGGTATAATAAACTCCAATCTTCTGGAAATACTTTCCACTAGATGTTGCAGCAGGGCTGTGGGGATTTGTTTTTATTCAGTTACAAGAGTATTGAGATGTCTGATGGGTGAGGTGGTCTGGGGTGTTCCAGTAAATTCTAAAGGTGTTCAGTGGGGTTGAGATACAGTCAGGGATCTGTGCAGGACACTCGGGTTCGCCCACTACAAACTTCAACCGTGTCATGCTGGAACAGGTTTGAGCTTTTAAGTTAAAATGAAGAGAAATTGTAATACTACAGAATACAGAGACATATTATACAGTTGTCACCCGCTTCGAATGTTAGCACTCGATTGAATGGACGTTATCAGTGGTTAATCAGCCCATAGATATGGTCCAGGGTTGCATGTTGCGGCTACTGGTGGGCTCAGAAGGTTGTTATCGTCCATCCAAATGGTTAATCAATGATACAATTGCAAGAGAAGACTCCAGATCCACTCAGAAGAATCCAGCAGTTGTGCCCTTCAGACTTTGTGGCAACAATTTGGGGAAGAACCAAATACTGGTTTGAGCTGCTTTGCTGCATACAGTATATGGATAAATATCTCAATTGTAAATTTCCCATTGGGATGAATGAAGTATCTATCTATCTATCTATCTATCTATCTATCTATCTATCTATCTATCTATCTATCTATCTATGCATTTAGCATGTCTTTATGGAAATAAATTCACCAATAATAATAATTCTTGATACATTTAATGAAAATGTAGTTAGCGTGCACGAGAGAGAGAGAGAGAGAGAGAGAGAGAGACAGATAGATAGAGAGACAGACGGAGAGAGAGGGAGAGAGAGAGAGAGAGAGAGAGAGAGAGAGAGAGATTTAGTGTGCAGAATCAATGCATCACTTTAGTGCATTATTGATCCCCAGACTATAATATAAATGGGGAAAGACATTTCTCTGGATTCCAAAAAATTCTGTTCCCTCTGTGATTTAATGAATTAGAGAAAAACATTATTTAAACAAATTAATGACCACTTCTCTCTGGTCTAGTATGAGAGAATGAAATAAACCTGTTAACAGTAAAGCGTAGTAATAAATTAACAACACAGACTGCGTTTTGTGCCATACAATATAGTATGTACAATATAGTATATATATATATATATATATATATATATATATATATATATATATATATATATATATATATATATATATATATGTGTGTGTGTGTGTGTGTGTGTGTGTGTGTGTGTGTGTGTGTGTGTGTGTGTGTGTCTAAACAAGAGAATGTTTATATTTAATATTCTGAAGAAATATTAGTTACTTATATTTAACACGTTAATTCTATCAATTCTAGTTCTAGTTCTAATTCTAGACTCATATATGCTTAATAATTATTAAAGCTTATAGACAGCTTTAATAATTATTAAATAATAATAATTATAATAATAATAATTATTAAAGCTTATAGACAGCCTGGGGCCCTAAGCAAAATTCTGCTAAGGGGCCCTCCTACCTGACCCGTGAGCCATATAAACCATTTGCCACACATTCACACTTGACAGCATCTCCTCTACTAACAAACTTGAGCATAGCCTGTAACACCTGTAAGTTATAGATAACTACTATTATTCATTTTATAAGCTGCATTAGGCCCCACTTAAACTGCCTCTCTCAGATTCCTCTTTATCCATTTTCAAATATAAAATACTATTTATAATATAACTTGCCTCTTGCAATATTCAACTAGTGAATATGCAATAGCAGATATCAGAAATTACGTTTTTACTAGTGTAAATGTAATTCCTGATATCAAAAATATGGTTACTACTAGAAATCACACACTTAATATTTACATTTTAAGTATTGGAAACTGAATTCTTAATATCAAAAATCCATATCACGTGAATGTATAAAAGTTAAAATGCTTGCCATACAGTATCACTGTGTTTTATAGTATACATGAGATCAATACTTGATCCCTGATGGTTATTATTTACTAAGGGATGTGTATTCATATTGACCTGTACTATATTTAATATTTTGTTGTAAATCCCCCCTAACATAATTTGCATCTGTATTGTTATTGTCTAGTTTGTTAATTGATGTCTGTTGCTAATTCAATAAAAAAAAAATAATAATAACACGACGATACCGAACGCGCTAGCGGCTCTACGCAGAGCATAGCGACAAACGTCATGATTTCACGCATGCGCACTACAGGGGAAACAGGAGAGCTGAATTGTCCGGTGTAAGTGCCGCTATCTGGGATGGGCGTCTGATTATGGAGAAATAACACCGGAATTCATCGGACATATTGTTTACTCAAACAGAAAGCGAATCGTTTCTTCTTCTTTGATTAACAGCACACCGAAGATTGAGAAATGCCGGTAAGAGCGTGAGATAATCGTCGCTGTAGCGTTGTGCACATCCCGAGGTTCCTCCCTTCGGCTTCTGTTGTGTTTATTAGCTTGCTAGCTGCTATGCTACATGTCTAGTTAAATCAAACTAGACATTTAACACGTCTTGATGTTATTCACCGAGGCTCTTAATATGTTTTACAGATTTCCTTTACATCCACAGGGTCTTTAATTCTACAAAGGGATGTCTGGGCAGAGGGTGTTTAGAGGCTAGTTAGTTAGCTAGCTAAGCTAACCGCGCTAGCAAAATACCGATGGTTGTCTAGACAACTAACTTCAGCTCGGTAGCTATAGCTAGGTTAGCTTAGCTTAGCATAGCTATTTAGTGAAATAAATTTAATGAATAAAAATGTAACCATGGCTACGTATTAACCGCTGCCATATATATATATATATATATATATATATATATATATATATATATATATATATATATATATATAATGTGTGTATATATGTGTGTGTGTGTGTGTATACAACACAGAATTGATGAAAAAATGCATCGAATTTGTCACAGATACAAAATACAATTTATCAATGAATTAACAATAAACAGGGCAACTGTGCTGCAGTGTGTTTAACAGCTGCTTTAAAGGGAACTAACAACACAAACATTAGCGGAGATATATATATATATATATATATATATATATATATATATATATATATATATATAATGTGTGTATATATGTGTGTGTGTGTGTATATATATATATATATATATATATATATATATATATATATATATATATATATATATATATCTATATCTCCGCTAATGTTTGTGTTGTTAGTTCCCTTTAAAGCAGCTGTTAAACACACTGCAGCACAGTTGCCCTGTTTATTGTTAATTCATTGATAAATTGTATTTTGTATCTGTGACAAATTCGATGCATTTTTTCATCAATTCTGTGTTAAATGTGAAATTAGGTCATGGATGTGAGCTGCTTTTACAAACACATCTGTTGTGCTTTTTTCTGCTTTTTCAGAGCCACAAACTTGATAAACCAGAAAAGTTGGAGGTGAACGACAACGTAAAGGTGGTGGTACGATGTCGGCCTCTCAACCAGAAAGAGAAGATGATGGGACACAAGCAGTCGGTCACCGTGGATGAAATCCGGGGAACGATCACCGTGAACAAGCTTGAGACCCCCAATGAACCGCCGAAGACCTTCACTTTCGACACCGTGTTTAGTCCCGACAGCAAACAGCTAGACGTGTACAATTTAACCGCCAGGCCCATTATCGATTCAGTGTTAGAGGGATATAATGGTATGTGATAATCTAGAAAAGTGCTTGTTAGTCTTTGAATTGGCAGGTATTGCACGGAAAGTGTTATTGCTTTCTAATCATCGTGGTCTTTTTTTTTTAACCTATGTTGAGTTCTCAAATCTGAAGGGTCAGTACAGGAAAAGTGATAAGTGACGTGACATACAGCTAAGTATGGTGACCCATACTCAGAATTCGTTCTCTGCATTTAACCCATCCAAAGTGAACACACACACACCCGGAGCAGTGGGCAGCCATTTATGCTGCAGCGCCCGGGGAGCAGTTGGGGGGTTCGGTGCCTTGCTCAATGGCACCTCAGTCGTGGTATTGCAGGCTGGAGACTCAAACCCACAACCTTAATAACCTCACGTTATTGCTCATATCCTAATGAACGTGTAGCAAAATAATAGCAGTATTCTATTTTTGTAGCCACACTGATTGCTAGTAGATGGCAAGATGCTCCTTTATATTTTAAACCTTTACTGCTAGACTTTACTAATCTTTATTAATCACAGTGCAGTTTTCTAGGGGGTCCAGTGTACAAACCTCTTACTATAAGAAAATAGATCCTTAAGGCCCTTGACAAAGGAAAGGTGCTTTAATGGAAGGATGGGTTAAAAAATAGTTCCCTTTACTCTCACTGTGTTACTGTTAATATTTAGTTCACTAGGATTACTGTAAAATTGATTCTGTATCAGTTTGAGCATCTATGCCATATTTTGCGCTTGTTTTGTGGTTTCTCTGTTGATATGGGGGAAACCGATATAACCAAGTGCAAAAGAAATTTGCCCACCAGAAAAAAAACATTTTATTGACGTGTTAAATGAAGTGGCAAACGGAAGTGCCACCGCTTCTGGTAATTTTACCTAATGCTGATTTTTATCTAATTTACCTTCTTGTGAGTCAATAGGAAGCAAGAGACTATACTAAGTAATGGAACTTGTTGCCTTGTTTTCTGTGTAAAACCCAGAAATCTATAGTTGGGCTTATAAACCTGCCTTTATTTATTTATTAATTTTTATATTTTTTTTTTACTTTCTTAAAGTCCCTGCTAAATTAGTAAATTCAAGAGTATGAACAGTTTGAACAAAAATCTAATCCTGTGCAATATTAGATTGCTTTTTGCTTATTAGTTTTTATAAAAGAACATGAATATTAAGCCTGAGCCTTTAGCAATCTTTAATAAATTTGTGTGTTAATTTTTATGTAATGAAAACCAAACTAGCATTTTTTTTTTGCCACATTTACAAAAGTTTTAGTTAATCTGATTTTCCATGTGCACATGGAGTATGTTGGTCATCTGTGAAATTAAAAACTTTTTTTTTTTTTTTAATATCTACATGTAGTGATGCTCACAATACTCTGTAGATGTTCAAGTGCATAGGCTTCTGGGAGCATCGGAGTAAATGCTGAAAGGCAGAAGGTGGAAGTTCTTTTCACTTCAACTTCTTTCCCAATAAAAATATTTTATAATAAATGATAAGAATAATAATAAAAATGAAGTGAGCACTGTTCCAACAGCTGAGGCATCTGTGTAGACTGGCACCACTTCTGTTTAGTACCAAATGCCATTTATTTTGTCTTAAGTTTTATTCATCTTCATTAATGGGTTTGTGGGGTTCATTTATTTGTTTATTTTATATTCTTTAGCTAATAAATGATTAGTTTTTACCAAATTATTTTGATGGGATATTTAGTCCCTGACCTAGTGCACTAGTGTAAGGATGTTTTTCTCGACTACTAAATGCTGTAAATGGTTTTAAAAATGAGCTTTTTATACTCAGCATTATATTTTTTAATATATAATAACGCAACGTTCTATGCAGATTATACGATCTGAAGTTGAGTAACAATCTTGGATAAATTTACACACACTCAGGAGCACGAGTGGGATGCGAACCTTCTTTTTCCTCATTTATAGGATTTTCATGAATATCAATTTTTTTGGCTTTATCTATCTATCCTTTATACGTGGAATAACCAAAATTTGTACTTTTGTTTTTAATTTGTTTCCAGGAACCATATTTGCTTACGGACAAACCGGCACTGGGAAAACCTTCACCATGGAGGGAGTGAGAGCCGTTCCAGAACTTCGAGGGATTATACCCAATTCGTTTGCTCACATTTTCGGTCACATTGCTAAAGCAGAGGGAGACACCAGGTAAGCATATCATCAGTGTCTGATGTTTATGTGTTATGTCTTTCAGTCCCGTTTACAGTGTTAGCTTTTTTTTTTTTTGGCACTCCTGGACGGAGTGCCAACCCATCGCAGGGCACACACACACACACACTCATTCACTCACGCAATCACACACTACGGACAATTTTCCAGAGATGCCAATCAACCTACCATACATGTCTTTGGACCGGGGGAGAAAACCGGAGTACTCGGAGGAAACCCCCGAGGCACGGGGAGAACATGCAAACTCCACACACACAAGGTGGAGGCGGGAATCGAACCCCGACCCTGGAGGTGTGAGGCGAACGTGCTAACCACTAAGCCACCGTGCCCCGTCTTTTTGTGATCCACACCAACAGAAAAAAAAACCAAAAACATTTTTACTCCTGCTGCTGAAACTTGTGTTGTCTGATTCGAACCTTGTGTTGACCTTTATATGGGGTTTTCTCAGTTAGCAAGATATTTTCATTACGTTTTGAAGTTATCGGTATTGAATGCTCTTCTTTTCCATCTACAATAAAATCCATACTAATAGAGAATATTAAACTTCTGCTGTTTGCATTTACCCATGTGTGCATATTTTCCATTTCATTCGAAGAAACCAAAGATTGCTTCTTTTCAAAATGACAGGTTCTTGGTTAGAGTTTCCTACTTGGAGATATATAATGAGGAAGTCAGGGACTTGTTGGGGAAGGACCAGATGCAAAGATTGGAGGTGAGAAACAGAAATTCACACATTTCTTGTACAAAACTCCCCCTGATCTGATTACTAATACAGAAATGCATTATTTACAATTTCTGTTCAGTAAAAAATGCAAGATAAAATATCTGCTGCGTCTGCTACTTAATAATTAGCATTACCTACTTGTTTTTTATGGACCAAATAGACTCGTTTGTTTCAATTCTCTCGTATACCATATGAATCTGAAGAGTTTTTTTTTTTTGTAATCCACTGTGCAGGCAGATTTTTAATGTCACGTCCTATATTCCGTCACTTCAAAATTCAAATTGAACTTTTATTTGTCACATACATAAACATACACCGTATGACAAGTAGTGAAATGTGTTTTACGACCGCTCCTTATAGTGAGACGTAAATACAGATAAAAAAGAAAAATGTAGGTGCAATAAATAAATTTGTAAGTAAATTATTTATTGAAACAAATATGAACTTATATCGATGATGAGTTTGCAGGAATTGAGTTAGTAACATGCGGTTATAACATGATGGTTAGATAAATTGTGGTCCTTGGAGTAGATTCCTTCCCCTGTAATCTCATCAACATCTAATTTCCTTCACATTTACTTCTTAAAGTTGTTTTAGAAGTTCCATTGACACATTTTTCATATGCACGTTTTTTGAAAATCCCAAAACAGGTGAAAGAAAGGCCAGATGTAGGAGTCTACATTAAAGACCTGTCTGGTTTCGTTGTGAACAATGCTGATGATATGGACGGAATTATGACTATGGGGCACAAGAACCGTAAGCATGTATTACTGTTTGTATATTTTCTATGCTTGTGAAATCGTTATTTTCATTCAATTATCCAGTCAGCCGGTCACATGGCATCAGGTCAGGAATAATCATAATCACACAGATGCAGGTCAAAAGATCTTCCTGAAATTAATGCCTTTGGTTGTTGCATACTGGTTTTGGTACCAGATGATATTAACATTTTTTGTTATTATTAAGAGATCATTTTTTATCTTTTATTCTTAGCGTGCGTTAATGATGTGAATGTGCCGAAGTAACGATTATAATTCTTGGAATTAATGATAGGAAGGAAGGCTGCATACGAATAAATGTACCTAGTTTATTTACATAATTTACTTACATAACCATCGATTCTGCAGGTTCTGTCGGTGCTACCAACATGAACGAGCACAGCTCCCGATCTCACGCCATCTTCACCATCACTATCGAGTGTGAAGAGAAGGGCATTGATGGGAACCGGCATGTGCGCATGGGCAAGCTACACCTGGTGGACCTTGCAGTGAGTAGAACAAGCCTAAAAACAAGGATGTTGTTGTTTTTTTTTTTTTCTTTAAGTTAAACTGTAGTGCCATGGTGGATGTTTCTTGCTTGTCAGGGATCAGAGAGGCAGGGGAAGACAGGAGCCACTGGGCAACGTCTTAAAGAGGCCACTAAGATCAACTTGTCCCTTTCCACTCTGGGGAATGTTATCTCTGCTTTGGTGGATGGGAAGAGCACACATGTGCCCTACAGGAATTCCAAACTCACACGCCTGCTGCAGGACTCTCTGGGAGGAAACTCCAAAACCATGATGGTACAGTGACCTCAGTAATCCTGCACACATGACCTAGAGTTTTTCACTTTCCATTTCGGAAACTCAGCCAGCATAACTACAAGGAGTACCGATCAAATAAAAAGACGTTTTATTCATAGTTCAACTTCAATCGTCGCTTCTTTTTCAGTGTGCAAACATTGGGCCGGCGGACTACAACTACGACGAGACCATCAGCACTTTGCGCTATGCCAACCGTGCAAAGAACATCAAGAATAAAGCGAGAATCAACGAAGACCCCAAAGACGCACTCATACGCCAGTTTCAGAAGGAGATCGAAGATCTTAGGAGAAAGCTGAAAGAAGGTACGCTAAAATAACCAACATGCTCACACCATTGTATTAGAATTATAAATGAGTTCTAAAAGAGTAAAGTGTACTAGACCAGTACCAAACATACTATTACATAGCAATTTAATTCGCAATTCCTCCAATTTCTTAAATTCATTTCTCAGTGTAATTTGTAGGCCAGTATATGAACAGAACCGCAGCTCACAGCCTTGAGATATATCTAATGTATTTCTGCAATAGCTTTTCATGCACTATATTGTATACACGGCCCACTGGTGGGCGGGCCGCAGGATCCCACGCTGTCAATGCCATGGCCCAGGTTCAGTTCCTATGCATCGAAGTGACCCAGCCACTGAGGTGTTAACACTTAGTGTCGGTCCTGAGCTCGGATAAAACGGGAGGGTTGTGATTGACAGAACATCCATTGCCAAATCAAATATTCAGACCAGATGGAGCAGAAAGAAGAAGAACAACAACATTGTATACCTTATTTTCTTTATAATATTCTATATGCTGTGGTGTGACGACAGGTTTTAAAGGAGCAAAAGTTGCCAATAAAATGTATGCAAAAAACATTTGAGATGTGGCTCCTACAGAAGAAGTGTTGGTTTGGTTGGTCCGGGGGATGCTTTGTTTTTTTGCCGTATGAAAACTAAAAACTGACTCACCGTTATTAATACGAGTGTCTTGACTCTGTATTATTTCAAGGAGAAGAGATCTCAGGGTCAGAGGGCAGCGGCTCTGAAGACATGGACGAAGGAGAAGATGAGTCTGGAGATGCTGGAGAGAGACGCAGGAAACGACGAGGTTAGAGTCACCATCTCTCATACATGTAGTCTTCCATCGATAAGAAGTAGAGTTAATGGTGTGAATCGGTTCGTGGTTAAGTCGATTCTCAAAGTGATAAAATGCACCTACACTCTTACTCACACAACAGTAATATGCACGGGGGATTTCTGCAAACGCTGCCTTCCAAGTGAACTAATCAGCATTAATACATGAGAACTAAATGATGCAATATTATATTTTGGGATTTTTCTTATACAAAATATTCACATGCCAATAGAGAATGAAATGAAAATTTGTTTCGTTGTGTAGTGAACAACATCTGTTTCACTGTTGAGTAAATATTTGAAACCGCATGCTAGATTGAAAGAAATTAACAAATAAGGCGAGCGAGTCATGGCTGCACAGTCCAACTCGCTCAAATATTCAAGATTAATTTGAACCCTTGAATGGCTGTAAGTTTCTGTTGGGCTAATCAAGAGAGATGCTATGCTAATCGAATCACTTACGAGTCTTTCTTTAAGAAATTTTCTTTCTTTCTTTTTTGTCACATACATTACATTACATTGCATACATTAGGGTGAAATTTGTCCATTTCATATCTCATCTTTGGAGGTTGGAGGTCAGAGCCCAGGGTCAGCCATGATACAGCACTCCCGGAGCAGAGGGGATTAAGGGCCTTGCTCAGGGGCCCAACAGTGACAGCTCAGTAATGCTGAGGCTTGAACCCTAACGTTTTGATCAACAACCCTGTGCCTTAATCACATGACTTTCCTGAACGTAGAATAATGTACTGTAAAATGTTCATAGTAGCTTTTAAGTGAATTAGAAATTAAAGTGGAAGTGAATAGCAAATGTGGCATTGATTAACTTCCATTTGTCATGACTGAGTCTCTTAAAAGATAAGCAGCCCACCAGTTCCTGCTCGGTAGGTAAGGCCTCCAAAGGCTGTGCTTCCTTGTAATTTAGTGACAAGGCAGCCCTGCGAGACGTTAATACGAAAATTAATCCGCTCTGCTCTGTTTTATTCTTGCTCGCACATTCAAATCACAATCTCCCGATTTCTGTAGTCTGTATTGTACTTTACTTACAATCCTAATCTATGATTAAATCTGCTAGATATTATAGTAAAGTGATGTGTTGGTGCCGAGCGTTGCAGAACGAATGCTCATATGACACGGAATGAGAACCTTATCTCTGTAGCACTTTACAATACTACAATACATTATCATGTACTATTCCCTGCTCTACTGTGTGTCCTACCCTTTAAAGAGTTGTAAATCCAGCCATCTCTACACATCACGATCATCGTTTGTAGTGCTTACATAACAAAAAATCTCAGGCTGTGGACTGGATGGAAGGTCACGTGTGCTTCATATCCAATGTGATTTCTGTTACAGGCACATTGGCACACTCTTTTACCATATGGCTGTTATAAATCCCCCTGTCTTTAACCCCATGCTCTAACTTCAGGGCATTGCCAAAGCCCAAAGCAAGGGCAAAGAGAAAACGAGGGATAAGGAGAACAGAGGCACAGAAAGTCAGCATAGAAAGCGTTAACAGTAAATCAGAGCTGATTATAGCTGAATAGATATTCGTAGTTGCCACGACCACAAAGAGACAAGGCTTTATATCATTGCCAGGCATAAACTCTATACCAACCAATTTTTTTACACGTGTGGTTTACTAAACCAAATGCTACCTTCCTTTCATCAATCGACAGCTGAGTCACATTGGCACTACACAGCGACTGCGGCATGCGTTCAAGCTCTTTTGTGTCACAGAATTAGTGATGTGTGCATGCTAGAGCTGTGCAAAGAGCTTTTTGTTTTAAACCCAAAGAAATGTGATCAGAGAAAATCTAGATGGAATTTAGCTTTATGTAAATGGTAATTATTAAGCAGGGGTCACATTCTTTGCTCTGTGACTTTCGCGTCCTTTATTTTTTGCAGCTCGTTTTATTTCAGTTCACGGACACGGCTAGGACTTGTAGCTTTTTTTTTTCCTTTTTGTTTTTGGTATCTTTGTTAAAGACTCGTTCATTTCAACATTAATAATGTGTGTGAATGTATCCAGTTGCTGCTGTAGCACAGAAATGAAACAGGGAACCCTGTCACCCCGTGTACTGAGTGGACTGTTTGAGAACGCTAAACATTAACTGTTGTCATTTTTAAACCTTTTAATCTGGGTCAGTTGCAGGCATTGTGACAGGATCTGATGGGGAACAAATCCTTTCATATCTTTTTGAACCATCATGCATTTACGCTCTTTTGCTCTTCTCTTTCATGTGGCTTCTTTACTTTCATGCGGACTCGACGTCACGTCTTTGTCGCAGTCATGTTTCAGTCTCTGATTTAACGTCTTTACGCTTTACTTTCTACATCTAGGCTAAATAGATGTACTTTTATACTCAGTGTTTCACAACTCCACACATTTCATGTTACCGTGCGTTTCATGTTTTGTCAAATAGAACACCTAATCATGTTTATTTACATAAGAGAACATTTCAAAATGGCAGATTTATTTCACTGTTATTTACAGTAACCGATTTTCAGTGGGTCAAAATGATTTAGTAATTGGTGCATGGTTAAGGGATGTGGTAGCGTAGTTAAGCCATTGGAGCTTATACAGCTTCATCATACTGCTACTGCTGGGCCCCTGAGCAAAGGCCCTTAACCTTCAGTTGCTCAGCTGTATAAAATGAGATTAAATGTAGGTTCCTCTGTATAAGGGCATCTGGCAAATGCTGGAAATGTAAATCCATAAACATCAGCAGTTACATGATTCTTCCAACTCCCTCCTTGTTATTTTTATTTTATGCTAAATATTTTTCAAAAAGTTTGTACATCCCTGAAAATTGTGCTTCTTTCCTAACTGATGCAGTGTCTAGGATGTTTGTATTTGTATACAGTTAGTACACTTGTCTCTAAAGGTCGGGTCAGGTACACGATGACAGCTAGAGCCAATGAGAAGTTTTTCATTCATTTCAGAAATTCCCCGAATACTGATACAGTGAATTAAAGCAGGGGGCACGGTGGCTTCATGGTTAGCACGTTCGCCTCACACCTCCAGGGTCGGGGTTCGATTCCTTCCTCCGCCTTGTGTGTGTGGAGTTTGCATGTTCTCCCCGTGCCTCAGGGGTTTCCTCCGGGTACTCCGGTTTCCTCCCCCGGTCCAAAGACATGCATGGTAGGTTGATTGGCATCTCTGGAAAATTGTCCGTAGTCTGTGAGTGAATGAGAGTGTGTGTGCCCTGCGATGGGTTGGCACTCCGTCCAGGGTGTATCCTACCTTGATGCCCGATGATGCCTGAGATGCAGGCTCCCCGTGACCCGAGGTAGTTCGGATAAGCGGGAGAGAATGAGAAGGAGAGTGAGTGAATTAAAGCAGAAATAATGCTGCAGATAATCAATTAAAAAAAATTCATTACTTCTGAGGTGAACAAAATAGCTGTTCTGTTTGACTTGAAATATGTGAAGTTGAAACCTATAGTTTCTGTCCTCTCCAAAGCTGCATGAATTTCTTTTCTGCTCTAAATTCACTGAGTTTGATGCGATCAAGTTTGACGTGAACGTCTTGTCGTTAACCCAAACAGCTCTCCACTAATTCTGTGTAAAGGTAAATCTCTCTTAATGCAAAACACTGACACTCATTAAATGTGTGTGAATGTCATCAACCAACCTGGTAAATACAACCATATAATAATACTACCATCTCTCTCTTTCTCTCACACACACACACCGAAACTTCAAAGAATTTCAGCAGGCTAATTGTGTAAACCTGTCGTCACATTATCAGTGCAGAGTTCAACTATCATTGGGGTTACTTTGAGGTGTGACCGTGTGAACTAAACTTCTAATTATAACTCAGTAATCGAATGTTAAGTTTTCACTGGCCTTTACCGGTCCACCCACACATTGCACATCAAATTAAAATGATTAAGAAATGTACTCAAAACTACATGAGTCCCGTGTTGTAGGGGGAGCAGAAGTGTGTGTGTGTGTGTGTGTGTGTGTGTGTGTGTGTGTGTCTGTGTGTGTTTGTCTGTGTGTGTGTGAATGTCTGTGTGTCTGTGTGTGTGTGTGTGTGTGTGTGTGTGCGCGCGCATGGCCCACACAGATGACACACAAGATTTCCGATAAATATTCGCTTGCAAACTGCTGAAACATTAGTTATTAGACGGAAAATATGAGGCCAAATGTCAGTAAAGAGCAATTACTACTGAAAAGTTGAGACACATCTGTACTTTGGCGCTTCACGTGTCCAACGAGATACATAGCCTCAGTCCCATTTTTAGCAGCAATGCCTTCCTAAATAAATTGCACATTTGAGACTTTTTTATTAAATTATTAAATTATTATTAATTAACTATTCATATATGTACTTGTAGTGAAGATTTTTTCCTTCATTCCAGTATATGTGTCTCTGGTTGTGTCTGTGAGATGTGGAGCAGTGGGGGATAGAAGTGTGTCCAAGAATTAGGAGTATGGACATCTAAGTGTGTGAGGTGTTGACATCATCTTACCGCTACCCTGTGTGCTAAAGGCATTTTTAAAATATCATGGAAGATTTTGCCCTAAAATCGATTGCTAATAAGCTTTATTTTTTTAGATGTGTTGTTTGTTTGGAATAAGTTTTTCCCCCTTGCTTCTGACAGGAAGGAAGAAGGTATCCCCAGACAAGATGGCAGACATGCAGGCGAAGATCGACGAGGAGCGGAAGGCCCTGGAGGCCAAGCTGGACATGGAGGAGGAGGAGCGCAACAAAGCACGAGCAGAGCTGGAGAAGAGGGAGAAAGACCTACTTAAAGCCCAGTGAGTCATGGCTGAGCCAGTTTTCAAGCAAGCATGCCTCTACTAGCCTTAGAAGCTCAGTTTTCAGTACTTGTGGTTTGTGACTTTTAAAATGGTTTCCGGATTCGTGTACATAATGATTTAAAGCTGCATTTGATTTGACTCTGAAGTGGGAAAAGTTAGAACCTCTAAGTTAGATTTTAGACCTCTCTGTGCTTGAGCTACAAAGTGGCTAAAGCATGTACTCATGATGCTCTGAGCATGTACGTCAATTTGATGTCACTTACTGTACCCGGGTTTGATGAGGTCTTCATGACAAGGAGTAGCGATGAGTAGGAATTCCAAGTTGAGGTGGTATTTTGTTTGGATTTCCATAAGGCAGAAATTCCTGCTCTCAATCTTCAGAACAAAAAGTCTTTATGGGTTTTATGTGAAGAAACTGAAAGCCTAATATATCGAATTGAATTTTGTATGAAGTATGTAGGTAGGTTATTAAGTGTTAATAAATGTATTAACATAAACGTGTAATAAGTACATGTCCTTAAATAATATTACTTGGTTTACAGGCAGGAACACCACCTCTTACTTGAGAAACTGTCGGCTTTGGAAAAGAAAGTGATCGTCGGAGGAGTTGACTTGCTGGCCAAGGCAGAGGAGCAAGAGAAGCTTCTAGAAGAATCCAACAACGAGCTGGAGGAGCGACGGAAAAGAGCCGATCAGCTCCGCAGAGAACTAGAAGAGAAGGAGGTAGGTGTTCTGGCTTCAGCTTAAGAAATAAAGTACAAGAAGTAGAAAGCTTCAGCTTTCAGTGCTGGGAAACACTGGTCAGGTTTATGTTCATAGCAGGATTGGATTTGTCATTCATTGTTCTATCCTGCTCATTATTTGTGTATTCCTGTGTTTTCACAATAGCAAGAGCGCTTGGACATTGAGGAAAAATACACCAGTTTGCAAGAGGAGGCCCAAGGCAAGACCAAGAAACTGAAGAAAGTCTGGACCATGTTGATGGCAGCAAAGTCAGAGGTATGCACAAATGTTGTTTGTTGAAGTTTTTTGTTTCTGCTTGAGATGCAGTTTGACGTCAGAACATTCCTGTGGTTAATGTATGTAGAATTGCTCACTTATTTGTCTTAATTATTTAAAATGTGTGAACTTCACAGTCAACAGGGTTTTCCCTAGGTTTTTAGAGGGCTTGGGTTACTGTCTATATTCCAGGGTCTGGTGGAACTTGGGGGAACTCGAAATGTTATTTTAATGTTGGGTAAGGAGGTCTGGGGAGCACTCGCTGTGCCACTTCATCCCATAGGTGTTCAGTCGGGGTGAAGTCAGGGCTCTATGCAGGACACTCGAGTTCCAAGCAAGCAGCTTCCAAGCAAGCAGGTCAACGTATGCTTTTCTGTTGTAGATGGCGGATCTGCAACAGGAGCATCACAGAGAGATTGAGGGCCTGCTGGAGAACATCCGCCAGCTTAGCAGAGAACTCCGCCTGCAAATGCTAATCATTGACAATTTTATCCCTCAGGAATACCAGGTATGATTACATGCAAGAGCGTATGATTGTATCGCTAGATTCTAATACATGCTCAGAGGTAAAATATACAAATGTACAGTCGATTATACAGAAACCTAAAATAACTAATGTGCTAAATTTTGACAAGTTTCTGGATTGTCCTTATCTATTAGGTCATTTTAGAATATGTAAAGATGGTTGATTGTTGGCACTGTACAGTATGTGTTTATTTATAAACTAAAATAGATTTTGACTCCAAGATCTAATCAGTCTAAACTTTGTGTTCTCCAGGAAATGATTGAGAATTATGTACACTGGAACGAAGACATAGGGGAATGGCAACTGGTGCGTGCTCGAATTCTTGTTTCCCTCCATGCGCTGTTGTCGCTATAGTGAACTAAACTAACATCTCTTCTTCCATAGAAATGCGTGGCTTACACAGGAAACAACATGAGAAAACAAACTCCCGTGCCTGACAAGAAAGAAAAGGATGTAAATGGCACTTAAATTCATAATACAATCTATAATGCTCTTTATACAGTGTTACGATTAGGCTAACTGAGTGTGCTGTTTGGATTTGTTTCAGCCATTTGAAGTGGATCTGTCCCACGTGTATCTTGCGTATACAGAGGAGAGCATGCGCCAGTCCTTGATGAGGCTGGAGAGGCCCAGGACTTCAAAAAGCGGCAAGGCCAGACCCAGGACCGGACGCAGGTCAGATCTTTGTTTTAGAAAAGTGCAAAATGACACCAAACTCTTGATCCGGTCACAGCTTCAGTAGGACCAGTAATTTCATCAACAGCCTGGTTTTTCCAGATCCCTACTCGTATTTTAGTTCCTATTCATTGGGTCTCATTGGGTTTCATTTACAAAAACAAAAGAAAGACTGTGGTCCCATCCTGCCATATATAATATCTTATTAAATCTGTATATGCATTAATAGAAAAAAAGCTTGGATGGAAGTAGCAGAGATTGTTGTTATATTAGTGTACATAGCTAGTAAAGTTTATTTCCATTACAAATCTATTAATATTTGCACAAGAGATGCAAGAGTTCTTATTGGAAAACCACCAACTAAAAACCACCACAAAGGAAACGCCTACAAACGACCGTAGTATCCCAATGCTAAAGCAGATAAGAGATCTTTGTTGCTTGTTAGTGTGAACTACGGGTTAAGACTACCATTTAAGAGGCATTCTGCAGTATAATTCACCACATGGCTGTACTGCATGCATCACATTAATGCATTCAGCTTTTTATTTTTATTTTATTTTTTTATTTTGTAACGTCACATTTGGTGTTGATCTGGTACAATTGTAATTATTTATCTCTAGCTAAGTAATAGCTAAAGTAATTATGATGTCGTCCAAGCATATGCTTTATGTCTGATCTGAATCTCTTTTATAATAAAATGAAATCGAATGCATGATTAATCCACTCGCTAATATTTGCTCAATGTTTGTAGGAAGCGTTCATCCAGGCCAGAGACTGCCATCGAATCCCTGCTACAGTGATCATCATTAGTGTGTGACTGCAGGACCCAGGCTGGTCATTTGCACAAGAAAGGACTGCTGTTCAGTGTGTAAAGCTGTAAACATCTGGACTAAGTATATTGAGGTTTTGGTGATGAAACACAAGTATTCAGTGTACATGTGCTGGAATATTACAGTTCTTTATGCTTGTTGTAAAAACACCTATTTATTTCAGAATGTGCATTCAGCAAATAACATTTGTTTAACTGCAAAACAAAACAACGTGTTTAGTCGAGCCTCGACTGATAGGTGGTAGATTCAGGCAAGACACGACTCCTCCAGCGTAGGATGTTACTACACTGATGCTCTAGCTGATTAGCTTGAAATCTTATGCAAGCTACTTCAGAAATGAATCACCTGCCTGATGATTCTAGCACCGGCCTTTTACAGTTTCTTTTTAGTCTTTGAACTTGATGTATGTAATGTGTACTCCTAACCTGATTCGGTGATGGGATTTGGCCTGAGAACCTGCATGCTGCTCAAACATCCACTGTAGCGCTATATAACACTAGCTAAATGGTTTTGTTTTCATTTCTTCAGCTACCACATGTGCACCGTAGTCAAAGATCAGACCTTTTTATTTGCCATACAATTGTTTACATTTACTATGCTGTACCATGTATACTTGTTAATTTATTAAATTATTGATCTCATATTTCACAATTCCTTTGTGTCGAATAAAAAAATATATGAATAATACAGTCTGATATTATAATATTGTCTTCCTGAAAATGATTTATAAATGTTACGGGATATGGAAGTAAGTGATTGTTTTATAAACAGCATTTACCCAAAAATAAGCTCTACTTCACTGATTATGAATGAATAATATTTATGAATCCTGATTCGTTGAAGAGTAGATTGTGATCTAAAGTGAGCAACAAAATGAATGCTAGATTTGTTTTGGACACTGGGTATACATTATAATCACTGTCAGACCTCGTTACTATACAGAAAGCAGATTTATAGACGTTTGCAGTGTCTTAATACGCCATCTGCATCTTTTCAAGGTTTTCTAAGATATTTTGAGGAAAATGAAGTCAGAAAAGTGAGTAAGATTGTGAGTGAGATTGTGAGTGAGTGAGTGAGAGTGAGTGAGATTGTTGGTGAGTGAGTGTGTGTCTGTCTTCAAGTAAGAGTACTAACAGGGTAGTATTTCCCAGGGTGGTTGATGTTTTTTTTTACAATGCCTTAATACACCAAGGGTAACTAGCTAAAAGCATCATTGACAAGTTACATGAAGGTTTTCAAGGCTTTCCAATATATTTTGGAGAACATGAAGTAAGTGAGCAGTAGCAGGATTGTAGAGTTACAAAACTGCAGTGTTGTTACTTCATGTAACACTCATGAAGTTCATAAGAGATGAAAATCAGTGGATGAGTGTGAGATAGTGAGTGTAGAGATCTTCAGGGAAGAGTGTGGATATGGTAGTAGTGTGTGTGTGTGTGTGTGTGTGTGTGTGTGTGTGTGTGTGTGAGAGAGAGAGAGAGAGAGATATGGTAGTATTATTATATGGTAGTATTTACCAGGTTGGTTGATGACATTCACACACATTTAATGAGTTCATCTTCTGTGTTCTTGAACAACAAGAGAAACTGATCATTACTTGTCTCTTTTGTGCTGCAGATTTGCACCACCTTCCTCTGGCTCTAGCTGTGAAGTGAAACTAGACAAGCAAGCAGATGAGATAAGTTAAAAATAGATTTAAGATTATAGTGACAATGTCAGAATCAATGAGAGCATAGATGTAGAGTTTAAATGGGTTTACATTGGGCTTTTTTTTTAATTGTCAACATGGCAGTACTCTGAGATCCTGTTTGTTTGGGGTTGTAAATAAACACCGTTTTCAGTCTTATAAATATACGATGTGAGATGATGATTGTCTGTATGTCCACCGTTGTTGATTTGAAAATCAAGCAAAGCAAGCTGGATTTTTTTTGATGCAAGGAATAAAACATTGTTATAGTTAGAATAATCAGATGTTACCGTTACCATGAGCTGATTAATTTTAATATTAACTGTGTGTTTTTTTCTTCTTATACTACAGCAATGCATTCAATTACATCATACTTTTATCTATTTATAGGTTCATTTAATGTGGAAATTGTGTTACTTCCTGTTATCACTTATAATATATAACAGCTGTTACATCAGCCTCTCTTTTCTCTCTCTGGAAAGTAATAAGGAAAATCATTTAGCCTATTATGTTACAGAGAAACCTGGAAAGTATAAATCCTGAAGACTTTCCTGTGTCTGTCGGAGACACTGTCAATAAATGTTCAATGCTTTCTTGTAGAAAGCGTCACCATATGAGCAATTAGACATTTTCTTTCAAATCTGTTTATTCTTAGATTTAGATTATGCATCACTTATTTCTTCCTGACCAGTAAAGATCTTTGCTGCATTTATCAACTCTTAACAGATCAGCCACTGGAATAGGTCTTGTTTGTAATTCCATTTTCTGTAGTGATTATCCTACACCAGGGGTGACCAACCCGTGGCTCCCGAGCCACATGCGGCTCTTTGCCTGGTTTTTGTCAAACGCGCATGTGAGTGGGATGAAACTACCTTAAAGTTTCCCAGTAGGAGCAAGATCATTTGAGTAAACAATTTGTGTCAAGTTCGCTTTCAAAATGGCAGGGAAAAAAAAAGGTGATGTTCATGTGTGCCCATGTGTATGATGTGGCTCTTTGCGGTAACACAGTAAAAAATGTGGCTCTTGATCTCTGACTGGTTGGCCACCCCTGTCCTACACAGAGTCACAGAGAACCTGGAGTCTATCTCAGGTGGCACATGGCTGGAGGACACAATGGAGGGGGTGCCAACCCAACACAGGGCACAATCCAACACAACAGAAAATTTAGAGATGCTAATCACCCTAAAATGCATGTCTTTGGACTGTGGATGCAAACTCTGCACACACAGGGCACAAGCATGGATTGATCAACCAAAGCTGGAGGTACAAGACATGACCCCCACATTTAAATGAAAGGTTTTAGATGTTAAAGCAGTGTAAAACACTTAAAGGCCAAAAGAACACAGTCATATTAAATGGACAACAAACAAACTACAAATGGATGACAGATTAGTGGTAAAACAACATAATGTTTGTCCACAAAACCAGCTTCAGTGCAAAATCATGGCAAAGTCTCTGGAATCTTATTGGAGCAGTGATCACCAATCTTATAAAAGATCTTCCCTAGTTTGGTGTCCCTCTGTCATGTCGCTCAATCTTCAAATCTTCCATCGGTGTTCAGATGAGACGTGTAAAAATCACTGAAATACAGCTTCAAATACGTGGGACTCGCTCCAAATGGGCTAGCATGGCAACGTACGATAACTTCATTCAACTGGCACTGAAGTCAATAAACCATGAGCCTTTGTTACATGTCTCTGGGGGTGTGGCCATGTCTTCTGGGGGTGTGGTCACCCTGGAAGGTCAGTCCCATCATGATGGAAATGTTTTGTTTGATTTGCAGTGAGGAGATGAATGGACCCAACCCAACCCATACCACAGAATAACAGTAATACTGTTTTTTAAAATTGTGTAAACAGTGTGACCAATTTGAAGCCTCTTGCTTGCCGTGTGTATCGTAAGGTAGGTAGTGTACTGTTTGCTTGGAGAAACCACATGGTGACTGCTATTGAAGGAAAACAACAACAAAATTCATTCCATTTGACATAAATATTTTATTAATAAATATTCCAACAATGTAAAAATAAATTAATAATATATAAACATCTCATAAATAGCGTCTGATATAAAGATATAAATAGATCAATATTACAATGCTTTTTTCAAAAAAAAAAAAAAAAAATCATTGACAAGGATTGGGATGATTTGTGAGCTCCTTCTGACCACAGCGCTTTATTTGATCCAAAAGCTGGTCAAGTTGAATTAATTCTTGCTGGTCTGTTGTTGTGCACTTCTGCAGATGAAACATACAGAGATACATTAGAGTTGCTGCACATCTATAGTCACACGGTTTAATTCTTTTTGTAGTTGCATTTAACCGTATGGTTTGTCTTTTTTTTTCTTTTTCTTTCAGCTATACACAGTTGTTCCCTTACATCCTCTTAAAGCAGAAAAAGTGGGATTATCGGACTTCATGCTCATTGAATGACTCTGTTCATTTAGCTAAGCTATCTGGATTGCATTCGAAAGAGTTCTGACCAATCAGAATTGAGGATTTAACAGCACTGTGGTATAAAAGGGTTTATTGTAATTTCAAAATCAGTCACTTACATTTGAGTAAGCAAGAAGTATCCTAGGCAGCTTCCAGTCTATAGGACTCTTTAGTCCGAGGGACGATGAGTTGTAAGCTGAGAGAACTTTCCCTGCTTCGCAGAGTGTCGTCCTCTGGATTACACATAGAAAAGGGTTCACATCCTTCAGATTCTATATCGTCTATATACTTTTAATGCTATGTCCATGAATTATTACTGTTGATGTTTACTTACATTGCATTCTTTATTCATAAAAACATTTTGAACTTCTTTCTGAAGCATCTGAAAAGAAAAAAAAAAAAAAAAAAAAACACAAAAAAGTTTTGTTAGATTAAATTTAAAATCACTGCTGGTTTGCAATTTTCTCTATTCATATCATTAATATTAATCTTACCTTCTCGCGTAGGAGCATTTTCGAGCGATTCACATGATGGACGATATCTCGTAAAAGTAGAACAGTTTCTCGCTTTTTCTGCTCGCATTTAGGAACGGTGG
Source organism: Tachysurus vachellii (assembly GCF_030014155.1). Taxonomy (NCBI): domain Eukaryota; kingdom Metazoa; phylum Chordata; class Actinopteri; order Siluriformes; family Bagridae; genus Tachysurus; species Tachysurus vachellii. The sequence continues at coordinate 7,668,587 of NC_083473.1, read as the reverse complement.
AGCTGACTGGTTTTCCACTTTTAGAGTGATGTTTGTCCAATATAGATGCTGCATGAGGTGCTGCAGTAACCATCGCAGCAGACAGGAAGAGAAATATGAAGACGTTCATGTCGTTGTCACTGGTTCGGTCTAGTAGCCTGTTTGAGTTCACTACTATCAGAGTACTATCTGTGCTCTGTGTCTTCTATACCTCCTCTTTTATAGCACTGAGAGTGAGAGGATGTGACTGTATGCATTACGTGGCTGGGAATCCCTTCTGATATCCTGATTAAGGTGTTGATGTCATACAGAACTCAAATCACACTGCTTGTTTTTTTTTAGGTCAAGATTTTTGTGAAGTTGCATATAGAGTACAGCTACAGTAGCTTGTTGTCTCCTATTAACAATTAATGCATTTAACCCTTGTATGATGTTCGTATTTTTGTGTTCGTGGGTCTGGTCGACCCGCTGTATTTTTGGGTTTTTACTTCAACACAATCAAAAATTTAATGTTTAATATTCTACAGATGTTTACTTCATCCCAATTACAAGCAATATAAACAGCATATATGGTTAATATTTGCCCTTTACCTTTATTACATCACATTTTTAATTAAAGTGCTACTCGTTTTTTGTTGTTTTTTAATAAAATGTAATAAAAAAAAGAAAATCAAATTTATTGATGTTTATGAATATGGGTCCCACAGACCCGAACAACATACAAGGGTTAATTCTGCTAACTCACCAGTAACGTAGTTGCTTTAGTAAGGTAGAATCCAGTCAAACCTTTTTAACTTTCTGCCAACTCAAGTCACGAAGCCTCCGACTTGCTCGTTAAGGATAATTGTTAGAGTAACTTTATATGAAAAGTTAAACTTTTAAATTTGTATTCTGTTTCTATACTCATATAAAGCTGCTTGGAGACAATGTGTATCGATAAAGGCGCTATACAAATAAATTGAACTGAATTGAAAATTTTATTGTCATTTGAACCATATATGGCTGGTACAGTACATGATAAAATGAAGCAAGGTTTCTACAGGACCCTGGTGCTACATAAAACACAGAACTAAATAAAACGACAAAGAGCTAAGAACACAGTTTTACATAAAGTGCATGTAAAACAGCACAAGACAGACAATACAATACAATACAATACAATACAATACAATACAATACAATACAATACAATACAATTCACTATTGTACAGACCATTATTCAGTTTTGCAGGTAAAGATCCTCCATGTGTAAACAATAAGGACAGTTAGCAGCTTTAACAAACTGAGTGTTTATGTGTTTTGGTGTTAGTCCCGTTACTGGGAATTGATGAATCTGATGACTTGTGGGAAGAAACTTGTGTGTTACACAGACTGGTTGTGAGATGCTGAATGCTTCTGTACCTTTTTACAGACAGCAGGATGGTGAAGAGTGTGCACGAGACATGTAAGGTCATCCACAATACTGCTGGCTTTGAGGATGAAGCGTGAATGTCTGTTATAAAGAGAAGAGAAACTTTTAGTAGTCCTCAGTATCCTCTGCAGGTTCTTGCGGTCTCAGACGGTGCAAATCCAAAACCAGGCAGTGAAGCAGCTGCTCAAGATTCTCTTGAGAGTCCCTGTGGAGAAAGTGGTCAGGAAATAGACTTTCCTCAGCCTTCACTGAAAGTAAAGATGCTGCTGAGATTTTTTGGTGATCAGTAATATAAATGACTAGAATGATTGGATGGATGTATTATGGACAGACTTGCTTATAATCATGTACCATGATAGCAGCAGAACTGAGCATGAATAAGCAATAATATTATGCATTAATTTATTCATTCAATTATTCTCTTTAGGCACTTTGTCCTGCAGTGGATACACAGCCACAGGGACACAGGGTGGGAATACACTATGGAATCGATCCAGCTTGTCACACACAGCTGGGTATGTAACTGAATCTGAAAACATGCTTGAAATGAACAGAGAAGTTAATGTGATCACAAGGTCAGGTGTTAAATCCCCAGAACCCCAAGATTGCCACAAGATCCTTAATCCTCTCTGCTCCAGTGTGCCGTATCATAGCTGGCCCTGTGCTCCGACCCTGTGCTCCGACTTCCTTATAAGTTGGGATATGTGAATTAAAGTATTTCACTGTACTGTAAGATATGTCACAAATAAACAGAACTACTAAATGGATAAAATACAGATACAAACAGCAGGTGATATTTTGTTTTTCCTGGACACTTCAGTAAAGGAGTTTGGGATCAGAAAAAGACAACAGTCCAGCACACATCTTCAGTGGAGATGGTTATGAACTCAAGTAGAGTAACTGAGTTTGAGGAACTTTCACACCAGATTTTCCTCTAGTGTCATTTTTATCTCTGGGGATTTCCATTCTTAGAGATAAAACCCAATACGTTCTGCTGTTGGTCATGCCCACTTCTATGAATAATGACTTGAGACTGATATTTGCCACTCTAAGCATTATGATGCATCCCTCTGCACACTCATTCACACACTAATTTATACCTGGGACAATTTTGCTTAGCCAGTCCACTTAAGGTAGGATCGCCTGGAGGAACCCCATGAGAACATGGAAGATTTACAGGAAGATTTACATAATAACCAGTAACTCTTATGTTAGCAGATTTTACTGTCCTGCAGTTAACTCCCTTGAGTGGAAGCTGCGATATCTAAACTTTAACTGACTGGATCATTTAAAGACATGAAAACAATAGCTGCACTAAGTCAGTAAGGACAACATGTTTGTGTCTTGCTATAAGTTCAGTTCAGATCACTTTATTTATAAAGCACATTTAAAACAGCCACAGGATTGACCAAAGTGCTGTACAATAACAGGTGTTAATAAAAAAATCAAAAATAAAAAAAAAAGCAGAATAATGGGTTGCTTGGCCTGATCATGTAATCTGAGAGGATTTTTAAAACAGATATTCAAACAGAAAGCAAATGAGTGATGTGTTATGCAGTCAAATGGTGCCCCCTTGTGTTGTGAAATGAATATTGACTAAATTCTGTAAATAACATGGCTAATCTCAGAAGAGCACAAAAAATTGGTTATGGTGACATGTTCCTATCTATCATGGGGGAGAAAACACTAGAATCAAAAAGGCTTTAGTCAATTTGTCCGCTTCCTCGTTCCTTGCGTCCAATGTTATTCGAATGGAAAAAAAAGACTAACCGGATCCTCTCAAAGTTTCTGGTCCATATCATCCTCAGGGAGTTTGCTTGTGTGCAGCACTTGCCTCAGTCTTGCTCATAAGTGATAAATTGAAATGTATTTTTATTTTTTTGACATTTTTAACCTGAATTTCTTTTTTTGAAATGCCATTGTAAAAGTGGCTTACAAATAAAATTCAACTAAAGTGTATAGAATGCAGTCACAACAACTTGATGCTCAAAATGCTCAAAACAGTGGAGATGATCGTGGACTTCTGGAGAAACCCCCCTGCACTCCCCCCACTCACCATCATGGACAACACTGTGGCTGCAGTGAAGGCATTCAAGTTTCTGGGCTCTACCATCTCCCAGCACCTGAAGAAGTGGGAAACGCACATCAGCACCATTGTAAAAAAAAGGCCCAACAAAGGATGTACTTCCTTAGCCACTTGAGGAGGTTTAACCTGCCACAGGAGCTGTTAAAACAGTTCTACTCAGTCTTCATCGAGTTTGTTCTGTGCACATCAATAAGTGCCTAGTTTGGCTCAGCAACATAATCAGACATCAAAAAACTACGGAGAACGGTTCGAACTGCTGGAAGGATTATTGGTTTTCACCCTTCAAGAACTGTGTAGTGTATATCCAGATTGAGGAAAAGAGCTCAGAAAATCACATCCAAGTCATCATCCACTTTTACTATCTGGCCGGCACTACAGAGCCCCAAATACCAGCACAACCAGTTTCTTCCAGCAGTCAATCTACCTTATGCACAGTTTTCCCATTATGCTATTATCCCATTATTTATTTATTTTTTCCAACTGAAGGTTAAGGGCTTTGCTCAGGCCCCAACAGTGGCAGCTTGGTGGACCTGGGTTTGAACTCAAAACCTTCCGATTGGTAGCCAACACCTTAACCACTAGGCTACCACACACCCCACCTTATCATGTTACCACTACCATCCTAGTACATCCCTGCATCTCATTCTACTCTGTTCCATTCTATCATCTACTGTATATCACAACTGTACATACAATTTATTTAGTTTCAAATTTTATTTTCTCTATTTGCATTTATATAAGTGTACTTCTTTTATTTCTGTTTCTGATCCAGTTTCTGAAATATTATGAATACTGACAAGAAAAGGAAACAGAACTTTCCCCAACTGAAATTCTTATAGCAAAGAAAATGTCAAAATTTCACATATAAATGGTATTGAATTAAAAAAAAATCTATATAAAAAAAATCGACATCGTACAAAATGCAGTGAAGTGCTTTTTGTCTCTGTATCATAAAGATAGAATAAAAATAGTTACAATAAAAATAAAAATAGAATTACATTCACAAGCAAAGAGGGAAAAAAATATTTAGGAAAGATAAATATACAGTATATTAATATGGCTCGGTGAAAAAACAGTATGACGGTTGGTGCATTCATTCATTCATTTTCTACCGCTTATCCGAACTTCTCAGGTCACCGGGAGCCTGTGCCTATCTCAGGCGTCATCGGGCATCAAGGGAGGATACACCCTGGACGGAGTGCCAACCCATCGCAGGGCACACACACACTCTCATTCACTCACGCAATCACACACTACGGACAATTTTCCAGAGATGCCAATCAACCTACCATGCATGTCTTTGGACCGGGGAGGAAACCGGAGTACCCGGAGGAATCCCCCGAGGCACGGGGAGAACATGCAACCCTGGAGGTGTGAGGCAAACGTGCTAACCACTAAGCCACAGTGTCCCCACTGTTGGTGCAAATCTGCACAATTGTATACAGTTTTAGGGCAATGTACTGGGTAATGTGAGGTAACGTTATGTCCAAAAGTACAAGCTTTAGTCTTATGTATTAGTCCCATGTGTTGTCCTGGTTTGGCCAGCACACAACACACAGTAGATCAGCACAAAACAGACACTCCCTTTAATGTATAGCTTCTGTAGGTTACAAAACGAGACATGAGCATTCACACACTTCTTGTTGTGATGAGTGTGTGAGTCTAAGCGGAGTAGGTCAGGTTCTGCAGAATTGTTTTGTCATACATCTTTCTGAATTTGCCAGAGATTTCTGAAAATATTCAAACACCTCTGCCAAATCTTTTTGTCCTGCTTATTCCTGAGCAGCTGGACTGAGCGACTGAGCATGTCATTCTATTACACACATCACTATTTTCAGATATCTTTTGTACATCTTTCAGTTGGGTTTGTGGTCTTTAGGAATCAGCTTTCTTCTGAACATGGAGTTCTTGTGTTTAAGGCAGAGGTCATTTGGGAGAAAAAGCTGTTACTGAGTCTATTACTATCTGCTCAAATGCTGTGCCAAGCAGCAGTGAGGTAAAAAAGTTCATGAGGGTTGTGTAAAGGGTTAGGCACAAGGTAGGTGGTGTTAGTTGTAAACATACTCAACAGAGAGATCCAGACAATTTTCACTACCTGCTATAAGGTCTTGAAAATGTGACTAATACCATTTGCAAGGGAAACTATGCTGAGTCACAGCTTATCTTCAAAGGAACACAGAAGACCCACCTCTCATCTAGTGTTGCGCTGTTTGTACTGTTTTAATTTTAACTAGAAATTTAAACCTAGCATGAAAAAGTTTTGTTGGAAAGCACCTTTGTAAATTTCTCTGTCTTGTGTGTTTACTCTAAAAATAATGATGGAGTTCAGGATCCATTTTCAGAGACAAATTTAGCAGTGAAGATGCAATATTTTTTTTTTCTTTCTTGTAGAAATAGCAATGGAAGATATGTAGATCTGTTATTTATGAAAAAAAAGAAAGTTTAATTCGTGGTCTGTAGAAAGTGGCTGAGAAAACACGTATAAAACTGACCATCTGTAGGTCATTTTAGAGACACCTTACACTATAAGCCACTGTAGATTCTCGAGGTGGTGTTTTAGAAAATCGTTGGAAATGAGGGGGCAGGCTCAAGAATGAAACAAACAAACAAACAAACAAATTAAGTTGATCTGCTTCAGCCCATAAAGTCTGCACCGTTTAGATTTATACACATTGAAATTCTCCAAACAAAGTTGGTTACGATGATAATTTCATAGAAATTCCATCAAAATCCAGCGTTTCTTGAGACAAAGTGCTAAAGAAAATCTCATACTGATGCACGGACAACCCTCAAACAAAATGTCTCCACCATCTAGTGGCAAAAGCATTAAAAACCTTTGACAGTATGTGATCTGTGGTGGTTTTGATCAAATGAGCACTAAGTTACCCATGTACAGCAAGCCATTGTAGCTAGGTCAATCCACCACAAAACCTCAGTAGCAGGATGTTACTAAGATGTCTTTGTCATCTATCTGGTTATGAATCACTAACAAATTCTACAATAATGTTTCCCATGACCGGTGTTTTTCACTGTGCGTTCATCAACTGTAAAAATGTCTAACACTAATCACACATTTGTGGACAAGATTTTTTTATTGACACACTACAGTGTCATGTCCAGCTTGATCAACAAGGAACAGCTTCACCAAGAGATTTCTTCCATTAAACAAACATTTTCCTTACGGAAAAAAACGTTTCATTATTGTATTTAAAAGTCTGTATACTGTTTATTAATATAGAACTGATAATGTACACAGCAGACGGTGAACAGTAATCCAACCTGGTGTTGTGTGAAACAGCTCAGCATGAGGTGGAGGATTAGTTTTATATCATCACACAGTTTTGATTATTTTATTCTAATTTGCCAGTGATGAAAATCAAATAATGAAAGTTTCATTTATTAATAAACTACACAACTAGATCAGCTTATCATCTGTTATCATCCTGTTATAGCTCTGATAAACAGTCATTTCCTCACCAGCATTACTTTCCCACAACATGATTTTGAGCAATTATTACATTAATAATAAACAGTTTTAAATGAATATGCAAACAATATTGTATACCTTCTGACCAATCAGACTCAAGAATTCCACCATTACAACATTTGGCAGACGCTCTTATCCAGAGCGATGTACAAAAGTGCTTTTAAGTCTCTATCATTGTATACATTAACTCTGGTTCACTAGGTTACAGACTTAAGATACCAAGAGTCTAAATCACTGTTCAAAGTTTTTTATTTTTATTTTTTAAATACACACATACAATAAACAGGGGAGAAATTGCTAGTTGAAGTATTTCATGAAGAAGTAGGTCTTTAACCGTCGTTTGACTCAGCTGTCTGGACCCCTAGGGAAAGTTCATTCCACCATCTTGGTGCCAGAACAGAAAAGAGTCTTGTTGTATACTTACCTCTTACTCTGGGAGATGGTTCGAGGTGCAGTGCGAGGAGTGATGAGGGCTTTTTAAGAGGGAGTTTGTAAGAAGGAGCTGCTCCACCAGCTGTTGTGTAAATTCAAATACCTCACACACATTGCAAAGCTATGTTGATTGCTACAGCGTTCATGTCCACTTTTTCTCCCATATTTTTATGTTTTTCTTGACTCTGCCTTTTTGTTGCTTGTTTCATGATTAGTCTGGCCTGTTTGAAGTCTACTTAAACCCTTGTGTGTCTTGCGTTCACCGTTAAACACTCGTTCCGTTCAAGCTTAGCACTTGTCAATACTGAGCATTTTGTTCTTGTCCGTAGTTTCCAGCTGTTTTGCTCTTGCCTGCTCTTGTCTAGTCTGTTTATTAAATGCCTGAACTTTTGTTTCACATTTGTTTCATGACTGTCTCACATATACAGTATATTATACAATATAGCTATTATATTATAATTATATTATATTGCTATTGTATTATATATGCAATACAATACAGTAAATATTCCACCTGCACTCACATCTGAAAACTCAATAAAGATGGAAAAAACATGAATCTTAAATACCCAGGGGTTATAAGATTACAATACTACTTGTAGCAAAATTGTTCACTATTAGCAAAAACTTTACTTTAATTGATCTGTTTTTTGTAATCTATTATATACTGTCAGTAAAATTTAATCAATCAATTAAAAATCATCTTATTCTTATCTTATCAATTTATTATATAACTTTCTATTAGCAGAAGTTTTGATGTATCAGCCTGGTACGCCCTGCACCAGTGAGACAAAAGTATTTGGATCCCTGCCTAATTTATTATCTTATAATAAAACAGTATTATGAAAAACAACTTTATGTTCAAAAAACCTTTATTAATAAGAATTTAATATGGAACATTAGACCTTGTATGTCCCTATCATAATAACAATAAACAGTATAAATAATACTGTACATCTTGAGGTTTTCCAGACGTCTTTTAAACACATGGATCTCTGAACTCCTTTTGGGCACAATGTTTTATGTTGAGCAGGAGTTGATGAAATTCAACTTGCTCAGCCATTGGCGAGACCTTGCAGGTAGTTTTCTGTGAGGAACAAATACAGTGACAGTAAAATGGTAAAAAAGTTATCAAAGTAAGATCTGTTGTATGTCTTATCATGTGTGATTCATCTGTACACATTATGAATGGTTTGAGATTAGGATGTGTATGCTGCATGATCAAACATGCAATAGAATTGAATTATATTCCATTATGTAACATATTCCAGTCTGATATTAGTTTGCATTGTGTCTGCAGCAATAATAACGACATCTTGACTGTTTTAGACAATCACAAAAGACTTTAGCATCACAGTTACTCACCCTGGTGTAGGCTATAAGTGTCCTGGGCAGCCTCCATTCTTTTTCCTTTAGTCCAAGCTGCTCTGCTTTATATTTGGACAAAACTGCCGCCGCCTTGCAGAAGTTCTGAAGCTAAAATATAGCACAGAGTTAGATATAACCACAGAAATACAAATACATGACATTTAAAGTATTTATTTGATTTTCTAGATATGCTGTAAAGCGTTTCTTTGTCAAAGCAAAAATGAACGAAAAAATAAATATATAAATTAAACAGTAACTTACAGTGCAGTGTTTGGGTGTTATCACGTTGTCAACAAGCAGAGAACCCTGGGGTTAAAAGTGATAGATGATTGTTAGATCAGTGACATCATTGCAGGTTTGTAGTCATGTTTAAACCTTTCAGCAACGAAAATAGAACCATTACTGGAAATACAATACAATGAGTATTTCTTACCTGCTTTTCTTTCATCTCAGTCACATCTTCTATGATTTCTTTTAAAAGAACAGACTGAATTTTACATTCCTCTGCTTGAGATTCTGCTCCCCTGCAGAAGTAACCACTGATCAGAAGAACCAGCAAGAAGATCTTCATGGTGCTGATGCTATGGCAGATTTCAGATTAGTTGGTCCAGTGCTACAGGTCTGTATCATATACAGTATCCCACTCTTCTTATAGAGCTGATCAAGGATGTGACATCACAACTTACCTCTTGTGTGGGAAACCATCCTGATCTTGATATCAAGATGCTAGCGATTACTGTCAGAGAGAAACTGAATTCAATTCAGTTCAATTCCTTTTCTTTGTATAGCGCTTTTAACAATTCACATGGTCTCAAAGCAGCTTTACAGAATTGTAGAAACAGAATAAATTTAAAGTTAAAAATTAAGGTACTATTACTCTCTAAAATCCATCCCTTATGAGCAGGCTGGAGGCAACGGTGGCAAGGAAAATCTCTCTGAGAATATATGAACCCATCCTCATTTGGGTGACACTGGACAGTAAATAAGATAAATGTAAATACTGTCCTTTCTACAACAGTTTGCAGTTAAGTGGAATTAGGCAACCGAGTGCTCTTGAGGAACTAATGGGTCAGCGCAGAATTCGAGTTCACCACAGACCCAACACTAATTTCTTTCTGTCAAAGTATTCAAATGATCGTTGAAGTTTCAACCACAAAATTGGCTGAAGCAACAGTGCAACTTCACATCACCATGTATAATATTCTGGTGGATAAAGAGTTGATAAAGATTTTATGGGAAATCTGTCTTAACTGTATGCTTGGATATTATTCTCACTTAATTGTTTATTTGTCTTCAGTAATCCTTTCATCTATCCACCTGGATATATTTGGGAGGTGGAAGGAAACCAGGGAACTGTTATACAGATATGGAGAGAACATACACAGAAACTCCACACACTCAGTAACAAGAGCTCAGGATCATAGGGACCGAAAATGTATTTAGAGTCACAGATGGCCATATTCGCAACAACAAGTGGTTTGATATTTTGTTTGTAAGTTCCATGCTGCACTTGTGGAGTCAGGCACCTAATAAAGTGAAGATCACTTACAGCAACATTACCTCGTGTCATCTAGTTATCAGCAGCCACAGCTATGTTCAGAAGAGAAGCAAAGATAGAAAAAAATGATAAGGACGCCTTCACATAACTGAAAATGATGACATCCTAATCACAAGGTTGTGGCTCAGTACAGTAGCCTTTTAAGGGTGTTCCTTTTACAATACATACTCTTTGTACTGGTGTTAGCATTATAACCACATCATTGATTTCATAAAACAGTTTTTCAATTCTCACTGCAATGACATTTCTTTTTGCTCCAAGACGATGCCTATTTTCTGTCTCGAAAACACAATGTCAGATACTGATGTATTATCATTAAGCCTGTTCTCTTTAATACCAACATGAACGCTATGCCGCTGACATGACTGTGTGTGCCATGTACTGTTTTTATCGGTCTGTTAAGTCAGACATGTTCTAATACACCAGGGAAATATTCTTTTCACCATTTTTTTCCCCCCAATCATGTTAGGCTTTCTTCCAGTTTTTTAGCACATCATTTTTGGTCTGTGAATACAAACTGCTAGCATGATTGCTGAGATAAGCAGATTGTATTAACCTTCCTCTTATGTTAGCTTTCTGTTACCATCTCTTATGTTAACGGGTCGGTTTTGACCCGAGTCTTAAAACAGTCATAAAATAGCCTCAAAACAATTATTTATCATCAGATTTGTTTCCTACCTCTTAGATACCATGTTAGGCTTCCTTATCCATAAAAAGTTTGGTTTTAATATTTTTGGTGTGGCCCCTGGGCCTTTCTTTTGACAGCATACATTTCCTTTTCAATTCCAAAAAATGGTAAAACTAACCTCAAGAGAATTACATAAATAAATGAAAGATTGTTATGTTTCCTGACTATTACTGATGAGTATTAGGACACATCTCTTAAATAAATTTGTTTTATATATTTTTAAATTTTAATTTTATTAACTATTGTAACATCTATGGTGTTACGGGTCAATTTTGACCCATATATTTTTTTCAAAAATAGAACATTAATACAAATACAAAATGAAAAGCAGAACAAGTAATAATACAAAATGTAGATTTGCAAGGTCAAACACACAACAACCAATCAAGCAAATCAAACCAATAGAAATCTATTACTACTAAATCCAAAAAAAGTCTTTGTGTGCAAAAACATGCATGAGTATGTGTGTGTTTAGATGCATGTGTGGCAAAAAAGTGACACTTTTAATGTGTTCTTTGCAGAGATATATTTTGCAGTAGAAGCACAATATATTTGTCTTTCTGTCCTTATTGCTAGGGAAGACCTGACACCGCTTTCTTTTAGAATCAGGTGACCTCAGTAGGTTGTGGCTGTGCTGGTTGATTTTGAGACAGGGCTGTTGGAGGAGGATGCAGGCAATGATGTTCTTTGTTTTGTTAATGGTGTGGATGGGGTGCTAGGTGAACTCTGTAGCTGTATGACCAAGGCTGCAGCAGCTGTGTCTCCGGGCACCCGTTACCTTCGCTCAATGTGTGCATTGACAAGGGAACCAGCTCCTAAAAAAACATTCTTTGCTTTTTTTTTTTTTTGGTTGAGTTCCACCCCAGGTGAATGTGGGTCCACAACACAAATGCATTGTATGCATTGCATGTTATAAAACACAACCATTGGCCATCTCCTGGTCATTCACTGGCAAGCCTAGGTGACAGTCAGCTTGTCCAGGTTGTCCACCTCTCCATTGTTTTTATTATAGTCCAGGATTAATATGGGCTTTTTGTCACTTCGTGATGAGACAGCAGAATCTTTGTGAAAAGTGGACATAAGTACGACGTTTTTTTTTTGGACAACATTAAAAAACAATGGTGGTGTCTGTAAAAGTGAATTTTGAAGAAAGAGGAGCCCTGTGCTTCACCTGCAAAATTTCAACGGGCAACTCAGGTTTATTTATTTATTTTTTTTATTGTGCCCACCATGGTAAGATTCCTTCTAAGAAGTTCTTGTCCAAGGTCATAGCTGGTAAAAAAATTGTCACACGTGATATTGTGATCCCGCAGTCCAGTAGTCATATCGAGGACTACACATTTTCGTTGTTTTTTCTCAGGGATGCCACTCACAGGTTTGCCTGTGTAAATCCGTAGATTTTGATGACGTTTGCTGCCATGAAATTCAGGAGGTACTGAGCTCTAATATATGTTACTTCAGCACTGGCAACCACCTCATCAGACTCATCAGATGTGTCTGTGTCTTCCGTTGATACTTTACATCATCTTCATCATCAGAAACATGCTTGTCCATATCGCTATGCTGTTCTCTGTCCTCTGCCTCATTTTCAGCAAAGATATGATCCAGAGCTTGGCTTGTCGTAAATTCTTTTTATTTTTGCATGCTCCAAGATGGCGATGTGTACTCTGCAAGTCACTAACTCCAAACTGAATTGGTCTTATTCATGCCTTAGGTGTCTGGACGTATATGTCTTTGTTTGTTTGTTTTGTTTGTTCAGGGAAGGTGACAAATGGGCAAGGAGAGAAGCCCCTAACTAAAGCTCACAGGTTTGGAAGAGAAGCTGGCTGTCAGTGGGCTGTTGGCTGACAGTGTTAGTGAGCTGACAGTGTGTTTATGATTTCAGATTTGGCACTAATTATAGCGTTATAATATTATATTATAACTGGGTCAAAACCGACCCTAACTACACAAAGGTCATAATTTTCACCAGAGCATTTTATAATTTAGTAAAATTTATTTTTTTTGTTTTATTTTGTTTAAATAGAGGTTCCTGACAAAGTCAAAAAGCCTTGATGCAATTAACAAGTTTATGTGGTACTTTTAAGCATTCAAAACCTAAAAACGGGTCAGTGCCGACCCTAACACAAGACGACGGTTAAACACTCTGGTTGAACTAACTATCCACTTTGACCATCTCCTTTGACCATCTCCAATGGCTACTGCTACAGACAGAGAGCAGCATGCACACAGCTTAGCAAGTCTGAGAGAGAAAGATGGTGTAAAGAACACCATTGCTGTTTTTACTATGGTCAGCCCAACCATTCACCGCAGTGTCCACAACATACCAGAACCAGACCTTTAAGAGTGGATGAATCCATTCCATTCTTTGTCACAGCATGCATTTACTTTTACAACATTTTTAAACTCCAAAGCTGCAGGAAGCTTTATTGATGAAGAGGCTGTGAGACATCCGGGGATCTCCACTAACTGCTTATCCTCCTGTGCGTCACACACCATACAATTAGCACATTCAGCTGCTGGTCACCCCCTCTGTCAGGCACCCTGTTATATTGGACCCTCTATGGATAGAGTGCTACAACCCATAGTTCACCCACTTTTCCTTATTCTGCTTGGACTAGTGCCTTCAGAAGCTCAAGCACCATATTGCCTTCCCTTCCATAAAGAGCCCAGAGACACATCCTTTAATCAATGTTCCTACCTGCTGCAACCTTAAAAAGGTCTTCAGTAAAACCGAAGCCAATGGCCTCCCACCACTCTGAAAAAGTCTGTCGCTGAACATAAAGGCCATGGAGAAGTACCTTTAGGAAGCACTTCAGCATGGGTCCAAGTACAGTACATCTAGTGGTCACTATTGCCCCTTTTCCACCGAGGCAGTTTGAGTGCTGGTTCGGAGCCAGAGCCTAATTTAGAACCAGTTCTTTCTTTTTCGACAGCCAAAGCACCGGCTCTGAACCAGGAAAAGTGGTTCTTAAGTAGCACCAAAACGTTGCTGGTCTAGACTTAAGAACCGCTTGTGTCGGGGGCTGTGGGTGGGGTTACTGTTAGCGCATTGATAATGTACCTTAAGTATACTAATGTTTAATACACTTTTACTTTACTGCAATATGATACATTATCAGCACACACGATAGTAGGTAGCTACATACTAAGGCTAACTTTTTTTCTGTGTTAATGATAAAATAACGTTATGTACTTTCTCGATTACAACCTCCGTTTATACAGATTACATGGAGCTGCACGTACACGTTGGATTCGCTGCGTTTGGTGTTAATGTAGGTTCACAAAGCCATGAGCATTAACAGTAAAGCAACATCCGCCATTGTTGATGTGTTTGTGTTTGCTGCGCTAAAGTTGCTGGGACACGTGACACGTATACAGTGACGTCAGACTCGGCTCTGTGATGCTCTCTAGCCGGTGGAAAGGCAAACCGGTTCTTAGAAGGTTCACCAGTGGAACCAACTTTGAACCAGCACCAGCGCTAACTCTGAACCAGCACCCGGTACTTTTTGGTGGAAAAGGGGCATATACTGTTAGTACTTTTTTATGCCTTATGAGCTCTTTAGCACTTCCTCCAGGTGTGAAAACACTAAAACACCATGTATCTATTTAGTTTAACCCCAGCCTAACACAGACACAGTTCATTTTCCTACCAGCATGAATGGTAGAAGACATCCAATGGCAGCTCGGTCAGGCCATAGAGTGCACCTTCAGACAACCAGCGCCTCCCTCCTGGCCTCCCAACAGATGTTCCTGTCATGCCCCAAATTCACCCAAACCTTTTTGTGCCACAGCTTATGCCATTCCAGTGTATGCTTGGCTGCCACCCTTCAATGAATGGTTCAAGAGCAGCGAATAGGTGTGTGGTAGGCCACTCACCAGAGGCTCAATTGTTCTGTTCAGACCCACAAAGCACAGGAGGGCTGATGTTAGGGGCCTATCCACCAATAGCAGCTGGATAACAGGGTGTGGCTGGTAAGCAAAGACCTTAGACAGCCCCATGCATGCAATCCCAGCCCCAGGTGTATCGGACCCTTCTGTATTGACAAACGATTCAAGGGTGGTTGAAGTTTGGGAAGACAGATGGGCTAAGGTTGGTTCATGGGTACTTAGGGGCCCTTAACTCCATCCCTTCATCTTTTTGCCTTTGCATTACAATTTTGTAACTGTTTGTATTTTATTCTTTTATTAAATAGCCTTACCTATAAATGCATCCTTGCAATAATTCTTTAGTTGACACAATTTTTAGCAAGTATTTAGTAAATATTTTGTCTGTCAAAGAAAAATCATCAACGGTATCCTTTATCAAATCCATGTAGTGCTATCTACAGAAATCTCCTAAAAAGAATTAGCCTGACCATGTAGGGCCATCAACAGCAGCAGTAAATGATCCTCAGTTAAAGGATATTTTATTACTATTACTATAAAATTATATTTAAATAAAACCTTATCTTAAATAATTCAGAGTTCAATAATAAAATTCTTGTGTGGGAAACTCTCCAGGTTATATTAATTACAATGTCATTGATTACCTGTGAGCAGTGGCAGTTCTAGGATTTTGATGTACTGTAACAGGGGCCATTAAGGGGAGCCTGTGCCTATCTCAGGCGTCATTGGGCATCAAGGCAGGATACACCCTGGACGGAGTGCCAACTCATCATCACACACACACTCTCATTCACTCACACAATCACACACTACGGACAATTTTCCAGAGATGCCAATCAACCTATCATGCATGTCTTTGGACCGGGGGAGGAAACCGGAGTACCCGGAGGAAACCCCCGAGGCACGGGGAGAACATGCAAACTCCACACACACAAGGCGGGGGCGGGAATCAAACCCCCAACCCTGGAGGTGTGAGGCGAATGTGCTAACCACTAAGCCACCGTGCCCCCAGAGTACATTCAAGCACACAAAATAATTTATTCAGTATGGTGCAAATACATTTCGCCAGTCATTCCTTTTTCAAACGCTTGAGTGCCGGCAATTGTTTGGGGGTGGAATTGCATCTGTGATCGTTGTGAAAAATTCTCCGGTTGCTCTTCTCTTCGATGATTGATGGAACGGGGGCCAATCGGGGCCAATCAGATTTCAGCAGGGGCCAGGGCCCCTGTGGCCCCGCCTCTAGAACCACCCCTGCCTGTGAGAGAGACATTTAAACTAATTTCACACCACCAAGCATGTTTTTGGGTGGTGGGAGAAAGCCAGATAACCTAGAGGAAATCTATACAGGGATACGGAGAAGATGGGAAAAGATAAGATCATAAAATCAGATTTCATTGTGTGGGGTATATAAGCTTGTGCATGGTTTCCTGTGATAAACTGTCATACCACCTAAGGTGTATACCAGGGGTGGCCAACCTGTGGCTCCCGA
Source organism: Tachysurus vachellii (assembly GCF_030014155.1). Taxonomy (NCBI): domain Eukaryota; kingdom Metazoa; phylum Chordata; class Actinopteri; order Siluriformes; family Bagridae; genus Tachysurus; species Tachysurus vachellii. The sequence goes on along the minus strand of NC_083473.1, from coordinate 7,652,201 downwards.
GCCGCATGCAGCTCTTTGCCCGGTTTCATGCGGCTCTTACGTTCATATCAAAGTTTGTATTTGTGTCTTTTTAATATGCGTGTTCGCTTCGTTTGAGTTCAGTACAGTATTTTTGTCAAACGCGCATGTGAGTGGGATGAAAATACCTCAAAGTTTTCCAGTAGGAGCAAGATCATTTGAGTAAACAATTTGTCAAGTTCGCTCTAAAAATGGCAGAGGAAAAAAGGTGATGATCATGTGTGCCCATGTGTATAATGCGGCTCTTTGCGGTAACACGGTAAAAAATGTGGCTCTTGGTCTCTGACTGTTTGGACACCCCTGGTGTATACCATCTCTACAACCAGTGTTTCCTGTCCATCACAACCATGAACTGAATAAAACACTGAAGATTAACCTGCATGTTCATGCAAATGAACATTATGGTAACAGCAATGAAGAGTAATTGTAAGAAACAAAGATCTGAGAATTGTGTTTTTTGATGAAACTATGAAAAAGTCAAGAAAAACAAAAAACATAAACAAACAAAAATATCTATAATACTACTAAGGGCATACTTGTAATGTATTTTATATGTATATTTATATATATAATTTCATGTTCTCCTTGTACTTTAGGGGTTTCCTTTTCTCAGAGGATTTCCTTTGGTATTTCACTAATGAATACACTAATGTCTGAAAAGTAGAATAATGAATAAAGATTGAATAAAAAATTCAAAACCCACATTCACCCACAAATGCTTGCTGTAGAAAAGCAATGATAAGGAAAAAATACAAGAGTTTTCACATAGCTGAAAATTATTGTTGTGGCTTAATGTATTGTTATATCTTATACAAAGCCCTTATATGGTTCTTCAATTTATAGAACTGATCTGTTTTCAAATATATAAGGTAAGTAGGACGTTCTAGTGGAATCAATTAAAAAATAACCTTATGCTACCCTTTAAGCCAAGGAGCCTTTTTTACTGATCAAAATATGTTTCTGTCAGCAATGGTTAAATTATTTATATTTGATATTTTTATTTTAAATCTAAAAACTTTCTATTAGTAGATGTATTTTCTTGGTACTCCCAACACCCATGAGACTGGATATTTCGTAAAGATTTGAATCCCTGACTAATTGTATTGGCATATAAAGAAACAGATTTAGAAGAGAAAAAAAAAAGAACAGCAACTAATTCAACTTTATGTTCAAAACATCTTTATTAATTAGTACTTAATATGGAACTTTTGCACTTGAAAAGCAAATATGCTTGCCATTTAGAAATAACAAACCATCAATAATAATAAAAAACAGTCCATGATGGATTGGGGTAATGGATTTGCAATGTAAAATACATATAAATATATAAATTATAAATTCTACATTTATAAATATATGTTAATGTATAATGTTAATCTTAATCACATTGTTTTTTATACTCCTTTTGGGCACATTGTTTTATGTTGTGCAGAAGCTGATGAATTTCAACTTTCTCAGTCATTGCAGTGACATTGCAGATAGTTTTCTGTGGGGAACAAACACAATGACAATACAATAGTGAGAAGGGTTATCAGACTAAGATCTACTGTATGTTTATCATGTGTGATAATAAAATCTCAGTTGTTTTAAGCACTTTTCTTCTTCTTTAAACTAATTGTGAAGGCTTTCAAATCACATTTACTCACCCTGGTGTAGGATACAAGTATCCTGGGCAGCAGCCAGTCTTTTTCCTCTAGACTGAGCTGCTTTGCTTTATATTCTGACAGAACGGCACCTGCTTTGCAGAAGTTCTCATGCTATAATATAGCACAGAGTCAAATATAACCACAGAAATACAAAGAAATATAATATAATATTTAAAGTATGTATTTGATTCACTAAATATCAAAATGAAAATGAAAGCAAAAACAAAATTATTTAATAAAAAAAAATTAACTTACAGTGCAGTTTTCAGGTGTTATCACATTGTCAACAAGGATCTGAAGATGCTGAGAATGAATCATTGAGAGATAATTGTTACTTTATATTATAGGCTGAAACTCATGTGTAAACCGTTTAGCACTAGAGATACAACACATTGAATCATGAATAATAATAAACACAATGAATCTCTTACCTGCTTTCCTTTGATGGCATTCACATGTTCTATGATTTCACCCAAAATAATGTACTGATCTTTACATTTGTCTGATCTAGATGGTACAATGGGTGTTGCAATAACCACCACGATGGACAGAAGAAACAGGAAAAAGATCTTCATGGTGCTTGATGGTTGATCAGTTCTCAGCATTCAGTTCTGTAGGTCCAGTGCTATACTGTAGGTCTGTCATTCACTCTTTTTATAGAGCTGATCAAGGACGTGACATCACTTCTAACCTCTTGTGTGGAAAACCCTCCTTATATCTTGAATAAGATCTTTGTCATTACCTGTCAGATCAGACTAAAGCAAACCTCACACCACCAATTACAGTATACAGTGTCTTTATGCTTCAATAGCATTCTTACTTTATTGTTCATTCATCTTCAGGAACTCTTTTATCCATCTATCTGGATGTTTTTTTATTGAAGGTGGATGGAAACCAAGGAACTGTTATAGACATGGAGAGACCGTGCACAAAAACTCCACACACTCAGTAACCAGAGCTAACGATCAAACCAGGTTGTAAGTTCTATAATATGCTACTGGAGTTCGGTGTATAAGTACACTATCCCGATACATATCAAGGGCAGCAGAGTGGTGTAGCGGCTTGCATTGCCACCAGACAGCTTGAGGATCCTTGGGTTTGTTCCTTTCTCTGCATGACCTCCCTGCATTAACATGGATTTCTTCTGCGTTCTCCAGTTTCCTCTTACCTTCCATAATTGCTCTAGGCATGAGTGAGTGTCTGCATGTTGCTGTGTGAATTACTGATTAAGGGATTTTCAAATCACATCATTGTTCAGGACAAAACACTTATTTACAATGACTAAATGAATGATACATACTGCTAACAGACTTTATTTAAACAGATTTCATTTATGTATATTATACTTATACTCAGAGCAATCCCTTGGCTTTCAAAACTGGTATGATTATATCTGAACAATCTGAATAAACTAATGATCACTTACATCAACGTCACCTCCAGTCAAATTGTAAGCAGCAACCACAGCTACATGCAGAAGAGATGCAAAGATGTAAAGTGTGATAAGGAAGCCTTCACATAACTGAAAATGATGACATCCTAATCACAAGGTTGTGGCTCATTGTTGAGCCACATCTGAGGCATAGCCTTTTAAGGATGTTCCTGTAACAGTATAAAACCTCTATCCTGAATTGTTAGCATTATTATCCTGTCCTACATCAGTGATTTCATAAATCAGTAATTTCTCACTTATCACTGTAATAACAGTCTAAACCAGAATAACAATCTCAAAACTCTATTGGTTTCAAAAATAGAAATGTTAATAGTATTTTTTATCAATTAACAAAATATAAAGTAAATAAACAGAAGAGAAATCAAAACCAAATCAATATTTGGTGTGACTAACCTTTGCCTGCAAAACAAACTCAAACTCACATAAAATCTGGTGAAAGTAGATTCAAGACATTCAGGTTTATTATTGTCTCAGTATAATAGTGGCCAAATATTGTATTTTTGGTTAGCGTGACTCAGGACAATAGGCATTTTAGATTTTAGATACAAAAACACATGCAGAAACACAATGACTAAAGGCCCTGTAGATCAGTACTGATAACTTGGCTGGTTGTTTCCTCTGCCATACTACATGCTGTTAACGGCTGAGCCTGCTAAGTAAGCCGGATATGTAGAGGGATTTCCTCCTTTTCAATTTCTGGGTAAAAAAAAAAAAACATTCCACATTTCCCACTATCTAACTGACTAGCAGCCCTTTTTGACATAGCTGACATAGCTGATTATATTTCCATTTCTGTGCATTGTACTGTTGACTCTTGGTCTGTTATGTTAAATATATTCAAATACAGGAGTATTTTCACCTTTATTCTTTCAATCAGGTTGGGTTCTCTCTCAGTTTTTGGCCTTACACATCCCCTGCCATCCAACCAACTACCAGGCACGGTGCCTTTCCACACAAAACCGTTTTTACTTGTATTTTTTGAGATGTGTTAGGTCCATATGTGTTTGTGTTGTGTTGTGAATGTGAAAACGAACTGTTACCTCCCCGGTCAGTTCTAGCCACTTAAAAGAAATAAGGGGAGAAATCAGGTCAGTTGGAAAAACTGGTCAGTGTGACGTCAGAGTGACTGAGCTCATTACTATTCATGAGCTCTCCCACCTGAGACCGCGCCCCCAGAATTCGTGTAGCTCAGTGAGTTTCCTATACAGCAAGGATGGCTGAACGATGGCTTGAAAGAAGGTAACCAAGGCATTTATTCCACAAAAAAATGTTACAGAGTCCATGATAAACTTCAGACATTACCACAAAAGTAATGAAATACGTGTGGCAGGGCACATTTAAGAGGTTTCCAAGTCATTCATCCAAGTCAAGTGGATTTATTGTTCTTCTTCTACTTTCAGCTTTTCCCTTTAGGGGTCGCCACAGAGAATCATGTTTCCACCTAACTCTATCTCCAGCTTCCTCTACTCCTCTCACCAATTAACTTCATATCCTCATTTAACACATCCATATATCTCCTCTTTGACCTTCCTCTTGACCTCTTACCTGGCAGCTCCATCTCCAACATCCTTCTACAAATATAACATCTCCCTCCTCTGTATATGTCCAAACCATCTCATTCTAGTCACTCTGACCTTGTCCCCAAAACAGACAAACTGAGCTGTCCCCCTGATGTGCTTGTTCCTAATCCTGTCCATCTGCGTCACTCCTAAAGAGAACCTCAAGATCTTCATCTCTCCTACCTCCATCTCTGCCTCATGTCTTTTTTCACTGCAACAGTCTCTAACCCATACAGCATAGCTGGTCTTTGATTCCTTTGATTCCTGCTTTGATTCCTTTGCTTTGATTCCTGCTGACACTCTTCTGTCACACACAACACTACTGACACTTTTCTCTACCCACTCCAGCCCACCTGCACTGGACTGCTGAACCCAAATACTTAAACTCCTGCACCATCTTGACCTCAACCCCCTGTAATCTCACTGTACTACAACTGACCTTTATTCCTCTTCTTTCCAAAGCAGACTTCCACCTTACCAGTTGTTCCTCCACCTGCTATCTACACTCACTACAGATCACAATGTCATCTGCAAACATCATTGTCCACAGAGATTCCTGTCTGACTTCATCTGCCATTCTGTCTATCACCATAGCAAACAAGATGGGACTCAGAGCTAATCCTTGATATAGCCCCACATCCACCTTGAACTCCTCTGTCTGACCTACAGCACATCTCACTGGTGCCATACTCCTCTCATACATATCCTGACATACATCTCTCCCACTCCTGACATTCTCATACAGTACCATAGCTCCTCTCTCACCAACCTGTCATTTCTCTATACCAACAAAGACCATCTCAGAGTAAAAATCAGCAGTGGTCTTTCTGTGCATGAAGTCATACTGCTGATCACAATGATCTACTTCCTTTTTTGAACTTCCACTACTCTTTCCCATAGCTTCATTTTGTGACTCTTCAACTTTATACCGCTGTAGTTACTACAACTATGTACATCGACCTTGTTTTTAAAGATCATCACTAGAACACTTCTCCTCCGTTCCTCAGGCATCTTCTCACTCTCTAAAATCCTGTTGAACAATCTAGACAGAAACTCTACAGCTGTCTCTCTTAGACACTTCCACATGTCCACAGGTATGTCACCTCAGAGCCTGCCTCACCTCATCCTCAGCTGCCTCACCGGTCCTTCTTGCCTTGCCTCGTGTCTAATCTGTCATACAACTCATCATATGCTTTCTGTTTGGCCTTTGCCACATCTACCTTCACTCTGCACTGTGATTCCATGTTATCCTGTCTATTTTTTTGGTCCTTTCTACATCAAACTTCTTTTTAGCTAGACCCGTCCTCTGAATGCTGTCCTGTACTTTCTTGTTCAAACATCATGTTTCCTTATCTTTTTTCTGCTTCCAGATGACACACCTAGCACCCTCCTACCTGTCTCCCTGATCACTTCTGCTGTAGTTTCCCAGTCATCTGAAAGCTCTTCCTGACCACCCAAAGCCTGTCTCAGCTTCAGTCTGAATTCTTCACAACATTCTTCCTTTTACAACTTCCACCACTTGGTGTAGTATTTTTCCTCTCCTCTTCCTCTTGACCACCAGAGACATCCTACAAATCACCATCTGATGGTGTCTGGCTACACACTCTCCTACCAGCACCTTGCAGTCACTAATCTCTCTCAGATTGCCTCATCTACATAGAACGTAGTCTACCTGCGTACTCCTACTTCCATTCTTATATGTAATTCTATGTTTCTTCTTTTTTGGAAATAAGTGTAACTATAGCCATTTCCATCTTCTTAGAAAAATCTATTGCCATCTGTCCTTCTAGGTTACTTTTCTTGACACCAAACCTGCCCATCACCTCCTCATTACCTCTGTTCCTCTCACCAACATGCCAGTTGAAGTCTGCTCCAATCACTACTCTTTCCCCTCTGAGAATACGCTCTATCACCTCTTCTAAATCACTCCAGAATCTTTTCTTCTCTTCTAACTCACTTCCTCCTTCCTCCTTTTTAATATCCAACTTCAAACTGATTACCCTTTCTGACACTCTTTTACATTTACATTTACAGCATTTGGCAGACGCCTTTATCCAATGTGAAATCCAAAAGTGCTTTTAAGTGCTTTTAATTGTATACATTAACTCTGGTTCACTAGGTTACAGACTTAAGATACCATGAGTCTAAATCACTATTTAATTTTTTTTAATACAACAAACAGGGAAGAAAGTGCTAGTTGAAGTGTTTCATAAAAGTCTTCAACCACCGTTTGAAAATAGCCAGTGAGCAGTGCTGGTAGCTCTGAGGGTGCGAGGTGCAGTGTGAGGAGTGATAATGGCTTTGGGGTAAGAGGGAGCGGGTCCATTTTTGCCTTTGTAGGCAAGCATCAGTGTTTTGAATCTTTTCACCTCTAAAATATTCCTCACAAAGTAATCCTTCAGGATCACTCCTACCGCATTTATCTTCCTATCCACACCATAACAATACAGTTTGTGTCCCCCCCCAATACTACATACAGTACTTTGCTCCCCTTTCACCTTGTCTCCTGCATACACAGTATATTTACCTTCCTTCTCTCCATCAAGCTCTCTACCTTCCCCTGTCATTGTACCAATGTTGAGTCCCTATTCTCAGACCTATATGCTTGCCTTTTCTCTTCTCTCTCCTCTCCTTCCTCGACCAACAATAGTCCAATTTCCACTGGCACCCTGTAGGTCAACAGTACAGTGGCTCGACCAATCCGGTATGAAATTCCAAATGACACATAATTAAATTTGCCAAGTTTAAAGCCAGATGCCCCTCCTGATGCAACCCTTTCTATTTATCTGGGCTTGGGACTGGCACAGAAGTCACTGGCTTGCATCCCCTGTGGCTAGATTAAGTGGCTTTATTGTTATTTTAGCCATAGACATCTGGAAGAGTACACAACTATGGTGCTACAAGGTTCAACACCTTGTTACAACTTTACAGAAATCTGGATATGGATTTAGTTTTAAATCCCTTATAAGCAAACCAGAGGCAATAGCGTCAAGGACAAACTCCCAAAGATGACGATGGAATCTGGAGAGAAAGGAAACACATTCTTTACTGCTGACACTAGTGTGAGCTTATAGTGTGATTATGAATCATTACTCTTTCACAACATGTACTATAAAATTAAACGGTACAATATTTGGAAGGATTTTTAGTTTCATAATCAAATCTATTTTTCAGATGTTCACATTTTATTAGAGCTTTAGTTTTAAAAATATAGTATTCCAGTGACGTTATCCACTGAATAAAGAATAAAACCTGATCTTAGACTGTTTTCAGTAAGCAATATTTAGACTGTTCACGTGACACCCTCCAAATCAACGTTTCAGGGTTTACATTTGGGACCATCCACAGCAGCAGCAAGTGATTCTCAAGTAAAGGATATACTCTATACTGTATATTATACATATTTTAATAAAATATAATTTGATGATATAATTCTCAGAATTCAATGGGTCCAGTGCTGTGTGTCTGTCTTCTACATCAATCTATTCTTATAGTGCTGAGAGGCTTGAAACTGCATAATGTACATCATTGATTAGCTGCTAGAGAGGTCATAACATCAAGCATGTTTTTGGGAAGTGGGAAAAAAAATCAGTGAACCTGGAGAAAACCTACATGCGCATTGGGAGGAGATGCGAAACTTCACACACTAATGACCCAGATCTTAGGTTTGAACTATGGTCCCTTGCTATTACTGTGGAATACAATATTTTTCCTCTATTATACTGCTGTTTGACTGAAACAATAGTAAACAAGAATTGCACATAATGCACTTAATTTCACCAGATGAGTTTAAGTGATACTTCCTTATCCCCAATTGAGGGCTGTATCAGTGGTATATAATGAGTAGTGTCTTTTATGGTCTGGCTGGGTGCTGTATGTTCTATGTAACCGTGAAATAATTTGTTCAGTATATCCTAAGTTTTAAGTTGAGCCACACATTATACTGCACTCCTGGAGCATAGACGAATAATGCCCTTGCATTAGAGTTCCACATTGGAAGATTGGCAGTGACTCAAGCTTCAGATTAGCTCAGAGCCTTACCTACTGACCCTCCACTACCCAACCAACACCGATTTGATGCACATTTGATGCACATTTGACTGCATGATTGCGAGACGTAACTCCTTGTGCCTGGGGTATGCGTTGCATTGCATTTTAATGGAGCATCAGGATATCTTTATAATCTAAGTAAACATCTTTCAGTACTGCTAAGTAGATTCATCAGTATAATCACTGTGTCACATCACCACCACATACAGTATCTCACAGAAGTGAGTACACACATCACATTTTTGTAAATATTTTATTATATCTTTTTATGTGACAACACTGAAGAAATGACACATTGCTACAATGTGAAGTAGTGAGTGTACAGCTTGTATAACAGTGTAAATTTGCTGTCTCCTCAAAATAACTCAACACACAGCCATTAATGTCTAAACCGCTGGCCACAAAAGTGAGTACACCCCTAAGTGAAAATGTCCAAATTAGGCCCAAAGTGTCAATATTTTGTGTGGCCTTCATTATTTTCCAGCACTGCCTTAACCCTCTTGGGCATAGAGTTCACCAGATCATCACAGGTTTCCACTGGAGTCCTCTTCAACTGAGGACATCACTGAGCTGGTGGATGTTAGAGACCTTTCGCTCCTCCACATTCCGTTTGAGGATGCTCCACAGATGCTCAATAGGGCTTAGGTCTGGACACATGCTTGGCCAGTCCATCACCTTTACCCTTAGCTTCTTTAACAAAGCAGTGGTTGTCTTGGAGGTGTGTTTGGGGTCATTATCATGTTGGAATACTGCCCTGCGGCCCAGTCTACGAAGGGAGGGGATCATGCTCTGTTTCAGTATGTCACAGTACATGTTGGCATTCATGGTTCCCTCAATGAACTGTAGCTCCCAAGTGCAGTCAGCACTCATGCAGCCCCAGACCATGACACTCTCACCACCATGCTTGACTGTAGGTAAGACACACTTGTCCTTGTACTCCTCACCTAGTTGCCGCCACACACGCTTAACACCATCTGAACCAAATAAGTTTATCTTGGTCTCATTAGACCACAGGACATGGTTCCAGTAATCCACATCCTTATTCTGCTTGTCTTCATATTTTTGTGCATCATCTTTAGAAGAGGCTTCCTTCTGGGACGACAGCCATGCAGACCAATTTGATGCAGTGTACGGTGTATGGTCTGAGCATTGACAGGCCGACCCCCCACCCCTTCAACCTCTGCAGCAATGCTGGCAGCATTCATATGTATATTTCCCAAACACAACCTCTGGGTATGACACTGACCACATGCACTCAACTACTTTGGTCAACCATGGCGAGGTCTGTTCTGAGTGGAACCTGTCCTGTTAAACCACTGTATGTGTAACCCTATTTTTAACCCATAAGGTTATAAAATAATTTCCTTATTCAATTTTATTTACCCTTATCAAAGAAACCTGGGTTCCCGGCAGTTGAATGGTGAATTGGCCGGTAGTATTCTATTTATCTTAGTATAAAATCCTCTTAGTGTCATATTATTACATCCCAAAAATGAAACACAAGAATACAAATGTGATGTAGTAAAACTAACAACCAATATTTATTTTCTTACACTAGAGTTGTGTTATTTTAGCTGTAATGTAGTTATCATGTAAACAAAATCTATGAAACAAACGAAAGTGAGGATTAAATATTGGAAACCAGAAACCAAAATAAAATGTATCCAATTGTATGAAAAGTAATTATTCTTCAGTTGTTGCTATTCTTATTACAACCCTGTATTGATACTTTCAATTATGTTTATCACATGCCAGATTACATTTCACCCTTTAGTAAACTGTAACACCTCAAAACATATAAGGCAATACAAAAAGATATAAGAACCCAATATGAATAGCGTTTCACAGTTTATAAAGAACCAACAACTCAGTCACACACACTAGTGTTTCGTTGGGGCCCAGTTGGTGCACATTTGCAGTGTGAAGGTTAATGACCAATCCTCTTAAGCGCAAACTTGGAAAATAGATCCACTTACATCCATTCGAGGAAAACCAGATGACACGTGAACAGCGTCAACTCACGATTACCAGTGATCAATTCTTCCTGTGTGATGAGTCAGGCTGATCCAAGCACAGAGCAAACATGCAAACCCCACAGCAGCAACAACACAACACACCCAGTGGCAAACGAGGAAGTCTTAGGTCCAACTCGATCCCGTCTGCAATCACTGTCCACGCACACGTTGTTCCAGTGATAACCACTAGGCCTTTATTACACGTGGCAGCGGAAATATCGTATAAACAGTCGGCAAAAAAAATGAAAATAACGTCGACTTTGAGATGAATCCAATACACTAAAACGAATACAGTTTCGTTACACTTTGGGCCGTAATACTTTAACGAATATTCTCGGTCTCCAAAGATGCTAACTTCTGCCATTTTAGCACGCGCGCGCACACACAGCATGCACGTCTTCCTTCTCCATGTGCGTTGCCCCTTCCCTTTCTTCCACCTCTAACTCGTCATTACATGACCTTTTACCTTTCCCTCATCAGTCATTGGCCAACAATAATATTCACATTTAACCCATTAATTTACTATATAAATCAAACCCATATCTGAAAAATGAAACAATGTTGCATGTAATATTACATTTTGAAATAGAAATAAAAATAAATAAAATGGTATTATACAACGTTGAAAACAAAACACATTTTTAAAGGTCCCTACATATGGTCTTGGCCACCATACTGCAGCTCAGTTTCAGGGTCTTTGAAATTTAGAGAGCAACATTTCTTTTTTCAGATCCTCAGAGAGTTCTTTGCCATGAGGTGCCATGTTGAACGTCCAGTGACCAGTATGAGAGAATGATTTAAACAAATTTAACACACCTGCTCCTCATTCACACCTGAGACCTTGTAACACTAACGAGTCACATGACACCGGGGAGAGAAAATCTCTAATTGGGCCCAATTTGGACATTTTCACTTAGGGGTGTACTCACTTTTGTGGCCAGCGGTTTAGACATTAATGGCTGTGTGTTGAGTTATTTTGAGGGGACAGTAAATTTACAGCAAAGTGTCATTTCTTCAGTGTTGTCACTTGAAAAGATAATATCAAATATTTACAAAAATGTGAGGGATGTACTCACTTTGGTGAGATACTGTATATCGTCGCTGTTGGGCGGAAACCTCGTATGTCCAAATTTTGTCAATTTCATATTTTTTCACATATCGATACTATTGGTCAGTCCCCACGTGGGTCTGTTATTTTTACAAGTTATTAACCAATCTAAAGCCTTGAAAATAGCTTGAGCGCAAATCTCTTAACTCCATTGGACACTTCAAATGTCTGAGAAACCTCGTAACTCCACCTCTTCTTCACTCCGCGGGAGAGCTGCGCGGCATATTTCTCCTCAAGATTAAGAGTCGCAACGAATCAACACGTCTTAAAGTGATATCTAACGTGATTTTCGTGGGACTCAAAATCTTGACCCCCGCTAGTTCTGGTGCTCGTCTGAGGACAGGAATTTAGCACAAGACAATCCACTGCAACGCGGACTGCATTGCAGATAAGATAGGATTGTATCTTACAATGTCAAGGCAAACTGTTAGGTTCAACAAGTAGCTGCCTTTGCCGTAATGCTCATCACTTTAAGCAAGCTGGCTGGCTTTTTGCCTCCTTATTATACGTAAACATGCCGTATAACGTAGTGAAAGATAATTTGACCTTTATTAATTTTATTTTTTGGGTTAACTATTCCTTTAACTATGATTTTATCTATGTTTATCTGTGTTATTGATGTATTTTAAATATCTATTTATTACTATTTGTTACTGCTTATTATACATGTTCATTGACGTTTTAAAATGTTTTTTTTATAATATATTTGAATTAAATTGAATGATTTGGGTACCACTATTAAATGATTGTTTTTATTATTATTTTACTGACTTTAAGTCAGCCTACTTATAGACAATGCCTCTCTTGGCACTGTGCATGTAAAACACTGTTTTTTGGACACTAACAAGTGAAAACAGTTAGGTTAGATACATTTGAGTATTTCTGTTTTGTTAAAAATCGATAGCTGTAATGCTTCTGTGCAGAAAGAAACCCGTGAGCCACGAAGGTAAGTTTGCGAGCAGATTAGACTAATTTCCACCTATTAGACAGCCTAATCAGCTTATCGTGTTTTGTATTGCATCACTTATAGCTCTTAAACCTTTAAAATAGAGTTTAGGAAGATGTATGTAACTACAGTCATTAGCTTTGGTTAACTATTGAAGCCTTTTCTCTTGTCAAAAGGCTCAACGTGACCGCAGACTTTATTGAACACTGCTGGCAGCAGCGACGTCTGTGTCCGTACCGTTCTTATCAATGACAGCATAATCTCGTATCTCCCTGCTCACAAGTCATAAAGCTTGTATCTCCGATAAAACGTGACTTTGGGAAAATGTTGTGTTAATGTTGGTACACAACAGTATATGATAGCAATATAAGGTATAATAACAACTTTAACGATACAATGTTTAATAACTCAAAAAAATATGGTTTTTTTTTTTATTTCCTGGAAAATAATGGTTTTGGAGATACGAGGATTCTGCCCGACAGCGACGATATATGATATGACAATATATGATAATATTCCGAAGTCTAGAAAGGTTTTCAAGGTTACATATGCAACCTTCCAGTCTACTGCCTTAGATTTTGGCTTGCCAGGGTGCTTTTCTTTCAGAAATAAGAGAGACTGTTATGTGTCTGATGGTTTTCTACAAAAATAATAATGACCTGGAAATTCAACCAACCATATACTGTATAACTCAAGCCAGAGCCACATTCAAAATCTATTGCACCCAACCAGCTCAATAAATAGTGCTGATACTGCCCTCTATTGAGCATGAGAATCCCTCAAACTAAAGACAGAGATTGTGTTGGGCAATGAAGCATTATTCTATTTGTTAAATCTGGTGAAGCTCAGATTTCAGTTCAGGTACAATTTACATTTATTTTTATGTATGTCAAACAGCAGTGTTATAAAGACAAATACACTGCTGGTTTAATACACTGGCACATACACACACAAACACACTGAGTGGAAGGCTTTTTTGCTAAGTGCTGATAAAGTTGAGTGTGTGTTTGTCTTTGTACTGCATAACGTTCACTGTAGATTTCATCAAAAACTTTAAGGGAGGGTTTGCACAGTCAGCTGAATGAAATCTGGGCTGCATCTACAAAAAAAATATTTTCTTGGATGTAATTTAAATCTCACTAGTCTATTCATTCATTCAATCTTTATTTCATTATTTAATTAAACTTTACTTAAAGTTCTCCATCATAATCAGGGTTGGTGATCCGGAGTCCTGAGAACGCACCATAGTTGGGATGCAAGTATATTCATTTACACAATAGTGCCAGTTTATCATAGACCTACATATCTGGCACAAAGGCCCTGGCAAAATGTGCAGAACTTCACACAGACAGAATCATGAACTCAATGTTGATCCAGGAACAGCGAAGTAGCAACATTACAGCCTAATAAGACTTTAATTTAATTTTGATAAATTTTAGATCTTTTACTAATTTTATTTAAGGCGAGTAAATATCTTTACAATCAGAATCCTTCATGCACATATGCTTTAATTGTACATTCCATTCTTCCACTAATAATTACACCACTCTGATATGTTCTAGGGTGGCGTAGCAGTGCAGCAGTTAGCATGATCAGGATAAAATTAATAAATGGCACATGCTAATAGTAAATTAATAAATAACTATGAAATAAATGCAAAATCAAGCAAACTTTGTGATATTTGATTTGAATCCTGTTAATAATTCAAGTCACAAATATGAAAAAAAATAAAACCTTGTAGTAATGTGCAGAATGCAGAGTGATCCAAGAACGTTTACAAAAAGATTTAATTAGGTTAAATGAAATTATCTTGTCTGATTATCCACTGTTGGTGTTTGCCTCATAGATTTTGTAACCAGCTAGTTTACTAGTCATCAGCAGCCACAGTTGCATGCACAAGAGATGAAGTGATGAAAAAAGATAAGGTAGCCTTCACATAAAAATTTATGACAACCTAATTGCAGAGTTGTGGTTTAGTGTTGTGAAGTGAATATCTGACACTTTAACCACCTTTTATGGCTCTTCCTGTTACAGTGCAAAACTCTGATTATAGGTAGGACACAGCTGCATATTTTCTAGAAGTTGGCGAAAGGGTCAGCTGATGATAAAAGTGCAGTGAGTGGTCTGTGAGAATAAATATATTAACATTAAATCCACAATAAAAATGATAAGAGGTATTATTAAATAAACATCCATGTTATCTCTTATCAGGATTGGTCTTTTTATTAGATGTAGACATTTAGAATTGCTTCAGTAAGTAAGGTGTACCTAATAAAGCGGCCGGTGAGTGTGTGTATATATATATATATATATATATATATATATATATATATATATACTACATTTACAGCATAGATGTTAAGAATTGCTGGGGTCTTATTTCAAATCAATAGTTGAGGCCTTCAAATAGTCATCACAGTCAGTCTGAGCTGAGTTTATTGGTTTTCTATTCTGCACTGCTGAAATATTGCAGAATCAGATGTAAACACAAAAATACTAAGTTGAAATTTGTCTGAATTTTACAAAGCCTTTATTTGTAAAAGAAAAACAAACAGCAACATCAAGTGCAGTGGTTGGACCTTATCACTTCTTCAATAAATTGAAAGTCAAATTCAATCAACTCCCTGAGATGATGTGAGGAAAAACCCTTGAGATAAACCAGGCTCAGAACGGAACCCATCCTCAGGTGTATAGGAATAAGATTCTGATTCTTTCACATGCATCACACGTCGGATGATTTCTACTAAAGGTCATTGAGGATGTTTACGTTTGTCTGATCCATGAGGTGCTACTGTAATCAGCATGAAAAACTGAAGCTAACTTCATACAATCAAATACAGAGTTCTGATATATGAATGCTCACAAAGATTTTTATGATTGAAATATGTCTTTATGTATGGAATGTATTCCTATTCGTTCAGTCATTCATTAATCATTAAGGAAATCGTTCTGAACATGGTTAAAGTGCAACAAGAGCTTATAGTGGGAATACTGGGTCTCCAGTATGGGAAATGGCATGCTTGTCATAATTGTATGTATATATTGCATAAATCATAAAGCATAATTAGTGGTTAGCACGTTCGCCTCACACCTCCAGGGCTGGGAGTTCGATTCCCGCCTCCGCCTTGTATGTGTGGAGTTTGCATGTTCTCCCCGTGCCTCTGGGGTTTCCTCCGGGTACTCCGGTTTCCTCCCCCGGTCCAAAGACATGCATGGTAGGTTAATTGGCATCTCTGGAAAATTGTCTGTAGTGTGTGAATGTGTGAGTGAATGAGTGTGTGTGTGTGCCCTGCGATGGGTTGGCACTCCGTCCAGGGTGTATCCTGCCTTGATGGCCGATGACACCTGAGATAGGCACAGGCTCCCCGTGACCCGAGGTAGTTCGGATAAGCTGTAGAAAATGAATGAATGAATGAATAAAGCATAATTTCTTTATGCACTCTACATTAACTGGAATTCCTTCATGGGTGTGTATTTTCTGTCTCAGTGCTGCCACCTTTTGAGTGCCCCAAATGCTGAAGTCAACTCCAACAAAGACTTCAACAGAAACCCATCGGATGGAGTTTGGAGACATCTAAAGTGGGTTAAACTTTAGTCTCTATAGGAGAGGCTTTGTAAGCTTGATAAATGTTGTTATATGGCCTAATCTCAGTAATGAATTTTTTGCTAATGTTTTGTAAAGGCCTCCTTTCCTATATGCTGGCAATAATTCCAGCTTAGTCAAAATTCTTGGTTTAAAAGAGACCATCAGACCATTTTCACATAAGAGAAGTGATTTTTTACTTTCCCAAAGCCAGTTCTCATTGCATGGGTCTAGTTCATTTTAAACAAGGAAAAGCTCTGACCCCCAACTTTATTTTACAGGCAGTGAGTGTGCTTTCATCCAGTTTATGGTGCTTTTACCAGATGCTGGTCTATGGAACCTTAATCTGGACTGGTTAAACTTCTACCTTTTGTGATCTTTAGGATTATTTTTTATTTGACTTCTCCTATCAGATCTGTTCACTGGGGAGACCTTTAATAAACAGGCCTTACTGAACATTCATCATTACATCATGAATATGCTAAATCATGAATATTCAGTTCAATCCTTTAATGTTTAATATGTGATGCAATTTTGAAATCTAGCCAAATTGGGATGCAAGCCAGTGACTTCTGTGCCAGTCCCAAGCCTGGATAAATAAAGAGGGGAGGGTCCGGAAGGGCATCCGTCATTAAACGTGACAAATTTAAGCTTGCAAATCGTCAGTGGGACGTTTAAAAGAGCTGATAGTGATAGAGGTGGAAACAGATGATTCGCTGTGGTGACCTCTAACAGGAAAAGCCGAAACTAGTAGATGAAGTAGATGTGATGACCCAGATTGAGAAATGATTTTAAAATGTGGATCTATTACTAATATGGTTATTTAATAAGATTATTCTGAGTAAATGTGTTGAAATGTGTTAATATGAGTTTATTTTCATTTATAGGATGGTTTTAACAATAGACATTGTCACTAACCAGAAATGCATGACATTTACAGTATGCATGACATTTATCCCCAGTGAACAAGTCAGAAGCAACAATGGCAAGGAAAAATCTACCTTGAGAGTAACCAGATACCTTGATACCTTGAGAGGAACCTCATTTGGGTGACAGTGGTTAGTGCATTTAAGAATAATTTACTTTCTGTAACTGTATACTATTGTCACATTTCATTGTAACTTTGAACCTTTGACACATTTCATTGTAACTTTGAACAAATGTTTTAAACTCGTGGTATCTTAAGTATGTAACTTAGTGAGCCAGCATTAATGTATTCAGTGTTAGAGATTAAGCACTTATGTACGTCACTCTAGATAAGTCTGCCAAATGCTGTAAATGTAAATGTAAATGTAAAATCATCATCATCATTAGCTTGCACTACTGATTGATAAGGGTGCACGGTGGCTTAGTGGTTAGCACGTTCGCCTCACACCTCCAGGGCTGGGGGATCGATTCCCGCCTCCGCCTTGTGTGTGTGGACTTTGCATGTTCTCCCCGTTTCCTCCGGGTACTCCGGTTTCCTCCCCCGGTCCAAAGACATGCATGGTAGGTTGATTGGCATCTTTGGAAAATTGTGAGTGAATGAGAGTGTGTGTTTGTGCCCTGCGATGGGTTGGCACTCCATCCAGGGTGTATCCTGCCTTGATGCTCGATGACTCCTGAGATAGGCACAGGCTCCCCGTGACCCGAGGTAGTTCGGATAAGCGGTAGAAAATGAATGAATGAATGAATGAACTGATTGATAAACAACCAAAGAAATAGTGAAGCACTGGACACAGTAAACTGGGCACAATATGGCCTGGTGAGGTCCTACCCTTAGCAAAACTCTTGACAGTCAAGCTAAGGTTTTAGATGCTAGCCAGATTCAAATTACTACAGCTCAATAATTTTGCCTTTTTTTTGAAGGACAAATATAATGAACTATTGAGACATTAGAGGGACCAGAACTCATTTTCATTAAATAGTTTTTTGTTGTATGTTGCATTGCACACAGAAAACAACAGTCGGAACAACAGAGAACAACAGTTGCCTTTTTAAATTAGATGCAAACAAATGTATTCGTTTGCATTTGCACAGGTAATATAATATTTATGAGAATCTAGGTAATTTAGAAAAAAAAAATCCTATCCTATTAGAGCTCTTCTCCTATTAGAAGCGCCTCAATTTTATGTATGACATTTGCTAATATGAAATATCACAGATCAGCTTCAAATCAAATAGCCATTTGACTAGCAATTTACTGCAATATACAGGACAATGAATCTGAAACAGTGACCAATATAGTGCATTAGGTTTCAGGCATATATTTGCGTGGCCTGCTGTCAAGTCTTCACTGATATTAGAGTGTGAGGTTTGAATTGCAATTCACAAAAAATGGGGGACATATTCAAAAGAAAACGAAGAGTTAAAAAGAAAACTAATTATCGGTGGATATCTCACTGGCACATCTGTGACCAGGACAACAAACCTTTGTGGTATATTAAAAAGCCATGGCATCCAAGGTAGTGATGAACCACATCCAACAGGAGCAACTGTCCACACAAGAGGATGCTGTATGAAAAACAAATAAAAAAGCCACAGCTGCCCAACTCAGTGCAGGATTAAATGTGCACTTCAACTGTCCTGTTTCCACCAAAACCGATTGTCAGGAGCTCCACAGTGTCAATATTCATGGTTGGGCTGCTATAGCTAAACCTAGTCTCTTGTGTCAATGTCATATGCTGGTAGTAATGGTGCCAGGTTGTCTTGGGTTGTGGACAATGTATTGTCAATGAAATCAATGAAACATTTATTGTTCTCTGATTAGTCCGCATTCATTCTCTTTTCCACATCTGGGATTGGTACGGTGTGGAAAAAGCCAAAAGAAGCTGAGGAACCTGGACTGTTTTGTGCCCAGAGTGAAACACAGGGTTGGTTTAGTGATAGTTTGGACTGCAATATCATGCCATTCCCTTGGCCCACTACTTGTCACTGCCAAGGACTACCAAACCATTCTGGAGTACCAGGTGCACCCAGTGATGGAAACATTGTACCATGAAGGTGGTGCTGGGTATCAGGAAGAAAATGCAGCAATTCACACAGTAAGACTGGTGACAAAGTGGTTTAATGAGCATAACAGTGAAGTTGAACATCTTCCATGGCCTACACAGTAACCAGATCTGAATATTGTTGAGCCACTTTGGGGTGTTTTGGAGGAGCAAGTCAGGAAATGTTTTCCTCCACCAGCTTTGTATAGTGACCTGGCCACTGACCTGCATGAGGAATGGCTCAAGATTACTCTGGACACCGTAATGGACTTGTATCAGTCATTACCAAAATGAATTCATGCTGTACTGGCCTCAAAAGGAGTCCCTACACAACACTAATAAATAATTAGGGCCTTAAACCAGGTGTTTCAGTTTCATTGTTAACCCCTGTGTATAGATTACTCTGTTATATCTAATAGAATTTATTTATTTCAGCTTCATGCATGAATTTATAGTATTAATTGAAACAGAAATATTTTGTGCAAGTCACGCTTGGAAGGCATTATTTAATTCTTTAGTCATCATTTTGTGATGACTGTCACCAAATCTAAATAAGCCATGCTTTACTCATGCTTGCCAATTGCATTTGTAGCTGATTAGCATTTATCAACATACGCACATGAAGATGAGGAAATGAACTGCTACCCAAATTCTTTTTCCAGGAACTCATGTTTGGTTTGGGTTTATAGAGATTGAAAAAATAAGTAGATAATATCTACTTTAAGATAGAGAATCTCATTAACTGCAACTTTAACCACAGCTGCTATCAGATGAGGCGCAACTCAATAAAAATGATAAGGCAGCCTGTAAAAAACTGAAAATGCTGACATCCTTATCACAAAAATTGTGTCTGACTCTAATGTTGTATCTGATACAAAGCCATCGTCTATTTCTGTTAGCATCATTATCTTATAATGTGTCCTAGGTAAGTAAGTACTGTAAGTACTGTAATTCAGTACATCAGTTTTTTTTAAATAATAATCCATAAGCCTGCTTCATTTTCTTCCAATTTGTTGAAATGATTTCTACTTTTTTTGTTAACTTTATTAACACTTATCTTAAAACACATGTCCACTAGAATGTCGTAACTGGTGGTGTGATTGCTTCAGGTTCTCTCGTACAGGTAATCATTGAAATCTCATCCACTATTCATTTTACAGCAATAGACTGAGGTAGAGCAGTTACTGCAGCACATACAGTGCCCTCCAGTGTAATCGGCCCCTGTCATAAAAGGATATTCTAAGATGCACATTGAAAATAATAATTAAATGATTAGTTTCTAGTCAAATCGTAAAAAATCGGCTCTCATAACACCTGAGCAGTGCCACAGACTGATCGACTCCATGCCACGCCACATTGCTGCAGTAATTCAGGCAAAAGGAGCCCTAACTAAGTATTGAGTACATTGCTGTATTAAGTATTGCTGTACATGCTCATACTTTTCATGTTCATAATTTTCAGTTGGCCCAGATTTCTAAAAATCCTTTCTTTGTATTGGTCTTAAGTAATATTTTCATCTTCTAAGATAGTGAATTTGGGATTTTCCTTAATTGTCAGTTATAATCATCAAAATTAAAAGAAATAAACATTTGAAATATATCAGTCTGTGTGTAATGAATGAAGATATTATACAAGTTTCACTTTTTGAATGGAGTTAGTGAAATAAATCAACTTTTTGATGATATTCTAATTATATGACCAGCACCTGTATTACTAGAGCACAACCATTTTATAACCATGTCATCTATGCAGAATATGATTTTTCTGATCTTTTTCTTCTAAAATCTTTGTAGAAAATTTCAATTCTTATTATGGCATTTGAGCTTCCATCATCCATGATGCTAGCTCATCAGCATAGTATGAAATCTCATGTGAGGAGATGACATCACTCAGAGAGTATAAAGGGAGAACAGAAGAGGACCGAGCACTGAGCCTATTTGGAGTAAGGCCCAGTAGACAGTGTGCATGAAGCAGATGTGGATCCACTCCATGTCACATGATATAACCATCCAGCCAGCTAATCAGAGCAAATCATTGACTTGCTATGTCATGAAAGACTCAAGAGGATGAACAGGAGATCCTTATAATAGACTGTGTCAAAGATTGCTAAAAGGTCAAGGATGACGACGGCCGATGACATTTTGGCTGATTTAGTGACATCTCAGTAATGGCTACTCTATAGAGTGTGACAGCTATAAATTATCAGCATGTGCTCTATTAATTTATCACCAAAGAATAAAAGCATAGAACTTTCAACCCAAAAGAGTCAGATGGAAGTAAACCTGCACAAATCAGTTAATGAACACAAAACTACTTTAGCAGTTAAAAAAAATACCAACACAGTCATGAGTCAAAAGAGGGGATGTACATGTTGTCAAGTCCTTTTGCTCCCAGTGACTGAAATGCCACATGCTTCATTGTCAGTCATACTGACTACTAAGGATGATCATGGCAGATATTATCACAATGTGTACATTCCCCCTTTGAAGTCATTTCACTTAGGACTTCCTAATCTTGAGAGGATCTGCCAGGAAATTGGACAAACTGACAGAGTTCCGGTGTGCAAGTAAGAGAGACTTTTCCTACAATACTTATCTGCATAAAAGAAGGTGCTTCTATGAACTAGCTTATAGAAATTTATGAGAAATTTAATTTTTTTCTTTTATAAAATTCATTGCAAAGTTAAAACTTCATTTTTTCTTCGTAATTATGTTTTTATTGGGTGTAGATCAATGTGCGCAAAAAAAACATGATTTTTTCAATGAAATCTACAGTATAACAATAAAATCTGCAAGAATATGAAGGAAACCTACTTCAGATGCTGCAAATTTAGATCAACCCATGTAAATTATACTAACAAAGAAATCAAATATCAGTTTTAAAAGCATCTGAAATCTTTTACATATTATGACTGTATCACCAATGAAGAGTTGCCCTTAAAAACACATGGAGAAGAATGTTCATCAGGCCTATGGGCATTGAACATCACATAGGATGGTGCTAAGGAGAGAACTTACTGTCGCTATTGCTATCAAGCATGGGAAGACCTAAATCTAATATATCTTTTAGTGCTTTCACTTTAGCAAACTGTTGCAACATAGATTGAAAAACAAAAGCCCACAGAGATAAAACGTGGTATTTTTACATGTATTAATAAAGATCAGATAAACAAAAAAAAATAGCAACTGCTTTGCATGTTTGTTTAAGGAATCGCTAGTTTTTGCCACGAGTAGCTTACTGTGCTAAAATGTACAAATTATGTATCAGCATTTTGTCTGTGATAGCTGCGTGTGATGTGGAATTGGTATATGTGAAAGTGATGCTTATCTCTCACACACTTCTGCTTCCTGCACACATAAAACATTTACAAGTTCATGTCTGACAAAGTTTTGTTAGACAGACTATTTAGGAAATGTGAGCTACTCTGTTAAAAAAAAAAAAGAAAAGAAAAACACAGATTGCTACAATTCCAGTAGTCTATAAATTATTACAAACAATCTTCGGATGCACATTACCACTCAACATACTGTATAACTAGTATGGCAAGAGGAATTACATAGAAATTACATAGCATTAAATATAGCAAAAGACTAAGCACAATAGATATGAAAATATAGACAATACAGTAGTCATTAATGCATACATAAATAAATAGCATGATTGCATCACATCTGCAGAGTTCGGGGTTTGATTCTTGCCTTCCCAATTGTGGAGTTTGCCTGTTCTCCCCGTGACTCAGGCCTTTCCTCTGGGTGCTCTGGTTTCCTCCTTCAGTCCAAAAACATGTGTTGTAGGCCGATTGGCATCTCTAAATTGTCTGTAGTGTGTGAATGGGTTTGTGACCTGTGATAGACTGGCTTCTTTTTCAGGTTGTACCCCTTAGTCTCCTGGGATAGGCTCTAGGCTATTGTGACCCAATAGAATAAGTGGTGTAGAAAATGGATGGAACACATGATGGAACTCATTTATCCTAAATTATTCACACTCGACTGGGGAAACTATCTAGATAAACAATATAGTTAAGTTAATTGGGAGTGAAAAAGGATGACATATCATATGAAAATATTCTCTTTAAGACCCTGCAAATTTACCATTAGACCTTTTGGCTAAACATGCTACTTTCTAGTCCTGTCAGGATGTAAATGTCATAATTACAATGTGAACACACTTGAATGCCACAACCAAGAGTGTACCAACAACAAACTATCCTGCTGGCAGTCAATGTGAATGTAATGACTGGAGCAACTGATAAGAATTAAGTGGCAATTTTAGATGTTAAAACAAAACTTGTCATTAATGATAAAGAAAAAAATGACTGAAGCTATTTAATTAACATTAACTTGGTGTTTTAGTTTCTTCATGGTTTCCTTTCCTTATTTACATTAGTTACCTAATTTAGTGTGCAAATTACATTTTCTATTCTTTTCACACACTAGGGGGCACCCCCAAATCACAGGGTTCCCTTGGCCCAGAAAAACAGCTTTTAATACTTATAACATGAAATGTCTCTGCAAATGCAAATAGGTAGAAAGACATTAATTTTTATACATTCGTTCAATCACATTAAGTTGTGGACACTGGTAAATGAAAAAATGGGAGTGTTTGCATCTTTGTAAATAAAGCTTAGTGGACATACACTGTGGTTACTGAGACCCACAGTTCAGCTAATATGGGGCTCTGTATTTTTAGGTGCTAAGCCTTCAACCAGTTCTGTAAATTCACACATATCATTATCACTTCAGTCTATGTCTCTCTGGATGTGAATGCTAAGTCAGCCATGAAATAACTAGGTACTGTTTTTAGCAAGCTACAAACAGTACATCCAAAAGGAGCATTCAAAATTGCTGGCAATTTTAATCAGGCCAATTTGAGGACTTTGGACCTCTTTAATTTGATGAGAGGGGATAATATCCTGCACCACATCTGAATCACACCAATGTTGCTGAAACCTACAGAGTCATTTACCTCCCAGCCTGAGGAAATCTTTCCAAGTTTTAACTTTCCAAATATGCCCCATTATAAAGCATATGAAGTCCTCAGTAAAGACTTTTTAATCATGCCTAGAAGGAGCAGATATTTCATGACAGCACCTGTTTCAATACACAGACTGTAACAAGTTTGCTTAAGGCTAAAAAGGACATCGAGAAATGTCTCCAGTGTAACACATCAACGAGTGTATTGACACATCCAATATGTACAAGAAAATGAAATATTCTCCAATCAGAAGCTGTGGATGAACAAAGAAATCTGCTTTCTACAAAAGGCATGTTTTGCTGTTTTCAGGTCTGACTCATTATAAAATGATGATAGAGGACAACTTCACAAACTCTCAATGCACATGGCGTGGCACCTAAACACATAACACACAGATCAATAATCCCTCCGCAGTCAAGGATGCATCTCTTCCTGCAGACCTCAATATCTTCTATTCCCACTTCAACCAGAAAAACAGAGAACCTCCCATCAGTTCTGAGCTCCTACCCAGTAACCTTCCATTTTCCACACTCTCCACCAGTAAGGTATGCTTCACAAAGTATCCTAGGGCAGATGCTCAGAGCCTGTGTGGAAATAATTGTGAAGTGCTTCCCACATTCTTCAAAATAGTGATCACCTGAACTAGGTTTGACAAACACGGCCTCTAACCTTAGTATCCTTGAACTCTGGTATCCCACAGTTCTGTTGGATAGAACTGCCACCTACAGTACCACAAATATTGCTAATGGATGGAAGGGCATCGTCAAGTGCATCACTTACACCAACCATGGTTGTGCACCCTTTTTCTCACCTGGGAAGGACTAAAGGCCCCTTTTGCTACCATACTAGCATGCTAAAAACAGGTTCTTCACCTGTTCCTCAACTCCTCATAATATCACTAATCCCCTTTTCCAACTCCCCCATTGCAGATCTCACTCATTAACTTAAACCATTTACACAATTTGCAAATATATCTCATCAGGACACATGCAACTACTTGTGCACTTTATATGTAGTTTGCATGATCTTGCACTTTTGTCTAATTGTACCTTACATTCAGTTACATTGTTGTGTCTTTGGATTCCACTTGTGTCACTGGATTCATATCCAACAACCTCCACTGCGTTTTGCATCTACGTTCAACTGCGTTGTCATTCCATTTGCATATACTGTAACTGGACTGGCTAAACTAATTACAGTAGGCTGTTAAAGTCATTCACTGACACTGAATCTGGCTTTAACTAAGAAAACAAAACTCTCTGCTAGTATCTTGAGGTATTTGCATTTACTGTTTATTTCTGCAAGTGTATTCTGACTGCGAGCTACATTGTGATAATAATAATAATAATAATATTTACATTTTTAAGTTTTAAGTTAAGGGCGGGGAGGGCACGGTGGCTTAGTGGTTAGCACGTTCGCCTCACACCTCCAGGGTCGGGGTTCGATTCCTGCCTCCACCTTGTGTGTGTGGAGTTTGCATGTTCTCCCCGTGCTTTGGGGGTTTCCTCCGGGTACTCCGGTTTCCTCCCCCGGTCCAAAGACATGCATGGTAGGTTGATTGGTATCTCTGGAAAAATTGTCCCTTGTGTGTGATTGTGTGAGTGAATGAGAGTGTGTGTTTGCCCTGCGATAGGTTGGCACTCCGTCCAGGGTGTATCCTGCCTTGATGCCCGATGATGCCTGAGATAGGCACAGGCTCCCCGTGACCCGAGGTAGTTCGGATAAGCGGTAGAAAATGAATGAATGAAGTTAAGGGCACGGTGGCTTAGTGGTTAGCACGTTCGCCTCACACCTCCAGGGTTGGGGTTCGATTCCCACCTCCACCTTGTGTGTGGAGTTTGCATGTTCTCCCCGTGCCTTGGGGGTTTCCTCCGGGTACTCCGGTTTCCTCCCCCGGTCCAAAGACATGCATGGTAGGTCGATTGGCATCTCTGGAAAATTGTCCGTAGTGAGTGAATGAGAGTGTGTGTGTGTGTGTGCCCTGTGATGGGTTGGCACTCCGTCCAGGGTGTATCCTGCCTTGATGCCCGATGACGCCTGAGATAGGCACAGGCTCCCCGTGACCCGAGGTAGTTCGGATAAGCGGTAGAAGATGAGTGAGTGAGAGTTTAAAAAATGTACATGTTCTGCACATTAAGTGAACAGTCTAGAATCATTAATGATTTAACTGTAAATCTATAGGATATATATGCTTAGTACATTTGAATGATGTATTTTTTTTCTTACCTGGCTGATGAAGAATTACACATCTGTGGCATATTTTGTCAGTAGCTGAGTTTATGGCTCTTATGAATTTGTTGATCTATTTCGCCCCCTAGTGGAATAACAAAGACTTTTGTTTTCTGGTCTTCGTTTCATTTATGATCTCCAAGACAACTTTATTTAAATCATATATTCAATATTCATTAGGTGGGTTGGATTAAAAGCTTTCTCAGGTTAGTCCCAGCCCATCATGTTTGACACTTCTCTCTCTCTCTCTCTCTCTCTCTCTCTCTCTCTCTCTCTGTGTGTGTGTGTGTGTGTGTGTACAGGTACATAGTTGTAGACGGATAGACGGACAGATAGATAAATAGACAGATAGATATACAGAAAGATATATTATAAATTAATTATAAATATGGAGATAAATAAGGAGACAATTAACTTTTAGCAACATTTGGGGCATAAATCTAAATAATTTCTTATTTAACCCAATTTTAAAATAACAGAATGTGCATCTGGACACTTGCCAGTTTGTCATATAAAAAGCCACAGTTAATAATTAACCCATAAGGTGGCGCTATTTGGTTGGGTTTGTGTTTCATGAGGATCAATTCCCCAGCTCATCAAAAGGACATGTTCTACATTATGTCAGCTAGTAAATTAAACCACGCACGAAAAATGTGCCCAGTTATTTGTACAATGTCTAGAAAGCACAATACCAAGAGCACTTGAAATGCAGTACGGTATTGTCTTTACCAAGGAACAGGATAATCATGTTATCAAATTGTTTGCCAGCAACAACATATAACCATGAAAGCAATGAAGTGCACAAAATGATTTCATAATTGTGATATAAAAAAACAGCAGGCGTTGATTCATATGTAGAGGCGACAGGTAGCAGTAAAGAGAGTCTGCACCCAAAGGCATATTTCAGTTTCAGAAAAAGACCTGAAACCCAGTGAGAAGGAAACATGCAAAGTAATTCAGAAACCTATAAAGATACACACAGAATATAGAATCTAGAAAGTCAAATATCAGTTCAAGAGCTTCAGCATAGTTATGTAACAAAGCAGCAAAATAACTACAAGGATACAAGAGATGATTTTTTTTGTTTGTTTGTTTTTCATCCGTTTATTAATATTAGACAAATAGGACATGGAAATGTTTGATGCAGCTGCAAAATAAAACGTCGATTACTAAACTGACATTAGCACTAAAATTGTCCTAACGTGCATAAAACATGTTAAAATGCATCAGAATCAGCATTTGCGTGTAAGTAAGCCTGTGATGTGGCATCAGCATGTCTGATTCTTATCTCTCACACTTCCTGGATGATCAAATACAGTCAAATCATGCATGCCTTGTTGAAAAATGCAAAAATGAACATTCATTTATGAAATGAGTAAGAAATTTAGCTAAGAGTCAGTCATTTAGACTGTTACAATCCAGTTAGAACCATTGTTCTCAAACATATGTCTGGAGTACGGTACTGGCTAGGAAACCTGTGATTTTAAGTTATATATATATAAATATACATATATAAGCTAACTTAGTTTAGTTAACTTAAAATAATCAGAGGTTTTATATGCATTGTTTACTGTTTATTTTTAATCTATAGTTATCCGACTGCTCACATCAACTGATTCAGATTTAATCTAAACACCAAACTCAAAAATAACTAGTTACTTAATAAATATTTCTCACGTACTGTATGCAATGTATAATATATAATATGTTTTGTTGGTGGAATTTAAAAAGCACAAACCTCTGTAGTTTTTTGAGACAATTTAAATATTGTTCATGCTCAAGTAAAAGAGTTTGAATAATGTTCATAACAAACATTTTTACTAAGCAGGGAATTTATTGTACAGTTAACTAATATTTCAGCATTCAGTAATCATCATCTAGAAACCTGTGTGTGTATGTGTGTGTGTGTGTGTGTGTGTGTGTGTGTGTGCTCGTGTGTGGGGTGGTGGGGTGGAAACCTGTGTGTGTGTGTATGTGTGTGTGTGTGTGTGTGTTTGTGTGTGTTTGTGTGTGTGCTCATGTGTTGGGTGGTGGGGTGGAAACCTGTGTGTGTGTATGTGTGTGTGTGTGTGTGTGTGTGTGTGTGTGTGTGTTTGTGTGTGCTCATGTGTTGGGTGGTGGGGTGGAAACCTGTGTGTGTGTGTGTGTGTGCTCGTGTGTGGGGTGGTGGGGTGGGGTGGAGATTTGGGAGTTGGGTGACTGACAGTATGTACAACTCACAGAAATATCAGCCATTGTGTTAGTAACTAACAGACAAAACAGATAAATATTAGATTCTACTGTCACATGAAGGTCAAGCACATTAAAGCTGCTACAGTGAAGGTCTGAATTGAGAGTACAGTGCTCTCTGCTGGAGAATATGAGGAGTGTCTGTGTTTGGCACATGTTTATCAAAACAGAACAGAAAGTATTTTTAGGTCAAAACAACGGATATCATGATCATGCGATGAGGTCATATGCAAATAGTATCATACAGTCAACCCAGTTCACAGAGTGCCAAGATGTATTGAGAATATATCAGTTCCAATATTTTCTATCAGTCCTTCGTTTCCAGTTTCTGAAAATGAAGTCCCTGAGCTGCTTCATGATTGACAGATGATGATATATCTGGATAGCAGTCGCAGTTTTCTCAGTTTTGAGTCATCATGCATCTATGGTGAACTAATGTATACAAAGCGATGACTATACAATCGCTGAGGTCAGTGTTGAGAAAAAAACAAACCTCAAAAAATATGTGGTCCCATGGTTGTCCTTGATGTACAGAGTAGATAGCACAGATGGATTACAGTCAGTAGGTTTAGGTTTAGGTGTTAAGGTTAGGATATTTTGGGTTTATCTGTTCAAACTGCCAGTAAGTGTAGGTCAGACGGCAGCATGACGCCAGGTCGAATGTGGACGGAAGCAGCCATTCTGTTGAAATATAGACTTGTGTCACTTTTACACAATCTGGTTAAAGAAGCCAGACTGCTGATACATGACTGAGAAGAGTGTCATTTTGTAATTGCTTTAGCGCTACTAAGTACCTCAAACTTCCTCTCTTTTTACCTGCATAGGGTAATTTGTGTACTTTCCATCACGCATGGCCATCATCAGAATTTTTCCTGCCACCTGTTGGACATAAAGGTATGTTGTGAGCCATGGAGACAGAAAAATGGAGATCTGTGGTGGGAAAAGTGTCAGGTCATTCTGTAGAAAAGCCACTGAGTCATTTAAAGTGTGGTTTGACCTAAAGGCAGACTGATACAGTTACAAAAGTAGTTGTCGGGAGCGAGCGTAATGGCAGGAATGAGAGGTGAAACTTCCTCCAAATGAGCATATCATCACACCATCTCTCTTAAGTGAGAGGAACTTGAGCACCCTATACCAGAAATAGCTGCTGACTATCAACCACTAGCCTCCAGAAACATAGGCAACTATATTTGCTAACAAGGCCCCCTACACGATTATACCTACGCAGCACTCAACCGATGTTAGAACTCATACTGTGAATCAAATGGCTGAGAATTCATTTGGAATTACGATGGAAAATAAAAAAGTAAGAGTTTAACCTTTCACAGAAACTGAGAACAATTTAATTTGTAGATTCTTATCTACAAGACAAATGATTAAGGTATAGTAAATGCTTGCAGATCTAATAGTGGCATTCCCCTCTACCCATATTCACACCTACTATGAAAAATGTCCTTTTGACACCCACAATACAAATAGCCCTGTAGTTACAATGCTAGCGATTCAACCAAGATCTTGAAGTTACAACAGCAGGGTAACCAGGTAACTATTGATTCTGCATAGCTTTGCGGTAATGTTTAGCTATTTTATTTAGTGGCAACAATGCATTGCATAATAAATGGTAAAATAAAGACAAATAAAGTCCATGTTAAAAAAAAGTCCCATTTGGGTGAATTCCACTAAGCACAAACTTGGGTGAGGGGTGAGGAAATGGAATATGCTGTCGTACCCAACTTAGATGGTGTAGAGACAAGCCCATGAGTCAGAAACTTGAAAAGTTGAGTAGTTTGCACTTTTACCTTTTCTTTAAAATAAACGTACTCAGCAAAAAAAAAAAAAAAAAAAGAAAGACGCAGTTTAATTAAGGGCAGGTCGTTGAAATTTCACGTCAATTCACGTTAACGATACATATGAAAAACGATGCACTATTATAAAATAATACGAACCTGTATTTACAAAATCCATACCCAAAAGACGGAGAGACTATAGAAAGCGAAAGCTCACAGGTTTCTTTTGTAAAACAGGTTTGAGATAAATGAGAGCAACGCTTCATCCTGTAGCATTTTTAATAAAAGACAAACGCCTACATCATTTAAATTACAGAAATAAACTTTAAAGATGAAATATAGGATACATCAACAAAAATTAATGTGAAAATTGGTCACAGGATATAATAATTATTTAAGATGATGTCAAATGCATAACATGAATCACCTAAAACTTATTCCAATTACTATTTTTAGGTATTACAGCATTTCATAGAGACTTTCAGGGTCAGTCAAATGACACGGTATCATTTTTTCATCCATTTGTAGTTTCAGTTATTGTGGTGGACCATGAAATATCACTGTTTTTTTATGCTCAACAAACATCTCCCAGAAAACTTTACCTTATAGACAATTACACATGATTTCTAATAAGTTTATTTCTAGAATCTGCCTGAAATATAAATTTAAGCTGTTACTATAGAAATGACAACAATAGAATGACAAATGTATATTTGAAACATATGACATGGCTTTATACAAAAGAGATTTGGCACATAACCAAAAGCCTGTTTATGTATAACATTTCTTGATGTCTCTTCATTACTGCAATAAGCATTTCCTCAGTGTCTGAAATAAATAGCTGAAGCCTACGCAGGGGAGTTTCAGAGGGGATGCTCTCAGCAGCTATAAGGTCATTTTCCAACTGAAGTGTGGTAAAACAGGGTGCTCTTCTATCTATCTATCTATCTATCTATCTATCTATCTATCTATCTATCTATCTATCTATCTATCTATCTATCTATCTATCTATCTATCTATCTATCTATCTAATTGGTTAAGTAAGAAGACACATTCAATGCAAATGTTTAGCAGCACAGCAGCAATGCAAACGGATCTTAGATTTGATGCTGAGCTTTGAGTTTATCTCACAGTTTTCTTCCTATATCCACATGGGTTTCCTCTGATAAACGAGTGGGTGTACAGTGTCCTGTAATGTGTCACATGGTATTGGTGTGACACTGATAAACCTGTCTGAACACCTCCATGTCTCTGTTGAAATAAGAAAAAATCTGGCAACTAAAAATATATAGTAGCATCAAGAGCCAAGTGGTATGAAACAACACTGATGAAAGGCTGGAGGATGATTCACACAGGATATGCATTAAAACAAAGCTGTTGCTTCTAAGAGAGAGTCTGTGTTTGGATTACATGTTCAACTAATCATTTCCTGTTGTCTGTAGTCATAAGCATCTTTTTTAAATGAATGATAAACAAGTAATTAGCTAAAAGCCTCAAAATTGTAAACATAGACATTAAAGCGATAAAAGAATATGGTACTGTACCATAAGACTCAAATACACATACAGTACAAGGAAATGAATTGTGGGAAGTCTGTAGCCTCATGGGACCAGTGGCACAAGGTGGGGGACAACCAGGACACACTCACACACCCATCCCACAAACTGCAGACAATTTAGAGAAGCCAATCAGCTACAACAGATGTCTTTGGACTGGGGGAGAAAACCAGAGTACCCGGATTAAACCCCTGAAGCATGGAGCGAACCTGCAACACATGAACACAACTCCACATGTTTGGAGTTGAGAATCAAACCCCCAACCCTGGAGGTGTAAAGCATACATGCTAAAACATTAAGCCATTATCCTGCCCACATTTTTTTAATTACGACGAAGCGACATCTGGGAAATACCTGATAAGATTGTGTTACCCCACATCACCTATTAATATATATATATGTGACTAAGACATACAGTATGACTCAATGCCTTGTGCTATGCTGTGGTATTCTGGCATCCACGTAGCTGACATCATAGTCTATTTCTGGGGTCTGATGTCTAAGCATCACAACACAGCTATTTCCTCTGTGCAATGTAATGGTTACAAACCATGCCACTTAAGGGACTGTTTGCAATGCAAGCACACAGCATTACGTGGTGCATGAACATTTCTTTTACTTCTCTGTTTCTAGAGAATACTCACATTTGAATACATTTGAGACTTTTGTATCTGCTGCAAAAAAATGTGTTGCTTAAACAGTACATTATGTAGGGGAAGAAGTATAGTAAAATAAATTTGGTGTGAAATAAAGAAATAATATAAATGAGACACATATGTTGACCTATACGTTTTGCTATTTATATTTGAATACAAACAAACAAGTATTTACATAATTTGTGTCCACGGGTTACATACTGTCATGCATGGATATGTATGGTCCTATAATCCCTGGTGGTCCAACAGCAGGATCCAGTGCTCACAAGGCAGGGGTTTGATTCATGTGCGGGGAACCAACCAAGCCACAGAGAGGTTCAGTTTCATTGCCGGTCCCAAGCCTGGATAACATGAGGGGGTTGCATCAGAAGGGCATTCGGTTTAAAACTATATATGCAGATAGGATGATCCCGTGTGGTGACCCCGAACAGGAGCTGCCAATGGTC
The DNA here is from genome assembly GCF_030014155.1 of Tachysurus vachellii. Lineage (NCBI taxonomy): Eukaryota > Metazoa > Chordata > Actinopteri > Siluriformes > Bagridae > Tachysurus > Tachysurus vachellii. Next base: position 7,618,977 of record NC_083473.1, on the reverse strand, counting down.
AACAATGGTCTCATAACACAACATCTAATACATAACTTATCCTATACCTTGGCCAATGATAATGAACACTATTTGATTAACAATTAGGAAATATACCAGAAGCATCTGATAATGGTGATGTGATATCCATGTATCAAGCTCATAGCAAGCTTTTAATATATACTATATATTGTGTTTTCACCAACTCATATCCCAACAGACAAGAAGCTGATGGCTCTTGAGAGATGCCTCATTTACAGCTGTAAGTCGGTCAGAAGTTTCGCATACGTCTTATTACCTGATTTTTTTTTTAATTATAATTTTTTACATTACTATATTAATATAAAACCCAACACAAATTGTATACCACAAAGGTTAAGGTCAAGGGCTGAGATGGATATAGTGCTTATATTTTCTGCATCTTTATTGTGTCTTCTTTCTTGGGAAACAGCAACACCATGACTCATTTTCTTATGAAAAGCATGGTTTATGAAGTCTCCATAGGAGATGAAATCATTCAAGGTTTCTACCTTATTATGTCAGTCATGTAGGTTATAACTACAGTTATTTTTAGTTATGTGTAATATTCTATATAATTTTATATTCTACATATTCCAATTAAAAAATCTGAAAGAAATTTAACTATCCTGTCATTATTCATTTTTATGTGAATTAGTTATGTCAGGCCAAAGACATTAAACTGTTTACGCCAGTGAGTGTGTGTATTTCTGCACCAATACACTGCTAAAAAAAAAAATACTTCCCAGTTCACAGTGGGTGTCTTCTATGGCCCATCTGGCCTCCGAAACTAAGAAAAATAGATCTATTAAATGTAAATGGAGGGATAACACATAGTGAAACTGACACTGACGCAAGATATGTGGTCAAATGACATCAAAATAGGCTTCAAAATTTCTGACTACGGATTACTATTTTGACCTGTCATAGTGTGGTAAAACATGGAAAGTATACAGTGTTTTAGGCTTAAATATATATATAGGTGTCACTGGGGGTAAAACTGTGTCAGCACTAGATTAGTCAGCTTAGTTTATGCATTCCAAACCCTCACAAATATGTTTCATGCACCAATATTATAAACAATACAGTATAACATAATTTTATCAGTAAAAGTTACATTGGTAAAGAGGAATAAAAATGTGTATAAATGTTTTTCACCAGAAATCTTATAGAGAGTATAATAAAAAGTTGCTAACATGAATGACATATGTTTTGTTTGCTGTTACTTCTGGCTTCAATTTTGAGAGAGAATATATGAGAATATAGTAAATAGGAGTCTTGGGATGAGAACAAGACTTTGTGATGGTTATGTTGGTGAGATTAGCTACAGCAGTAGATGTGTGCAGAACATTAATGTAACCTTGTCATAAGTCTTCCCTCCTCCCGTCCACCGGAAGGAACCCTTGCCAGAATACTTACTACTTCCGGGTTAGCGCTATATAAGCTAATCCTCTGGCAAGTCGAAGAACTTTCCAAGTGGTCACCACATTGCATAAAACACTGCCTCTCCCAAACTGTCACTCGTCCTTGTCAAGCCATGACTGTGGAAAGCCCTAAACAATCCAGAACCTTGAACGTCTACCAACCTGCCTTCACACAGGCCATGGGACTGCGCTATTGACACCTCACCTACCAATGTTTGCTTTTATCCCTTGTCCACACCCGAGACTCATGCCATGGAGGATTATATTGAGGAAGCCCTGGCAGCCAGGCTTATTCGCCCTTCACGTACCCTGACACAGCCGGTTTCTTCTTTGTTGAAAAAGAGGATGGTGGTTTAAGTATGTACATTGATTACAGAGGACTCATTGCAATAACCCCCTTACCCCCTGCCATTGGTTCCAAACTGGACTTAAGGAGTGCCTATAACTTCATCAAAATATAAGAGGCGGAGGATTGAAAAACAGCCTTCCATACCACTAGGGGACACTACAAGTATTTAGTAATGCAGAATGGCCTGATCAACACCCATTGTATTTCTGCAGAGGTCAGTAATGACAATAACGTAATGACTGTTATCTATCAAGGAAGCTTTGGCTGGAGAGGTCCCCATATCGCTTTCAAGTAATCACAAACCACTTTCAGTATCTTAAGAATGTCGACGGAACACCACGCCAACTAGAACCTCTCCCCAGAAGGCCATTCGACACCAGTGCCTGCAGGTCAACCACCAGAGATGACTCTATTCACACTATCAACCGGGCCAACTGTTGAGTCTCTCTATGGACTCCTGCCCTGTTACAAACGCAGCCCAAAATTCTTTGGACCCTACATCAAATCAACCCTGTACCATACTGTCTCCAGCTCCCCACCAGTTGCTGCATCTCCCCTTCCATGTTTCCCTTTTAAAACCTGTACAGAGTCCCACCACTAAGGAAACTGGAGACCACGCTCCACCATCACCACTTGAAATCGAAGGACCAGATTACTGACTACTTCCGGGGGTAAATCTCTTTAGCGCTATATAAGTTAGTGATTTCATAGAAATTCACGCAGTGTATTGGTTCATGCAAAGTATTGTTTGCCCTTGCAACATGCCAAGCCTTTCTCACTGCCATTGTATGACCCTTGCTTTGCTGCTTTTGGGTTTGCATTTTGGTACCTTTGCCCCGCTTACTGTCTTACTGTTAGGATTACTCTGCCTTTGTTTTTGTTTGCCAGTTTGGATTGTAATAAACCACTGATAATGGATTCTACACATCTTACCTCTCAACTAAAAAACAGTATACTGTGATAACCTACAAGCTGTTGACATTATTTGGTTAAACACAACAAACTCACCATCTCCATATTTGCAGCTTGTTCATGTGTCTTCTGGATCATCAGTCATGCCATTTTCACCAAACCAAGATATTTGTTAAATATGTAAATTAATAATATATCAACTATTCGTTGCAGAAAGTCAGAAGATTTAGAACAAGTACATTTGTTGTTGTAGTTGGTTTTTATTACAGTTCATTCACTATTGGCTATTGAATCTAAGAAAATAAGATTTGCAGATAAGATCTTGTTCATCATTCCCTCTGAGGTTGTATTGGGACTGCAAATGAATGCTTTATTCTATATTTTTTTACTCACTTTCCTCTATTACATAGTTTCAGATTTTCCAATTTTATACTTTAAACCCATTTTCTTGAAAATTAAGTAAAAATGATTATACAGTGTGTTTAAAAATCTATGATTAGCAGTGCATATACAAGTATTTTATCCACACAGCTTGCCAATTTAAGTGTAAATTGTAAAAAGAAAGTGTAAAAAGTTAGAAAAGAAAGAAAGAAAGAATTAAAAAATTACCCGATCAGTGAACTTTAGAGATAGCAATCTGAATAAACTCAGAAATATACACATATCTCCCTCATCTTTAGAGCATCATAACTAATAGTCAAGTCAGTTAGGTAGAATATGATAACATGAGTGGTAATTATACATGACATATGTTTACATGTCTAGATGACCTATGCATACTGTATCTCAAACAGAAGTGTGGGTGGTTGTAGACAATACAATGAAGACATTATTGCTAAATTATGGAAAATGCAGTGAGAACACACAGAATCCTAAGTCAAAAATTTTAAAATCTAGATGCTGGACAATTTAGGGAAATGACCACTATTTAGCACATCTTGGAAATCTTAAATTTTATCGACGGCGTCCCGCACTTTCATAAGATGAATAAGCATTATTTTCTAAAAATAAACACCAAACCTTTGGCTTGCCAAAAATAAACCATTGGTTTGATAGTAAATATATTAAATTGCACACCTATTTGATGGCTTAAAGGAAAACATGCTCTAGATTTAATCTTTTTGTGGTTTGTCCTGAACCAGGTAAGTTTGTTGTGTTTGTTCTAAATGAATGTGTCCTGAACAAAACCTAATAATATTAAATGGATTCCAATTTATATGAAGAAAATTCCCCATTTATATATAAAACTCCTGATTTACAAATATATGAAATTATATATGAAATATAAAGGTAATTTTGGTGGAAAACCCTTCATTATTGTTCTTGATAAATTGATAAACTCAAATATATATAAATATAACTCAAATGTTACTTACCTTAAAATGTTCCATGTGGGCCTGCTCAGGGTTTTTTTTTTTTTCACAGCCTCAGACTTCCTGTGTGGTGTATATAAAGACAAGCACACAGAGAAAACATTATCACTAGAAAGCATCTCTGAGAAGGGGAACCATGAAGAACACACTCATTTTTCTCATCACATTGTCTCTCTGCCTATCAGAGACCAAAGGAACAGGGAGCAAACTTGATACGACTTTCAAACATGTTATTAGACAGCTGCAAGAACTTATTCAACAAAGCGATGTCAAAACAAATGTAAGTAGATCATTAACACTTCAATTTACACACGATATTGTTGTGTATTGATACTGTATATGGTGATGTAAAGAGTCACAACTTTTGTCTAATGGGTCTAATAGAGCTGTTAATTTATGTTTTTTGTTTTCCTGTTTATTTTTAGCGCTCACTCAAGCTCTTATGCAACAAAAACAGGACAGTAAGTGATTTAGATTGTTCATTGTATTCATTTAAAGTAAAGTTAACAACAAATCAGTCCTTTAGTAAAATGCAATGCAGGTCAACAAATAATTGTATTCTTATTATTTCACACTAGTGTCAGACAAATTTCACAGTTTTCTTGGATCAGCTATATGAGGACCTGGAGAACATTACAGGACTCTCTGAAACCAGTACTATCATTCTAAATATAATCAAGAAAAATGTAAAGGACATTAAGGATTCTCCCCAGTTTGATGATGAGATGGTAGGTTGATGATTTGATACTGTACATGTTTTACCATTAAAAAAAATAATATAAAAGCAATTCTGATATTAATATGTTAACAATTAACATTAATAGTTGATGTGCTAGTTTGTAAAAACAATTCTACATGCACTGGCCTAAAATCACTGATTTCTTTTTTCTTTTCTTAAAGAGGGCCAAAATATTAAGTCGACAAAAATGTTGTAAGAAGAAACAAGGATGCCATTTGGAATGTTACCACAAAGATCTACTGGTCATTTACCGTAACACCACTTTTCCTCCAATGCAAAGATAATTTATTTTCCTAATTTATATGAAATGACTATTTATTATAATCATGCTATTTATTTCATTTTGCTTATTTATTTGTAACTTAATAATTTAACAGTAGATTTCCAAATAGGTACAATGTCTTCGCTGAATGAAAAAATAATCAGTAATATTGCACAATGCAATTTCTGTCTGGAATGTATTGCAACAATACAGCATTTCAAATGTTTACAGATATAGAATGGTGAGGCTAGACTTTTTATTTTATTCCCAAGGTTTAACTCACTTGACTATGTTCACCATGATATTTGCATACTGATTTGATTTAACAGATGCACAATTCTATGACGCATATTGTACGTGACTTTTACCTCTTCCAAGAGTTAATAAAATTGTTATTTATATATTTTATTCTATTGTGTGAATTTTCTGAAAGCACAGCTTAAAATACAAGACTCTGAACCTAATGGAAAAGATCAGTGGTAAAAAGCAAAGTAAAGTGCTTATGTATGTTATCTTAATATCAGCTACAGCAATTTTATTTGATTTAATTCTTTTTAGAAAATATCTGATTAGGGATGTAACGCCATGCTTGTTTTTCAATATGAAGCAGAACATACAGGAATATTCAAGTCTACCCCCAAAGGTGACATACGGGTATAAGAATCAAGGGGCTGAATCATATGCATCATCCATGTGCTAGCACATCTCCAACCATCCCAATTTCCATAGCAAATTCTAGAAATACTGTCCTAACTGAAATACACCTTCACTCGTTCTTCTACGACATGCGCGTCAAATTATACCTGCCTGTGGACATGCCCCATCCAGCGATTTGTCTCCCCTTAACTATTAAACGGACTCAATTTCTACATTTACATTTACGGCATTTAGCAGACACCCTTATCCAGAGTGACTTACAACTGAGGGTTAAGGGCCTTGCTCAGGGGCCCAACAGTGGCAGCTTGGTGGACCTGGGGTTTGATCCGATCACTAGCCCAACACCTTAACCACTGAGCTACCACATCCCCAATGGTTTTGTCATATACACAGTTACACAAGGTGAAACATACTGGAACGAGAGGTTGGCACATTGACTGGATCATTTAATAAAGGTTAAAATAGAGGGGGAAAAGGAATGTAATATGTAAAAAATAAGTATTGAATTAAGAAGATATTCAACGCGATGTGAAAGTGATAACTATGATTTCTTTAAATCAGACATGTAAACCGAAGTACTGTATGATCAGCACTAAAAGTATCGATTGGTTCATAAAACCTGCTTATACAGGACAATTCTTATCAGGTGGGTTTCACTCATGGCTGTCACTCTACCACAGGTACACTGACTGTCAAATTAAACCTAACTGATAGGAAGTGACAAGCGGAGCCATGCCGGCAGTGTGCTGCAGTGATTTGAGATTTCACCCCCTACACATGAGCATGCACACATGAGTATTCATCTGGTTCTTCATGTGGATATGTTTCTTGGGGAAGAATAATAAAAAAAAATACATGAGTATCTGATCATCTGATGGGATTTTTGACCTTTAATCGTTTTTTTATCACAGCCTAGCGACGACTACCAGACACAGACTTCATATGACCTGCCATCATTTTATTGTGGCTCTGGAGAAACATGCAATTCTTTCCCAGCAACCTTTTTTTAGTAAATGATATTGTAGTGTATTGTGTATGGAACAAAACATTCCATTTTTTATTTATTGAAGAATGAAAAAAAAAAACAACAAAACTTTTTATTCATTTAAATTTACATTTAATGTTGTGGAAAGTGGAATGATGTGGAATGTCCATAAAGCAAGTTAGTTACTGTTGTCATTTGGGTTACAGCAAACAACACTCGTTTCCCTCCCTCACTATCTCTGACTTCTCTCTTGAGGTTAATAAGATATCTTCTCATCTTTCAAACAAACCACAAACTCTGTCCTGAAGACTTTCCCACCCGAAAACGTCTGAAAAAGAAAACTTCACAGCTTACACTTAATGCTTACACAGAATTCACACTACAACGCACGTCTAACTGATTTGAGATCAACCGCACAGATATGTTTAGTGATGTTTCCTCCTCTGTACTGTATGTGTATTAGTTTAAGCATTATACATAACACATAGTAGGCCTCATTAGCAGCAATCATGAGGTTCTTCTGACCACATGGTGAGCCTGGAGAAAAAAAAGAGGTTCTTCTGACCACATGGTGAGCCTGGAGAAAAAAAGAGGTTCTTCTGACCGCAAACACCTGGGGAACAATCTGCTCCAGAAACTCCCCTCAAGTGAATGGCACTTCTCCATCAGAAGCAGAACCACGTGACATGAACAGTTATGTGGTCATTCTTCTTCCCAAGCCGTAAATGACAAATAAGCCAAATAAGCAGAACCATTTGTTCTGTTAGTACCAGATTTAAAGAGTACAGTATATTATACCCAAAGTCTGTGCATGCTTGCTTGAAGTTACATTTCTGAGTGCATTAGGTAGTTAGTATGAATCTGAATACTTCATTCATTCATTCATTCATTCATTTTCTACCGCTTATCCGAACTACCTCGGGTCACGGGAAGCCTGTGCCTATCTCAGGCATCATTGGGCATCAAGGCAGGATACAACCTGGACGGAGTGCCAACCCATCGCAGGGCACACACACACTCTCATTCACTCACGCAATCACACACTACAGACAATTTTCCAGAGATGCCAATCAACCTACCATGCATGTCTTTGGACCGGGGGAGGAAACCGGAGTACCCGGAGGAAACCCCCGAGGCACGGGGAGAACATGCAAACTCCACACACACAAGGCGGAGGCGGGAATCGAACCCCCAACCCTGGAGGTGTGAGGCGAACGTGCTAACCACTAAGCCACCGTGCCCTCTAGTCTGAATACTTACAGTATGTCACATTAAAGTTAGTTCCTTGTTAGAAATATATCTTAACCATGCTACTAGTGCAAGACTGTGCTTGCTATTTTAGCTGCATCTCTTATAAATAATACAGATGTTTTTTTGATATATGACTAGATGTCATGAAAAGAAAGGTTTAACTCTAATGGCTGAGTGAATAATTATGTGTTTAGTTGGTGAGTAATACATGAGACTCTGCACAGCTGAAAGGTTAGTGATATAATGCGCAGTGATATATTTGCTTCTGTCTCTTACACACACACTCTCACACACAAACACACACACACACACACACACACACACACACACACACACACACACACACACAGACCAATGTGGTCATATAATGGAAACAAAGGGGCAGAACTGCAGCAATATTGTGAGCTCAATGTAAGGAAGCCCCTTGTCTACTACAGTCAGTCTCTGTGTGTGAAGGTGTTGGTGGTTTCCTCTCTGTAATGGGGCAAAGACTAGACTAGTGCATCACTATGCTTCTTTTTGAATGTCCACTTATTGAGTACAAGTTAAGAAGATGGTGAAGACTGTGAAGGCAGACACTTGTGCTGTTTTATATGACTGTGAGCACAAGTGCGGGACCAGCTGCAGGTTGTTCCTCTGGTCATTCCCTTGATTGTGTGTTTGAAGTGGTGATTTACGAGTGGCCAATGGCCATCTTGGTTCTTCTTTGATGCTTTTTTAAAGTGTGTCCACATTTATCACTTTGGCCCCAAAAAATCAGCGGCTGTGCACCTGTGATGCGTTCGTTCTCTGTCTCTGTCCCTCTCTCTCTCTCATTCTCTCTCTCTCTCTCTCTCTCTCTCTCTCTCTCTCTCTCTCTCTCTCTCTCTCTCTCTCTCTCTCTAAAGCAGTTGACCTACATGGGAGAGCTTTAATATGCATTATTGATTATGCTGTAAATCTCCACTTAGGATCTGAAATAGTATAGTGACTCTGAGAACTGAACAAAGTGTGTTTGTATATTCTAAAATAGTTTGAGGCCCCAATAGAATGACTCTGAACTATAGTCACACATTTGTCCGTTACTGCTCCTACAGTATGAGCTGCACTTGCTAACCATTGCACTATATCCAGATCATTCAGTTGTTAAGTATCAGTTATTTTTTTTGTACATATTATGCATTCTGTATTAATCACTGATCCTGCAATGTATGCACCTTAACATGCTGGTAATTAAAAACCACCAGATGTCAGTATCCTGCTATTTCCATATTATTATTTATTCATTAACTAATACTTACTGCACCATTGTCTCTATAAACCTATATAATACAAGATATTACATCCTATATAACCTATATCTTTTTATTAGTAGTGTTTGGTTTGTACATATTTTCGACCTCACTACGAACATCAAACCTACATTCTGTACTCTCATAAAATACAGTTTCTATGTTTTATTTTGAATGTAAAAATGATCCTCTTAGGTAAATATCTGACAAATAAGCTGAGAGTTTAATATATCACATATTGTAAATACCCTAATGTATAAGGAAACATGATGCTCATTGAGGAAATCACAATACCACACAGTTTGTTTAGACACTCTGGCCTCATCCCACCTCATTCTGCTAATGTGGTCATTTTACTTGCTCATTTGAGGCATTTTCTTTATCAAATTTGAGTCTTTTGCACTGCATTGTCATATTTAGCATTATGAAATGTATCCCCAAATTTGATCAGGTCACTACTTGATCCATGCTAAGAATATAGAATAGATAAGAATGTATATAATAATGCAAGTAGAATGCAAACAGATTCAACACAAAAGTTAGTCATCTTCACACGCCCACTCTTTAGCAACTGGTTCTGTTATTATCTTCACTCCCTCACAAGACTGACATCACTCTTCCTCCAGATAACGGTGTGAAATGCTTACTTGTCTTGCAATCATGAACATTTTATCTTCCACTTCCTTGGGAAGTGTCATAGCAAGTGAGTGTGATCATTTGTGAACTGTAGCTTATAAAATATTCTCTGATGTTCTGATGTTTTGTCTATTTGAGAAGTTACACTGTGGGTCACTCTATGATGGTTTCACACTTGGCTTTCTTTTCACAGCTGCCAGCTCCGTCTTTGTATAAATAAATTTGTTTTATTGTAATTGTAAAGGAAGCAAGTGCACTGTTGCTGTTTCTTAAAAAACCCACTGCTGCTGCCTTTTTCTTTTCATAGAGAAACTTCCTTTTTAGAAAAGCTCCATGTGCAGACAGTTTTTAACCTACTAAAGATTTGCAACAGCAAAAGAAAACAAAATCTCATCTTTGGGAAAATAAAACCAAACTTTATTACTGATAAACAAAAAAAAGAATGTAACCTAAATAGCATGCTAGGCTAGGTCGCTATTAATAAATATGGCTGGTAAGAGTGTTGTTATGGTTACAGTGTGTGACATGTGGGTTGGGTTGCTTTTTTATATATACATGAACTAAAAAATAAGCTAATTCTTTGGTTATTTATGACACTATCCATTATCATGGTCTTTGGAAACCTACAGATTTTATCCCCTGTTCAGCTTCTGATCCAATTAATTGGCTAATTAACAGCTATTCCTGAGTTGAACTAAAGCATGTGTCTATATATTAGAGAAGGTAAAAATAGAACGTGCCAGACAGGGAAGATCCAGGGTCGAGAACCAGAACAGAAATCTAATCCAATCATGGATCAAATCAACACACCTGCTATAGTATATCCAAAACCTCATGTGAATGTGAGTAATGTGAATGTCTTGAGTGGCGAAATTGAGTTTTGTGCTCTTCACTCAGGTCATGAGGTTCAATATGTGCTATAATCTATAAATAATTAATATGACTTGATGGCAATGGTGTACTTGAAACCCCCAGAGCCGAAATGGTGCAATACGATGTCCTTCTGCTGATACAATTATCACTAGATGTATTAGATTATATCACCATGTTTGTTGTTGTTGAATGTTGCATGCATTCTTAATTATTCATGTTAGAGCTTGTTACTGCATTGTAAGTATGTTTCATTGTGAGGTGAGTTGTACTGTTTCTATGTACAAACAAGTATGTTTCCTTCCTTGGATGCATTTGTTCATAAGTGCATTCAATCTGCATTTAGGCGGCACGTCAGACAACGGTAGAAGCGATGACGGGATTTAGAATTGGTCCGTCATTTATGTTTGATCTATTATCCACCAATCTTAGGGAATGCATCAAAAATAGCATTATTACATTTCCACCAAATATTAGACATTTTAACTTTAGCTATTTTTTACTCATCCTGCAGTAAACCACCAGGACTTCATCACCTACTCTTACTTTGATATCCCTTAGAGCTCAAAAGGTAACAGGATCATAAATAGCTTTTAAACAGCACTGAGAAAATGCATTATCAAGAAAAATTCATTATAAAGAAGACTTTGTTGACCTTTTAAAAATCATTATACCACAGCTATTATGCAAAAAAATGTTATCTGTCACTTATGACGTGCTCTGTATTTGTGTCACAGTAACCACCCACGAACAAGCATTTGGAAGTGTCATAAAATATTACAGGGGAGGTTCAAACCCGAAATCCCCAAATAGATACGCCTCTGCCTCAGTACTCAAACAATGAGCTTATGAAAAGCCAGCTGAATTCCCGTTTTAAAAAATGACAATGAACTAATTAACCTATTTTTGTGTGTATGTGGGACTATACTTCTGATTGCACAGGCCTACTCATTCCTGTTTCATACTCTGCCGCCTCTACATCCTCCTCTGCATCACACCTGTACTTCTATGAGTTCTTTTGTGTGAAAGGGGAAGTCAGCATTAAAACCTTTGGCCTGCAATTCTTTTCTGCCATGAATCAACACAAAAGGCAAGCTGTAGTATACTGTAGTTAGATAACTATAACTATAAACTGTTTTTCTACATTTTCAAGGTATATATATATATATATATATCATTGAGAAGGCAATACAGTAACTAATAACTAAGCAATTAACCCCAACATGGATTTTGTTTACCTCATTTAACTCATATTGCATTCATGGAATTTTGAATGCATGCCAATATCCTAATATTTCAGTCACACTATTTTACTGTTGCAGTCTATATTTTTTGGACTAATTCACTAGTTCAGAATAAACTAATGTAGCAATGACAAAATAGACTGTGGTTCTTATATGCCATAGGATCAGAGATATCTAGTGGCTCTTCGTGTTCTGGTGAGCAACAGATCCCAGTATGTTATATTAGGAGGTAAAAATTGCTCTTTTAAAAAGGGTGGTCAATTTGAGATAACAAACTACTGTATTTTTCACTAATATTAGTAGTCATTCCTGCTGAGATTTACTTGTCAGTTTTCTAACAGCATAGCTAGCTATGTAGTAGAGCTATGAATCAGCATGACAGAGAGGATATACTGCACTGACTTTGCTTGAAGATGTAAAGATATGAAGTGAAGTGTTTTAGGGAAGTCGATTATCAGTGTAACTGAAAATAAATCTTAAAGCACAAGCACAATAACAGTGACACAGTCAGTCCACTATTTGAGCTTCAAAAACGACTAGGATTGTAAAGTGTGATGCCACATGAAACACAAGGATATACCGAATATTGCCTTATGTTATGACTTGCTGCCTGTTTATTGACCTGGACCAACAGCTGTTGTCTGAGTCTAAAACACAGGCGTCTTAATGAGAAAATATAAATTTTAGTTCTGTAGTGATAATATTCTGTTTGCGTTTAACAGAAACTAACAGGAAGTGTAAAAGAACTGAAGACGATTAAGATTAATGCTCGGTCTATATTTTTACAAGTATATGAGAATATGAAGTTAGAGTGCTGTGCAGATTGTTTAGGGTTGCAAATCTATTTCCTGTGCTGCCTCGTGACAACAGTGTGTGAAAAGTTAGCTCATGTGCTTAGCTTAGAAGACCTTGAACAAACTTCACTAGCAGGTGCATGGAATAACAGAAGGGCAAAACAAATGAACATCACTTAAATGGTCACAAGTTTAAGAACAAAATAAAAAAAAGCATGATTTCTACTGTAAAACAGGGTTTAGTGTAATAGTGTTCTTACTAGAATGAGAATATCTTAATAGAGACCACAAAGAGATTCAACGTATCAGCGAGGAATTGAAAGGTTCAGTAGACTTTTTGCTCTAAATGAATGGCTACAGTCATGGTGTAAGGCTCAGAAATTACTCTTTATTGATAACTGGAATGTTTTCTGGGAGCGTCCTAGGCTGTTCCATGCTGACGGCCTGCACCCCAGCAGAGTTTGAGCGGAGATCCTCTCGGACCACATCTCCAGGGCGCTGCACACCTTCTGACTGGTAAACTACTCTTTAAAACTAAATTTCAATAGCCATCCCTCACCTCAACACATTGACACAAATGCACAAATATTTCATCTGATAGAAACTGTGTCTGTTCCCCGAGTAGTGAGATCAAAAAGTAAAACACGTGAGAAGTTCTCAAAATAATTTTACTGTAATTAGACCAGAAAAATGCCAAAGAAACAAACAAAAACAGTTCCTAAAGTTTGGGCTTCTGAACATTAGATCACTTGCACCCAAGGCCCTTATTGTAAATGAAATCATCTAGAAAATAGCCTTACTGCACTCTGCCTTACCGAAACTTAATCATACACTAGATTTAATAATATCACACAGAATAGATGTCACTGATATAGATATCATACCTCAAAGTGATGACATCACAGACTATTTCCTCATAATGTACACTACCTGTAGAACAGACTAACTGTGTCTCACCACGTTATCAACTCGGTAGAACTATTAAAAGACCACTAAAGACAGATTCAGAAATAACCTGCCTGACCTGTCTGGACTTCTTACTGTACCCTTAAACACAAACGATCTAGATGTAATGACTAAGAGCATAGCGCTATATTCACTAGCACATTAGACACTGTTGCCCCAATCATATTACAGAAGGTTAGAGATAAAACGCTTGCACCGTGGTATAATAGTCATACTCACACCCTCAAGAGAGAAACCCGTAACCTCGAGCGAAAGTGGAGGAAAACTAAATTAGAGGTTTTTAGAATGGCGTATAAGGAAAGTATGTCCAACTATAGACAGGCTCTAAAAGCTGCCAGGGCTGAGCACCTGAGCAAACTCATAGGAAATAACCAGAACAATCCCAGGTTTTTATTTAACACAGTGGCTAGATTAACAAAAAAACAGAAATCTGAACAAACTATTCCATCTCAGCTCAGTAGTGAGGATTTTATTAGATTCTGCACTGATAAAATCAAAAGTATCAGGAATAAAATAGGTGATGCTCAACATATGAGAGCAACTAATGATCCAGCCTCACCTAAGGCTCTAGACACACAACTTCACAAGCACAGGACACGAAGAGTTAGATAAACTTATTACAACAGCTAAATCAACAACTTGTTCACTAGACTCCATTCCAACTAAATTACTGAAAGAAGTGTTACATAAAGCTGGTGAGCCTCTTCTTTATATTACTAACTTCTCGTTATCTTTAGGTTACGTCCCTAAATCCTTCAAGTTGGCAGTCATTAGGCCACTCATCAAAAAACCTAATTTAGATCCAAATGACCTATCGAATTACAGACCTATTTCACATCTTCCGTTTATGTCTAAAACACTTGAAAAGTTTGTGTCTGTTCAACTGAGCTCCTTCCTACAGGAGAACAATATCCTCGAAGAGTTTCAATCAGGTTTCAGGCCCCATCATAGCACAGAAGCTGCACTGTCACAAATGACTTGTTCTTAGCTTCGGACAAGGATGTCACTATTAGTCCTACTCGACCTTAGTGCTGCATTCGACACTATAGATCACAACATTCTCCTAGATCACTTACAAAATTACACAGGTATTCATGGACAGGCTTAGGTTGGTTTAGATCCTACCTATCTGATCGACACCATTTTGTAGAATTAAATGGTGAATCCTCCAGTTTATTACCAGTTAATTATGGGGTCCCTCAAGGATCAGTTCTAGGACCTCTGCTTTTCTTGATATACATGCTTACATTAGGGAACATTATTAGAAGACATGGTATTAGTTTCCACTGCTATGCTGACGACACACAGTTATATATCTCAACAAAACCAGATGAAATTGCTAAAGTGTCCAAATTAACTCAATGCCTTAGAGAGATAAAAGACTGGATGAGCTGCAATTTTCTGTTGTTAAAATCTGATAAGACAGAAATACTACTTATAGGCCCAAAAACCAGAACACAGAAACTCTCACGATTCAAGTTCCATTTAGGGGGATGTAATATTACTATTAGTTCGACAGTGAAAGACCTGGGTGTACTATTAGACAGCAATTTGTCTTTTGAAAATCATATCGCCCATATTACAAAAACATCGTTCTTCCACCTTAGAACTATTGCCAAGCTGAGAAACATCCTGTCTTTATCTGATGCTGAGAAGCTAGTTCATGCTTTCATGACCTCTAGACTGGACTATTGTAATGCATTACTAGGTGGTTCTCCTGCATCTTTAATAAATAGGCTACAGTTAGTCCAAAATGCAGCTGCCAGAGTTCTCACTAGGACAAGAAAGTATGACCATATAACCCCAATTTTATCATCTCTACACTGGCTACCTGTTAAGTTTAGAATTGATTACAAACTGCTGCTACTTACATCAAGGCTCTTAATGGTTTAGCTCCCATGTATCTAACTAGTCTTCTAACATGTTACAGTCCTTCGCGATGTCTGAGATCACAAAACTCAGGACTTCTGGTAGTCCCCAGAATATCTAAGTCTACTAAAGGCGGTAGAGCTTTTTCTTATTTAGCTCCCAAACTCTGGAATAGTCTTCCTGATAGTGTTCGGAACTCAGACACACTTTCCCATTTCAAATGTAGATTAAAAACTCATCTCTATAGTCAGGCGTACACATAATACATCCCATTATATTGTGCACTATTACATCAGACTCGAGCATTTTATGAACAGCAGATATGTTAATCCCTCTCCACTGCTTCTCTCTTTCTACCCATCCCGAGGCATCCAGACATTGTACCAGCTCCGATCGTCTTCCGTGCGATGAAGATTTTAGACCTCTATGGGGTCAGAATTGTTTCGTTATTCTGAATAAATATACTATGATCCACAAATAAATATAAAGAGTTTATAAATATTTTTTAAATCAACAAATGCACAATAAGCAAACCGTAAATATATGTTACAAATTTCACAAAAAGAAATGAAATTCACAAATAAATAAAATGGGATTTGCAAATAAAAAAATATTTATAAATATATATTTAATTGTATTTATTTGTGAATGGCTTCCTGCTCATTTGTGAATCGCGTTCTGTGCATTTGTGGATTTGAAACATTTCTAACGTCAAGACGTGCACAAGAATCCACAAATAGGTGGACTCCGCCCACCGTCTACTCCAGCCAATCGGACAACGGTCTCGTGGCGCTTAGACCTCCACTGAGATGAGGCCGACTCTGTGAGAATCCTGAGACATCTACAGATCTACCAGCTCCAGTTGGACTCTGTGATACTAAAGGGGAGATCTGAACTCCATGTGATCCTTACACCAATACAACATTTGTTGACTGTATATTTATAATCACACCCTCCAGTGTCACCCATATGAGGATGGGTTCCCCTTTGAGTCTGGTTCCTCTCAAGGTTTCTTCCTTCACCAATTTAAGGGAGTTTTTCCTTGCCACTGCTGCCTGAGTCACCTCAGACTTGCTCATTGGGGATAAATACATACAAATTTTGAACTATATATATCTAATAATAATCTTTAATTTTTATTATATTTAATTCTTTATATTATTCCTTATGTTTACCTTCTGTTCTATGTTTATGTTCTGTAAAGCTGCTTTGAGACAATGTCTAGCGCTATACAAATAAACTTGAATTGAATTGAATTGAATAGTGCTAGTTAACTTCAGATTTTAATGTGTTTTGCATTAACATTCATCACAGTCATCCATTTGTTTAGCATGATGTGCTAATTCAAGTTTCAAAAAGCTTTTTAGGGATTTTTGATAGAATTACTTTCAGGAGTGAAGTCATACATGTAAGAACATTGCTGCTGAGGTGATATAATGATATATTTGAATAAGGAGTGGCCATTAATTTATATATCAAGGCCAGGAGTTAATATTTCTAGGCAAAAGTCATGTGCACAAACTATGAAACCTGAGCTCAACTTAATATTCAGTTGAACATCATTCTTAATATCTGGTGTCCTGTTAATTATTGGGCTATTAGGGTTCAAAAAGTCGACTTGTGTTACAAATTAGCTTAAGGGCTAATGATATATACGTCTCACAATGCTAGTGACTCCAGAAGATAAGTTGCTTTATTCCTACAACAGTTACATATTTAATGATTATGAAAATATCCATCAAGAAATTGTAGCCTTACAATGTTAATGAAAATGATTAAATAAATAATTACTGTGTCACTTCAGGAACTTAACCAAGTTAAAGTTTCATAAATCATTAAAGTAACTTCAAACATGGTTATATCTTATGCGTATGTAAGACAACCAGATTATGGAGCTAGATAGAAATCTATGTACTGTACAGTGCTCTAATGGCTTAAAAAGTTACAATAGATCTATCTATCTATCTATCTATCTATCTATCTATCTATCTATCTATCTATCTATCTATCTATCTATCATTCTTTCTTAAGTCATGTTCAAAAATGTGCAAGGGCAATAATGTAATGTTTAGAGGAAATGCTGGCTACAAAACAATTAAGCATCTATTTACCATATCAATAGTGAATCAAACACTTGAGTGCTGCATTCTTCATTATACTACATTTCACTAATTAAAACTAAAAAGATAGTATTAAGTCCATTTTACCAGCATTTCATCATTCAGGCACAGCTGACAAGCTTCAGTTTCAGCTTTAAATACATATTGTGAATAAATGTGATTATAGTCACTGCCAAAAGAGTAATTGCTCTATCTTAGAGTCTTGTACAGTATCCTCTGTATCATCACAGTGTACTTATACATTTGTATGTGTGTGAAAAAAACAACTTTACTTAAAGTTAGTAATAGCATACAAAAATACTGCATGAATGGATTCTGTTTCAAGTATTCAAACACCTTTCACATCAACACAAACACCCACACATTATAATAGTTAATGTAAGGAATAAAACACAACAGGTTATAAGAAAAGCCAGCCAATAAGGGTATCAAAAGGAAACGCTTTCAGTGTCGAGCTTGCAGCATTCTTAAATACTCCTCTCATCCTCCCCATAGACTGTGTGTCCCCCTTCCCTCCGGTAGGCACTTCAGGAGCCTCCAGACAAAAAGCAGCAGACTGAGGAACAACTCTTTCCCAAGGTCTGTCTCCTTACTGAACTCCTTACCCAACCTGAGCCCCCCTCCGTATATTATGCCAATAGCACCTGTATATTATGTCAATATAATATAGAAAATATAACACCCTGTATATCATGTCTATAGCACCCGAGCCGTATATCTTGTCCATAGCATATTCATCTGTATATTATCCTGTTCATACTGTAAATACTGTACATCTTACACTTGCTGCTTAATGCAAAATGTAGTTAGTTAGCTCCCTAAAATTGGTTAGTTTTTCCAGTAACCATATTCTGAATTGTTTCTTTTATTTAAATCTATAGCAAGTTGACAATAATTAAAATGTTCATTTATTAAAGAATGCTACATCATATTTGCAAGTTTCAAATATAAATTACAGCCATAAACAATAACTTGCACATGTTAACTGGAAACCGCAAAGCTCTCCAACCAGAAAACAGATCTGTTTATCATTAGACTCTGTTTTCAGGGAGCATGTGCTATACAAGTCTATGTAAATGAGCTGTTAATGTAGAAACACTAAATCAAAATAAGCTCATTAATATAAACCTGTGATTTGCATTGCAGTTAGATTTAATGACAGAACTGCTGTTATATAATCACAATCAACACGTTTATTTAACAGATACCAAATACTAGAATGCTCAAGAAAGCCTTATGAATCTCTCAATCTGGTTCATTCTGAATTGTTAATTATATTAATTAATATTTTTATTAATTACATGAGTGACATGTTAAGAAATGCTATAACTAAGCATTAACCTAACCCCTAGCCTACCCCTAACACTTCCTATCCCTAGCAAATTTGCACGTAAATTGCTAGGTATTTGCAATGCTGAGGCCATGTTAATTGATTTATTTATTTATTGATTGCTTGATTTATTATTGGTCACTATGAGTTAAAGCTTAATCAGCTGAACACAATTCATTTTGTGTCATTATTATGAGTGTTTTTGTTGTCATTGTCATTATTATGAGTGTTTTTGTTGTCGTCAATATTCTGAGTGGTTTTGTTGTCTTATCTGTTTTAACACAGTGTTTATAAGCACATTGCACAATTACATTCGGTAAGTGAGTTGAACACTGTAGGCTTTAATTCATCTTTGCATTCAACTGAACACTAACAATACGTTTTTGCCGTTATCTTAGGATTGATTTTTGTTTATTAACACCTAATGGATTATCAAAGTTAATAAACATATCGTAGAATTTATTTCAATCATTTATTCAGTATCTCTTCAAGGGCTAACTGAATCATAATCGTGTTGTTTTCTAATTACTTCATCTTTTTATTTTCAATACCTACAGTGTACTAACATCTACAGTGACAAATTACACGGGCAATGTTGCAAATCCATTAAGACCAAAGCATTACATCACAGTGTTGAAATAACATTTTTTACTGCAATAAAAAAAGAAAAGAAAAAAAGAAAACTAGCAGTGTTTTATTTACACTGTAAATAAACATTGTACGTTTGTAATAATCCTTACAAGACTGAATGTGAAAATTTAATACTGCAAGTTGTTAGTTGTTGTTCAACTAATACTTAGTTGTTGTTTCAGTCGTGTTGCATTTACACAGTGTTGATTCAAAACTGTAGGTGTTTATCCAACACTGTGCAGATTAAATAAACACTAAGCAGTTTGTTTTGTTCTAATTTACTGTCTTTCTGTTGTTGTCCAAAGCACAGAGTACAGTGTTGAATCAAGACCTTGTGTTATAAATAACTAAAATACATTGCAAGTTTACTCCGTCCAGGGTGTATCCTGTCTTGATGCCCGATGACGCCTGAGATAGGCACAGGATCCCCGTGACCCGAGGTAGTTCGGATAAGCGGTAGAAAATGAATGAATGAATGACATTGCAAGTTTACTATATACATTGCAATACATTGCTAAATGCATTGTTTTGTAATGACTAATTAAGGCATTTTTTTGTGCTTTAATGTTGTGCTTTAAATACTGGTGTACTCACTGGTGTATTAAACACTTAAAGTGCTGATTGGACACTGATTATAAGGACAAAAATAACCATTAGGATGTTTGTATTATTCGTGCATCTGCTTGTATAGTGATCTGGGAGTTTTTTTCGTTAAATGGATGCAATGCTGAAGGAATCGGAGACAGTGGAGGATGTCCTTGGGGTTTAGGTTGCTGCTGGATGAAACATGAAGCGCTGAGTGTGTGCGGCGGAGGGAAAGGCGCCTTCTCGCCACTCGACGTCAGCGCGCGAGCGCGGCTCGGGGCTCGGTGTCACTCAGCCCCGGTTTGTCTCTCACACCGAGATGGACGCAGAGGAAAACACACGGCGCGTTTAGAGTTTTTTTTGCAAAACAAAAATCCTTTACTTCATACATGGATCTTTATCCAACCTGAGGAGCATTTTCCCGAACCTTTTTTTTTTTAATGTGTGCAAGAATCGAGGAGTTAAAAACGCGCTCGAGCTCTCAAACCGGTGCTATAAGTTATTTCTTACATAAGATGCATGGAATGGCAAAAAAAGGAATAAGCATATGGAAACACGTTAGGGAAAAGGTGTTTTTCCACTCTTAAGGAGAGTAGATTCAGCTCTTGGGAATACAGATTTTACATTCTGCCTGCAGAACGCACAAGTCATGTAATCTGGCAATGATGTGCTTTACAATGGTGTTCTTCACTTCAGTTAATGTGGCAATGGGACTGAAAGGCAGCGGTGCGCTTTGGATGACTCCGGATGGCTTTGCTGGAAAGCAGAACATGTCAGTGACCGGGGAATAGGAGCAACATTTAGGGTAAGTGACAATAATAATAATAATAATAATAATAATAATAATAATAATAATAATAATACTAATAATAATAATAATAAAATAATAATAATAATTTTTGACATTAACATGATTTAGGTGGTAAAGATTGTTTACTAATTTGTAAGAAATTCATTTACTCACTGTGTCTTTTGATATGCAAGATCATAATTTGGATGCAGCAAGAAAACCAACTGATGCTGCAACATGTACTTCATTCAATCAACATCTTAGGAAATAAATATGTGAGGATTCGGTTGTGACCAAACCTCAAGACAGGAAAGACACTGGATGCCAGTGAAATTATCATCGGTCAGACTGTGCTCTCAGTATTTCGGTTGGTTCCTGCCTGTTATGATGCAGTAATTTCTGGAAGGAAAAAAAAAACTGGCAGTGATGGATTTGAATTTAACAGTAATTGACAGTGGTTTGTTGGAGAGTGACCAATCAACAAGAATTCTCACCGGCTGCTTCCTGTCTCTCCTCATTCTTTCCACCCTGCTGGGAAACATGTTAGTTTGCGCAGCAGTCACCAAATTCCGTCATCTTCGCTCCAAAGTCACCAACTTCTTTGTCATCTCACTGGCCGTGTCAGATCTGTTGGTCGCCATCTTGGTCATGCCTTGGAAGGCTGTAACAGAAATCGTTGGCTTCTGGCCTTTTGGATCATTCTGTGACATCTGGGTGGCTTTTGATATCATGTGCTCAACAGCATCTATCCTCAACCTTTGTGTTATCAGTGTAGACCGGTACTGGGCCATTTCCAGCCCATTCCGTTATGAGCGAAAGATGACTCCCAAGGTGGCATTTGTGATGATCAGCACAGCTTGGACACTGTCTGTTCTCATCTCCTTTATCCCAGTGCAGCTGAACTGGCACAAGGCCCAGCCAGCAAGCTTCCTGTTGCAGAATACTTCTCATGGGGCACCTTTAATGGACAACTGCGACTCTAGCCTCAACCGAACCTATGCCATTTCTTCCTCCCTTATCAGCTTTTACATCCCAGTGGCCATCATGATTGTGACTTACACACAGATTTACAGAATAGCCCAAAAGCAGATTAAGAGGATCTCTGCACTGGAGAGGGCTGCTGAGAGCGCCAAGTTCCGGCACAACAGCATGGGCAGCAACTGCAATATGGACTCAGAAAGCTCCTTTAAGATGTCTTTTAAAAGGGAGACCAAGGTGCTAAAGACTCTGTCTGTGATAATGGGAGTATTTGTGTGTTGCTGGTTGCCGTTCTTTATCCTTAACTGCATGGTGCCATTTTGTGAGCGTGACCTTCCGTGTATCAGTCCCACCACCTTTGACATTTTTGTGTGGTTTGGATGGGCAAACTCTTCTCTCAACCCCATTATATATGCGTTCAACGCAGACTTCCGCAGAGCTTTCGCCATTCTATTGGGCTGCCCTAGGCTTTGTCCAGGTCACAATGTGATAGAGACACACAGCCTAAACAAAAATTGAAATTATCCTGCTGCAGTGTTCTCTTCCTCCATGGGGTCAGAGGGTATTTTTATTATGTGAGGGAACCTGCTCTAAAATGCAGCCTATTGCACATTCCCCAGTGCCAGAACAATCATCTGTACAAGAAGGGTGAACGGATTTGGGATTACGGCTCTGAGAAGAAAGCCCTCCTGCTGTGCTGGACACCAGTTCTGATGTTTCTGTTAAGGGGATAATCTTTATGACAGGCAGTGCTCTTGACTCCAAAGACTGATTGCCTTGAAATCCTGCAGCTATGGACTATTTCAGGCATGAACAAATCATACAACTTCAAAGGAGTAGGCCTTTAGAAATTCTGTATATCCTTCTTTATGAACATGTTTTGATTACGGGACCTTAAGAATGACAATGGACAATGAAGAATGTTTATATGGAAAGGAGTTTAAATGCGACTGAAACTGTGCATAATGAATAGTCTAGATATAAACTGGAATTGAAAGTAATGAATTCCACTGGAAAACCACAGAATACAATAGAAAATGCTTTCTCTTTTTTTAAGTTGAACTGTTAAACTAAAAAAAAGGGCCAAGACTTCACTAGAAAGCATGGGTGGATACTCTAAATGGGTTACCAGGACTTTCAAAGATAAAAACACATCAGTGTAATGTTTAACTTTTGGCATTCACATGAAATGATTTGCTGTTGACAAATGTCTTAAGATGGATTATATTTTTTTTAATCAAATGCAACAAAGGTTTGTAGGAAGTATACACAGAGTGGTATGAGTGACAGATGTAATCTCCATTAGCATTTCTCTGCCAAATGTGTAACACATCATCAAAAGTGATCAGTTGAAATAGACCTTTCATGAATTTAGAAATTTGAATCATGAACACAACTGCCTATTTGTTACAGAAGTGTCTATGTAATAGTTACCACACATCATTATTATTATGGCATCAATGAGACCTTGTGATATAATGAGTTGCTCAAACCTAAAATGTTTCGTTGTTGATCAGTTAGTAGATACCAGATTGTAGCCCTACCATTTAAACTACAATAACTTACAGAGAGAGAGAGAGAGAGAGAGAGAGAGAGAGAGAGAGAGAGAGAGGTTAGCATGTTCGCCTCACACCTCCAGGGTTGGGGGTTCGATTCCTGCCTCCGCCTTGTGTGTGTGGAGTTTGCATGTTCTAGGTTGATTGGAATCTCTGGAAAAATTGTCCATAGTGTGTGAGTGCGTGAGTGAATGAGAGTGTGTGTGCCCTGCGATGGGTTGGCACTCCGTCCAGGGTGTATCATGCCTTGATGCCCGATGACGCCTGAGATAGGCACAGGCTCCCTGTGACCCGAGGTAGTTCGGATAAGCGGTAGAAAATGAGTGATGAGAATGATGAACTTACAGGGAAAGGTAGTAAATTTATTTCTTGGTCAGTAATTGAACATCAAGACGAATATAATCTAGTTGAAAAAAACTGCAGAAATAAAATATCTATTTTTTATAACATACACCTTAAACTTCACGTTATTCATAAGATGAAGCTTTATACTGTATGCGGGCTTGTTCCAAAACAAGAGGGCAGATGGTCAATTACGAGATGGTCGTTCCGTGATTGTCATAATGAATATGTATGATGTTCGTTGGTGCCTATGCTCCTCTAAACTTGCTTTTCTATTACCAAACTCTGACAGATAACTACCAAGACAAACAGAACAGATGGTCATTAAATATAAATGCATAGATGGAAATGAATTCTGATGAATAAGCCCCAGTGAATGTGTATGTGGTTTAGTTGTAATTATGAACACAACTGTTTTCAGAAGATGCCTATGCTGCTCAAAGGGTATTCTACCTTTATCTCACTAACAAACAACATCCACTGTTATATTAATTAATGTGAGTTCTGTGCAATTCTACAACGTGGCTGTTTCGTTAAAGTGCTTTGGTAACAGGAACTGACGACATGTAAAGGAAATGGTGGCTCATTTTCCTAAAAGTTGACCTCAGTTCCTTAGTTATTTGAGAGTGAGAAAATTATGTAAGCGGCGTGCTTGGAGTGTCAAAGTGTTTACAGAATGGATGTCAATTTGCTCAAGATGATATGTTGGAAGGACAGTAATGATCCTGAAGTTTATCCGTAGGAACACTATAGTACACAAATGAACAAGTTATCAGTATGTTTTATCATCTTACTGTACCAATGTTGAAAATGGAAAAAAGTGGCTGTAACACTACAACTACAGTACACTACCACTGTTGGAGATCTCTACGTGATTTAGGTCATCACAATAAATGTACTGTACTATTATGCTGTATGTAATGTGAGACAATAAGTAAAAAAAAAGTACTAAATTCATTGTGGCGTACAAGTAGTTTTATCTCAGCCTGTGCTGTGACCAAAGATGGACTTTGTCAGGACTTTTCAGTCAGAAGCAAGACCCAGAAAAAATAAGTGGCCGTGCTATCTGCACCCATAGTGTCAGAACCTCTTTTCCATTAACATTTTGTTGAATAAACATTTGCGTTGTTTTTGTTGCCATACTTTTCCTGTCTCTCACATAAGAGGGATGAGAGCTTTCCCTGTCAATAGCACACTGTTCGTTATGGGGAGAGGCCCAGAAACAAGTGCCGGCTGCATGTCACACTCTCTCTTGTCCTCTGTGCAATGAGATGTGAACAGGAAACAACAGCAGACAGGAGAAACTGGGCCTTGGCATCCTTTACGATTTCATTAGTTTCTACAGCGCTGTGTGACAGAGCACCACTGACATAAATACAGATAATAAGCTCAAGACCAACTGGAGGAACTCCACATACAAGGCAGATTTTTTTTGCACAGCCAGTCTTTGTGTGTTAAATTTGACCGTGCACAGTAGGGACTTCCAAGCTGTCATTGGTGGTCAGACTCAGATTGAAAGCTCTCATGTCAGACACAATGGGCAGCATATTGAGTGACTCATTAAAGACTAGACACAGACTGAAGCACCAATATCACAGCAAGTGAGTCATTGTGGTAATCCAATGCTGTGTTTGGCATCTAAGCCACACTTACAAGCCCAGGTAGCAATGGAAACACTTACTATAATTACCTTGCTCAAGTTCATTAGTATTTCATGACATGCACAATGGGGAACACAGTCATAGCAGTGTTACGCAAACATCAACGGGGTGTAAATTTAATTTTTGCTCATTGAAGGATGGCACCCTAATACCTCATGTTGCTGATTTTCTTACAGCAAGATTAGATTAACGAGTGTAATACGATAAAACCGCGTGACATAATGACAGTGTTTCCTGTATGGCTTGTTCAGCACATCCAAATTAGCATAATATTAAAATCTACATTTTTATGTTTTCAATTTATAATGAAATCACACAGGGGTGAGAATGTGCTGTTCTTTATTTAGAACTAGTCTGTTACAATAGACGTGACACTGCATATGACTGCTGGATGTCAAGGTCACTGAGTAGCTTTAGGGAGTTGGCAAGAGAGTGTGCGTGTGTGTGTTTGGTGTGTTTGTGTGTATGAAAGAGAGAAAAAAAAAGTCATGGTGTAAAATTGGAGCCTGGGAAGTGCAATCAAGTGCTTAGATAAATCATATTCACTCTTGTTTAAAAATTAATACATTTCAATTGATACTGTAATGCTCCTAGAACTAATGCATTTGTAATGACTCATATGACATAGCTGTGACAAAATAATGAGAAGTGCACAGGGAACTACAGCAGACAGGAAATGTGTCAGCCAGTGCACACGTTGACTGACACTGATGCATGTTCCCCAACCATGTGGCTGAGTGGGTCTCGGTGTCTCAAAGTAGCCAATGATCAGGGTCTTTGTTTTTCCACAGTGGGCTGATTTTAACCTCTCTAGGATCGATGAGAATGTTAAACCTGCTAGAATAAGCATCATTGAGCACGATGCATCTGTTGTTCCCGGTTTCTGTGTCCCCTATGTGTAATCTGTCTCAATAAGCCAACTAAATGTTCTGCTTAATCATCATTTTTATATTTCGAACTGAAGGTCAAGTTATTTATAAAAGTGAAGTTATCAAGAATCCCCGGCTGCAAACTTAATCTTCAAGCAAATTTCTCGTAAAAATTCACCCTATATCAGAAAGACGTACACCCAGAACTTATCATTTTTTTCTTTGCCATGGAAATCATCTGTTAGTGATAGAGAGCTTGTGATGCAGCAGGAGCATACTGTATGTGGTCAACATAAACAGTGCAAATTAATAATACTTAGATGATGGGACAATGAGTGTGACAACAAAAGTGTATAATAGTTTAGAGATAAAAAGCCTCTTAAAAGAAAGAAAGAAACACCATTCTCCGTCATGTCCATCACTTTGCCATTTATATTTTGATATGTGGACGATCTGGCATTTTCTTTTTGTTTATTCTCAAAATGTTTTCTTTTTAGAGCCTTCATATTTCATGAAATAGATCAATCATAGAAGAAATAACATTAAATACCCTGTATATTTTTAAAAGTAAGAAAAACTGCACACATTCAGATGTCTTTACAGATTGAAAACTCCAGCAAGTGCAAACAACCTGCATTTCTGAGATACATTAACCAAATTAATGCTTCTGTTACTTTGGCCTTTCCAATACTACCACAACAAGTAACTACAATTACCCCAACATGCATAACTCCCAGCCTAAATAACCCTGAACTACCCAATGCACCTAGAATAGCGCTCTTCACTGGTATATCAGTTTAAATCGCCTGTACCAAATTACCCCAAATCCTCAAATCTCCAGTTTACATACCACACTCTATTGATCTAATTAGCCTTCAGAATGACTTTTACATCTCAATCCTGTTTAGCACTTCAACTAAAGGTTCCTTCAAAAACGTTACATTGGATTTTTTTCCCATTGAGAACTGATGCCAGTGCCAGTCATAACCCGACCTCATTATGCATGGAAATGAGTAGAGTGCACCATGTGGGTTGTAATAACACAACTCCCTGCAAGGATAAATCAAAGCAGCCATCAGGCAGACTTCGCCATTAATCCTCTCTGATCCACACGTCCCATTCACATGTCAGGCCCAAATGCTACATCTGCCTCACATCTTCCTCTATTCAAAAGAGGCCCCATGGTGATACTCAATAGGGATGAACATGTTTCTAATGAAAAATGAAAACATGCATGAGTTGGCTTACTGTGTTTACACAAAATCAATTAATTGAGGACAAAAGTGTTGTATAAGTGGTTGTAACAGTGGTTTTGTATCGAGCCCTTATAAACTCCCATCAGTTAAGATTCATGTGAATATAATGAACACAATGTCGTAAATCTTGTTTTTATTAATCTAATGCCATGCTTGTCAATCATGCTTAGGATTAAATCTAAAAACGAGACCTGATATTAGCATTTTGATGGCCTAATAGGTTCGCAATTCCCCATATTAAAAAGGCCCAAGTGAGCCTGTTATTGCCTTTCCTGTTATTGTCGCTTCCATAAACAGGGCGATAACTGTAGAATTTAGCTGATGAATAATCATCATAATGCTGATTAGACGTGGATGGATTGGCATTTGAAGGACGGTGCGAAGGGAGGCAGTGCCATGTTTGAATGGATGAAATGCTAATGCAGCACCCTTTGGGCATGCTCCTGAAGTGCTGCCTGTCCAATCTGACTCATCTCATCACATCAGTGCCATTTGCAGACAGATGCCCTCTATCATCAGAACAAGCAAGCAGCATCGAGGGAGAGAGCCAGAGACCAAAGCAGGAGAACAAGAGAGAAAGACAGCAAGACAGACAGAGAAAGAGACATGTCCCGACTCAGACAATTTCAACAACCTGATTTCTCTCTGCCTAACTACAACCTCAAACACCACCTCTATATTCCTACCATTCTTAAGGTTGATATTTTTGTTCCTACCTTTGCTGTAAGTATTCCTGCAATTATTATTAATTGAGTTATTAGCAAGCGAGAATTAAAATGGGTCCTAGAAACTTTGAATCCGGACACATTAACACTTTTCTAGGGCTCGATTTAGGACAAACGCTAATGGTTCTACAGCAGACTGTGCCAATTCCCCGAACCAAAAAGGCAACTGTTACCTCAGGTGCCAGTTGGACACGTTTCAAAAAGTGTGAAATGTGCCTGAGTGTGTCCCGAACTCCTGCTGCCTCTGACATTCAGCGCTCCAAGAAGGATGTGCAACTCTCAGGTAATGAAGGGCTTACTTTAGAAAGCACCTGAGCACCAGAACACCGCTGTGTGGTTCACCTACAGCACAATATGGAGGGGGGGAGACGGCATTAAAGCGCAACCCACCTCCTAAGAATTAATTACCATCAAAATATCCAGGATAATTCAAGCTATGTTCAATTTTCAGAGTCACCCCTTGAAATGTTATTTTTAAGTTACAAATAAAAACACAAAACAGGATTAGAACATTATGGGTCAAGTGGTCAAAGCTACAATTTGAGTTTAATTACTTTTTTTTTAAACTATTAGAGCGGAGGGCCTGATTATTTAGCAACACGCTTCCACTGCAGAACCAAGCTGTGCAAACATTTCATTGTTTGAACAACAGCCTTGAATTATGTTATCCCGACCCTTTATAAGGAGGACTAAAAAAATTCCATAACTACATAAGAAAGCAGTAAACAGCAGGCTAAATCTGACGCTGTAATAGCCGCCCCCATCACACAACAGGCAGGTAGCAATAATAATAATAACAAGAATAACCATTACCATAAATCTGTGCCCAAACCACAGCTGTGAATGTTCAGAGAACTGTATTGCATCCTACATGCTATGCACATGTCTAAAACAATCCCCCTAAACACTGATACACCAGCCAAGTTTCCCATACGAAAATCCATTTTTAGAAAGCAATTTGTGTAAACAACTCTGATGCTAATGATGATCATTTTCAGCAAAAAGGAAGCTGCACTTACGTTAAATATAAACCAAACCAGACCATGGCTATGTAGTAGTAGTAGTAATAATAATAATAATAATAATAATAATAATAATAATAATAATAATAATAATAATAATAATACTTTTTCTCATCCAGTAGTCTCGAGTAAGTCCTTACAAAGTTGACATTAAAGAAATTGTTGAAAATTCAGTGTTTCTATTATAAACTCTGGACCCATCTTGACCCTGAGCAATAGTGGCTACTGGAGATGAATTAATAAATAAATACATAAAAAAAAGCTACATTATCATCCAAAATAATAAGCTTTGTATTGAGTCTAATACTTCTGTAGATTGATTTAAATCTACATTTGTCCATGTTTTATAATGACATTTTTTCTTCATTCCCAAAATTTGAATGCAAAGTGTCTCAGTGGTCATGGAAACATTGGCATACATTTTCTATTTTTTTTATAGTGCAACTTTATATGGATTGTTTTGTATCCCCAGAAATAGAGCGTTATCACTTATTTCTTCGAAACTGTACTCAGAAAACTCTTCATTACCTTCAGAAAAGGCATGAAACAGGCTGTCATGTGCACTAAGAAATCCAGCATAGACTGATGATTCAGTTAAGATGAAAAACCCACTGTAACAGATTTGAGGCGAAGTCGTACAATGGCACAATGTAGGCCACAGCAATGAGCATTCCCAGGAGGCCATTCATGAGAAAGCAAATATGACTGTTTTTTAAAGCACTGCAATGCATACTTATGTAACAACTGACCTCAGTGTGTTTGCAGAGTCTGGGGAAATGCGCTGCACATTCTTACTGTTGCTGTTCCTTTATCTGTCTGATCAGTTGAACAGTTCCTATCAAAGGAACTGAGAGTTAAGCAAACATCATAAACCCCCTTGAGACCCACATTCCACCCACTAGTGCTTAAACCTGTGACCTAGTGAATCTCCCACAGAATTCCCAGACACTACATTTATCACAGCTTTGCAATCACACAGTCTGAGCACATACTGTAAGGCACAACCCAGAACTGTTTGGTTGGAACAACCCTTAAAGAATGCAAACAAGGACACATCCTTAGAGGACAAGGTTTTGTATACTTTATGTCTCTCTAAAAATAGCCCCATACAAGAGCACGTCTCTCTTTTCAGTGCGGCAACTGCGCGACCCAATTCTATAGATGGCTCGCTCCCAGCAGGATTAGGGAAGTTAAGGTGAAGCGCAATTCATGGGTGAAGGCATCTAATGTGGCTTTATTTTTAGACTGCTACATATGAGAACATTCACAGCCTGGGGAATAAAGTCACTGGAGTGTAAGGCCTGGTTTAGCAAAACAACATGCACTTCCACAACTACACGAATGGACTCCAGAGTCCGTGATGGAGAGACACAGAGAACACGATATAACATTCTCAGACAGTAATGGCTAAAGGGAGGGGGGAGGCAAGATAACTGATCTATAAGGCGTTAGAAGATGGATGCCTCTTTTTCACTGACATACCTATGAACGCAGTTTGAATTTTTAATGTTTTATTAGACCTACAATAATAAAAAATGTTTCAAAGAAATATGTATATTCAAATGTCTATATTTCCATGTAGTGGAAACGGTTGTGCTGTGTTTCCGTGTTTGCCAAAAAAGAGCCGCTTAGCTCCACATCCTTTTTAATTAATGATAATTTTAAGGAATGGTTGGGGCTGGTTGGGGGTAAAGGAAAGCTATTGCATCATCTGTAGGATACATAGACTGGTGAAAACTAATTAAAGCTGCTAGTACACATCTAAAAATCACCCTCTCAGCAAAAAAATAATGACCGAAAGTATTCTAAATAAAAGGCTATATTTTTTGTACATTTTAAGTAATTATGGCAATATGGAAAATATCTAGTAAATATGAGATGACTGGAAAATGCTTTTTTAAAATATCTTTTTATTAATATTAAAGAAATGAAGGTAGATAAATGAAAATGTGTTTCTTAATTAAAAATAAATGTATCATGGCCATTGGCTCTGCAGGACAAAAGGAGTATCATGTAGGTGAGCTTGATAACATAATGAATTATAATTAAGAGTCATAACAGTAAAATCTGTATATAATATGCTATGCTAATCTTACAGGAATAATTTTAAACTGTAATAGTGAATGTTATTACAGACTGCCTTATCAAATATTAAAAGTAAATATTAACAGCTGCCATGACAGTTTCTCTCGTCACTGTGGGTAAGAATAGTGGTTTCAATCCTCTGTACAATGCACAGAACACACATCACATGCTACTAGCACACATCAAAAAACACCTGATGTGGGGAGATCTTACAGGACAATTTCTTCTTGTGAACCTCATTTCCCAGCTCTTGGGAGAGTGCATAAAGCAGGATCTGTCATAAAAACACACACCTGCTCATGTGCTTTGAAGAGAAGATGACGGGATTTACCAAAATGATACACTCAGGAACAAAAGACTGTAATATTGTATGCTGTGCTGAGGGAAAGCTTGCTGTTTCCCCTGCTGTTGTTTCTGTTCTTTTCCACAGTGCTTCAAGGAATGTGCAATGAAAGAAACTGAGTCAAATGCTAGCTCAGCCATTTGCAGGCACTGTTCTAGGTCAAGATTGAAATACACTGGGGTAAAAAGAAAGCAAATGTGACAATCCACAAATACACATGCTGTTGTCGATAGTATTGATATCTACACTGCTCCTGGATCTGTGCATACTGAGGAGTTTCCTTTCACCCTCATATTCCTGATCCTGCTAATCAAACTGTGCATAAACATTTAGCATGTTAAATTACAATCATGACTAAATTCTGCGAATATTATATATTGCAAGAATTTTTGGATGCTTTATGTTAACTGTTGGTGCAGCTTTAACACATATATTAATTCATTTGTTTAATCTATTATTATCAGTAGTTTTATCCTGGTGTGGATCATGGAGCCAATCCTGGGATCAACGGGAGTAAGCAGGAATACACCCTGGGATAGGATACCTGTCCATTGCAGGACAACATATTCACACACACATTCAGTCCTATAAACAGGTTAGGGCAGGTTTCAACCTAAATATATGGTTTGGGTGGTGGGAGGAAACTGGAGAACCTGAATGAAACCCATATGAAGATGGAAAGAATATGGGAAACTCTACATAGAGAAACCTGAGTTCAGTACAGTTGCGAGGCCTAAATGCTACCTTAATGCTACTTAATAATAAAACAAGCTATATTGATCCTAATAATATGTCTCAGGGTACAGGGAAGTTATTCTTCATCACCCTTATCTGTTTTGGCACCTGGAGGGGTGAGTGAACTTCCCCTAGACTGGAAGTCACTGGCTGTCTTCAACTAACATTTAAAGACCTACCTCTTCCTGAAATATTTAAAAACTAAAAACATATATATGCTTGTGTACATTTCTTGATATATTACTGCCAAACAAGAGTTCTATGGCAATCTTAGTGCATGGCCTAGAGAACCAGTACACATGCATTTGTGCATATAAGACTGCATATAAGACTCTATATAAGACTGCTTGCCAAATGGAAAAAAAAAAAATAATAATAATTACTTAAAACTTAAAACACATTTCTGACAGAACTGAGATTCCATATTCTGAGAGGGTTTTCTCAGACATGCTGCTGTAGGATAAGTCTAATCTGAAGAACTTGTCTAGATCCCAAGGCAGAGTTTTGGCCATGAACTGCTTTAAAGGCAAAACTGAGAATATTTTATAGCAATATACATACATATATAAACAGGAAGCCAATGGAGTGTGGAGCACAGGGTTAAAACGTGATACAATAAACTTATGAATTACTCATTACAGAATGTTTTCTGCGTTAGGGAATAAAATAAAGAACTTGGGGACATAAAGAAGACTAAAAGTTCCTAACTCACTGTTTCTTCTTAAAAAAATACAGAATTGTTGCGCGAAACATTTACTAAGAAATTTCTCAACCAAGAGCAATGGTGGAGTTCACCTCACTGCAACAGATACTCGGATGTCTAATAAATTAATGTTTACAGTTAGTAGCTAGTGTGGTAGCAGCCTGCTGTGTACACGCAGAAACCAAATTCTTGATGCGCAATTGATAATGTTACTGATTTCAAAGATAAAAGATTGATCTAAACGCTCAGTTGTCAACATAGTCTCTCTCGCTCTTTCTCTCTCTCTCTCTCTCTCTCTCTCTCTCTCTCTGTCTCTCATAAGACAATTTCATATAAATGCAATTAAATTTGCAATTTACTCAGTCTGTAGTATACACAAAGTAAAAGGAAATAGAGTTGACATGTCAGCATTTTGTTTCTGTGCTGCAGGAAACCAACAACCCACTCATCTTATTTTATTTTATTTTATTTTATTTTATTCATAACGTAATGTAAAATCAGGCAATGGATTTTGATTTATCAAGTTAACCATAAAAAAAAAACAAAAAAACACTACATTAGACATATCACTGTCAGTATTCAGATAAACGGCATTATTAGAAAACGTAAAGCATAAAGCCAAGCAATAAACCTAAATTAAATACAGGTGAGAAAAAACTTGGTAAAGTGTTTGACTACGGCTACGCTGGAAGAGTTTCTACAAGTCTCTGAAGCTTTACTGAAGCGATGAACCATTTACCTCTAAAAGGAATTTCAACAGTTGGTCTTTGGTGATGGTAGTAGGAAGTACTCTCTATCACATAGCTTCAAAATCCCCAACAAGAGTTCAACTAGGTTGAGAACT
Organism: Tachysurus vachellii; assembly: GCF_030014155.1. Taxonomy (NCBI): domain Eukaryota; kingdom Metazoa; phylum Chordata; class Actinopteri; order Siluriformes; family Bagridae; genus Tachysurus; species Tachysurus vachellii. Next base: position 7,584,804 of record NC_083473.1, on the reverse strand, counting down.
GGTGGTTACAGCATATACAACACACCATTTAGTGAAATCTTGTCCTATGTGATTTCTTATCCACTTACCCAGACTCCACTGCCATCAGGGTGGAAAAGTATCTTTATCAAATGAAAAAAGTCATCAGTCAGATGAACTTGCATTGGACCTTTCACATAAAGGGGCATTTAAAAAACACAAATAGAGTTTATTTACTCTTGGAAGCTCACGACAAAGGAAGTGCTGCTCAATATTGAGGTAGACTGAGACATCTGGTGGCCTGGTGGACTTTTGCACAGAGCCGGTGTGACGTTCAAATGAACGTACCCTTCTCCTAAATTGGCAAATTAGATTCTTTTTCAACACAAATTCACAGGTGAAAGGTGTTGCACACTCAATATTGAAACTTGATAGGCTCGTATATTTTCGGATGCATTAACATCACTGGTCTGTCTCTGTTTTAATACCAATTCAGACATTTTCTACGAGATTTTCAGCTACTTTACACCTTCTTTCCTTGACATGGCTGGCTGTGTTCTCACTTTATGTCGTGTCTATACTCAAATTCCCCTGAAAGTATTTAATCTCAAAAAGAATGAGTTTTTGAGAAGTTGAGGTTGACCTTGATATGAATATTCTTAGATGTTAGATGGCTATCAAAGATAACGACAAGATCACATATAAGGGGAATATCTGAGTGCCATCGGAAAGGGAGAGCTTAAACTCACAGTAATCTTGCAGTTTAGTTTAAAAACATGGTGTTTGCATTTACTGACACTGACACTTTTATCCTAAAACGACTTGAACAGAAACATAGTTACTTAAGAACTACAGTGTTTTTTGGATCCATGAAAACTGTAGAGAGCTAAAGCATAAAGTTGTGTTTGTACCATTAGAGGTTAGAGAACCATCTGCATACTGTAGTTTCCCAAGCCATACTTCCTGATGAGGTACAATAATAGCAGTATATATTTTCTACAGAATGGGTTCTAGACCTGGTCCCTAAAAACATCTTGGATCTCTGAATCCCAGCACCAGATAAGCCAAGCCATTTCATTCAGCCAGCACTGAGATTGAGCAACACAAGGATTTTAACTGAGTCACATGATGTTCTGTAGAGTATAGCTCATATCTTTTCCCAAAGGATAAGTATGGTCTTAAGGCTTTTTTTTTTAGTCTTTAAATCACAAGTCATCTGAAAAGATTTAAGTTTTTTTTGTGTTACATCCAACACAATATTTTCTTTACAGACTATAAATAGAGTAGAGAGAGATAATATCAGCATGAGTCACCACACTGAGGCTTTCCTTTAAACAAGTGTGACAAATTCCCATCAACAGATGTGCAAAAATTTAATCAGCACATTTCCATTTTGCGTAAACACATTTCTTCAGAGCCTAGTGAAGAAAAAAGCTATGAGCGATTGTGTTTGCATTTGTGTGTGCATTCTTTCATCAGCACAAAGGTTTGGCTTTCAGCTTGGCTGAGCTCAGAAACGTCTGAGCCACCGGTGATGTTGGCAGGTATGTATGGAGAATGGCACAGCAACATCGCTCTCCTTCTCCCCCATCCTATCAGAGCCATTGTGCTCTTTGTCAATCAGCTGTGCACTCCTCTGAACAATTATGCAGCCTCGTTCTCCTCACATTTATTCGGAGTAAAAACACAGAAAATAATGTGTGGGCAGCTTGGCATGCTTAGGTAATGTGTAGTATCTACAACAATAATTATGGTTTAAGTGGCACATCAATTTGTTTAAAACAAATCATTTAGCGAGCATATAAATACACACTGTATTTATTACCTGTGGCAAATAGTTTCTTTTAGTTGTGCATCACTATAGTACTGACTTTATTAAACAACACACAGAGTAAACCAGAATTACCGTTAACTGAATACATGTTTAAGTCAGTGATATTTGTCATTAAGATCCACCTCAATAATCAACTACAGTACGTAAAGGTTAGCATGTTTATTTTGTTATATGAAAGAAAGCTCTGGTCTGAGTGCTTTACTGTAATAAAGGTGCACAACATCTTCAAAACACATTCGGTATGGACAAGTGGAAATGTAAAAGTGTACAAAAGAGGAACATTACTGTAACCGTTACATGAACAGGAAAGAAAAAATAGATTCTGTACGGAATTCACCAAACGTCACTGTATCACCTACAGGTATGCTATGTTTGTTTTGGGGTTTCACACACACACACACACACACACACACACACACACACACACACACACACACACACACACACACACACACACACACCCGCACACACACACACACACACACACACACGCGCAAACACACAGACACACACACATGCGCACACACACACACACACACACACACACACACACACACACACACACACACGGAACAAGATTTACCCAAGAGCACCACCTACAGCAGACTGAATTTATTAACCACCTGATTGAGAAATTCCTCTCAGTGGTGTTCCTACGCAAATATGTACGAATATCGTATACACTACATTTGGAAAAAAACCAAAAAACAACAACTATTTATAGGAATGTGAATACATAATGAAAACAACACTACAGAACCACATGTACTAGGCTCTGGATTGTAAATGCACGCTGCTGTAGATGGCGCTCTTGCCTATATGGCCAAAAATAAACACATGACAAATGAAAGTGGTGACTCCATTATGCAGTATTTATTACGCTGACATGATTTGCATTCGGTTTTCCCTTTAGACGGAAGGCTCAGTGCAAATCAATACAAAGTTCTTCTGACTGATCACCTTTGTCCTGTAAGGACCCAGCCCAGCTCAGCCCAAATGAAAACCTATGGAAGATTTTAGACAGTGCTCATTACAACCATCATCCATTCATGTTGGAAGAAGAGTGTACACCGATAGAGTTGATCTCCAGACACTTGCAGAATCAATACTAAGGTATATTGAAGCTGTTCTTGTGTCCCAACACCTTAACACAGTTGTATGCTTTTTTGAAAATTGTCATCCATTCGTATATATCTAGGACATTCTGAAGAAAAAAAAAAAGTCAGGAAACTGCTGTTGATATACCAAACTGAACTTACTTATTTGATGAAAATTTATTTTAGCATCACAGGAAGCATGCCTGTTTACTAATAGCTGGTTTTAATTCTTTTGATGCTTGGAAACTTTGCTTTTTGAACAGTAACTCAGACTAGTTTAACCATAAATAGACTTGCAAGCCAGAAATCATCTGTAATTTGTGTGCATTAAAGTCCTATATCTGGATTAGTATAAGTATCTTGCCACCTTTGTGGACCTCCCAGGTTTGAGGCATTACAAAGCTTAGCGCTAAACAGAGTGAGCAGCCGAGCAAAGTTGGCAGTGAGATCGTGGATTTTCAGCCCAAACGAATAAAGCTAATCTCTGGAGCCGAAAGGCAATTTTGCACCTCAAAAACATTCTGCTATCAAACTAATGCCAGAGCTTGTTTTCAAAACAAAGGGAAGGAAATGGACTGTGAAATCGCTCGTAATTGTAACATGGCTCCATAGGACAGTGAGGCAGTCAGAGAGAGCCAGTAAATCCTACAGTTAAGTGAAAGAGTAAAGGCCGATCTCAAAACGTGTTCTGGTTCTTATCACTGAGCACAGTACATACACATGATTTCACAGTGGTTAAACTAAAATTCGAGGTCAAGCACAATTAAGTAAGGGTCTGGTTGACATAGAGCACAGCACTTAAGATCATATATGGCTGATAAGTCAAATCCCAAATCTGGAAAACTTTGGGAAAAGGGAAGATATACGAGTCGAGAGCCAAGGAGCTGTGAAGAACAAGTACCAGTGTTCACTTTCTAGACTTGTGTAATTCCCTAAGGCACAGGTTCCCCATCCTGCACATTTTAGTATTTTTCCAACTTTAACACATCCACTTTAACTCAGGAAGAGCTGTTAATTAGCTGATCAGCTGAATCAGATGTGCTAGGAGCAGCTAAAACACTACAATGTGCAGTTCAGGAACACGGTTGGGAAACTGTTGCTCAGTAATTAAGTGTTGCTACCTCACAGCTCCAGGGCTACCGGTTTGATCCTGAGCTCTCTGTGTGGAGTTACTCAGCATGTTATCCCAATATCCGATGAGGGTTTCCAATGGGCTCACTGTTTTCCTCCCACTTCTCACACACATGTTGGTACTGTAGCAGCAATGGCTATGACTACGTGCAAATAAGTATATGACAGGTGTCCCATCCATGGTGTATTCCAGCCTCATGCTCAGTGTTGCTGGGTTAGGCTCTGGATCCATCATATCTATAACCAGGATAAAGCAGTTACTGAAGGTTTTGAAAGAACTCAACATGTCTGCATGATGGAGAAGATATAAGATATATTTTCTGTCAGTCCACAATGTTGAAACCTGTGGAGAGCAAGCTTGATTATTGGAAATGCTCTGTGTTAAGACAAAAATTTTATTTTTATGACACTTACAAAAACAATTGTAATTGTAAATGTAGTACCCCAGATATTTACTAAGTACAAGCCCGCTTATAGCATAAAGAAGTGACAAAGACAATGAAAGTTAAGAGACTGAACAAGGCAAGGAGTGTGCTGAAGGGTGTTAGACATCAACAGCATAATTTGTACAAATAAGCATCAGATTCTTTCAGTTTACCATGCTCTTTTTCGTTTTCACACATATAATTACACTTTAGGCAGGATAATAGAACATAAAACAGTAAAATAAAACAAGCTTTCCATCAAATACCTAAATCTTTCTATTTAAGGATGTGTAAGGGGAGTGTGGTAGCCTAGTGGTTAAGGTGTTGGACTACCAATCGGAAGGTTGTGAGATCAATCCCAGGTCCACCAAGCTGCCTCTGTTGGCCCCTGAGCAAGGCCCTTAACCTTCAGTTGTATTAAATAATGTCAGAGATAATGTAAGACACTCTGGATAAGTGCGTCTGCTAAATGCTTGAAATGTAAAGTCAAAAATACAAACATTCCTCTGTTTACTTAATTGATTTTCAAATTTTAGGACGTTCATTCCAAGGCTATTTTTTTTTTAATTTTTAACTTAACATATACAATACTGTACAGAAATTGAATGATTTGCTTAAGGCATTTTTATTATATTGAACTAAACACTAATCAGAAAACACATCATGATGTGCATGTTTAATCAGTATCAATCACTTAGTTGCTACTTGTTCCATAGTCTTCCATTAAAATGGCATAACTTGCCTGCTGTTGAACATCTCTGGATTTTTCCCTACTTTAACATATCCTCACTAGCAGAGAAAAGAATAATATTTTATTAATTAATAATAACACTAAGCAATAACACTAATAACACTAATGTCCTGTTTAAGTGACCAGAACCTGTTTCTTTTGAACTTCATAATACAGACGGAAAATGCCTCATTATTTCTGTTTCACTTTGTAAAAGCTATATTGGTTTAAAAAAAAAAATTCAAAGCTCCTTTAAAAATCCATAACAATTACAGGTTCCTTAGAAATATATCATCACACCCATGCTGCCAGCAAATAAGGGCACTCCCAAATTACATGCAAAAACTACTGAACTTAAATACCATCTGAAATTTGCCTACAAGCCCTGGAACAGTCTTGATTAATTAGAATACAAAGCTGTTATTATACTATTAGTTTTAATTCGTACTTAATAACAGCCAGGGTGTAGGGCAGGGTGTAGGCAGTAAATTGGTGATATAGTGTTGACAATAGATGAAAAGGTTCAACATGTCAGACTCAGTAGGGATCCACATTCCTGTGCTGATACACAGAAGGAGTTTAACCAGCTTGAATAGCTTTCGGAGAGACCCAGTGTTTCAGTGCGTCATGTAATGACACCGTTTAATTAACTTTTCTCAAGACCACCAGGATGAAAATAGAGAGCCATACAGATCAACCTCAACATTTCAAAAGATTATGAGCATGAATGCCTAAAAGCCCCCTTTCAGCAGCTCAATTTAAAAAGCATTAGCAACCATGCAGCCTTTGGGGTTGAGCTTATCTCACATTCTCAAATACTGCATCATCAACCCCAATCAAATAATTCAGAATTAAGATCCAGTAAAGGAAAAGAATATATATTTTATTATTTCTATCTTTTCCTTTATATTGGCCTGTACTAGCTTGTGATTTCAAGCTTCTGATCCACAAATTTTCCACACCAATTTTCATCTGAAAGTTTCATTTAATGAAAAGCAATAATGTTATTATAAAAAACATAATATGGTACATTTGTTCCTCATATAAATATAATCATTTGACCACTACACGAAGTCATGAAAGGATACATAGAGCTCGTGTAATCGACGTATTTGGTTTTGTACGTTTTCTTTTCCTTAAACTGAGAATTTCTTTTTTACAAAATAGCACTCATTAATCATTGTTCTGATTTAAAATTTGTCCTCTATAAAATGTAAAATACTGATTTCCTACATACAGTTTGCCTGTTTTTTCGTAACAGTTTTAAACATAACAGTTTAAAATTTTTAAATCAATTTACCAAATTCAGTTTAGTCGTTCAGTATATCCAGCATCTGAACCTGCATAGTCTTTATAATAAGGTGCATGTAGACACAGCCTCTCCCAAACTGTATATATATATATATATATATATATATATATATATATATATATATATATATATATATATATATATAAGGATTTTTTGCCTTGTTTTTCTAGGGCTCTTTATATCTTTTTCAAAACTTTTATAAAATTACTACTATGTTAAAAAATAAAAAAAAAAAACAAAAAAAAAAACACTCAGGCCCCTTAGACATTTTGTTGTTTTGGTCATTGACACATTATTTAGATTACTTATCAGCCTACTTGGCAAAGATGTTTAGGCACCAACAAATAGTCTTCAGTTTGAATGAATAAAAATCCATATTGCCTCTCAGGACAAATGATACATACTATAAGCCAAAGGTGTAGAGTAAATCCCAAGTGGAGGCATAGGGAGCATGTATCTGCGGAAAGGAAAGTGTCCTGATTGTCCATAAAGGAGCGTTGCTGCTCCCTGTGGTTGACTGTTGAGAGGAAATGGGAACGAGATGCCTGAATGAGCTGAGGGCTTGGCCGCCATTTTGAGCTTCTCTATCTCGGCCTCCTGCAGTCGCTTGGCTTTGGCCCGTCTGTTCTGGAACCAGATCTTCACCTGAGTTTCAGTCAGGCAGAGAGAGCTGGAGAACTCTGCACGCTCAGCGATAGAGAGGTACTGCTTCTGACGGAACTTGCGCTCCAGCGCCAGGAGCTGAGCTGTTGTGAATGGAGTGCGAGGCTTACGATTTGTCTTGTGCTTCCTGAGAGAACACGTATTCGGAACCAAATGTCCTGTAATCATAAGAAATCCTAAGAAATCACAACTATGTTCTATAAAAACCTGAGAAAACGATTTTTTTTTTTAAAATTTTTTTAATCCAGTGGTTCTCAAACCTGTGATCCATGACATTTTGCCTAGGAGTTTATAATTACGCTTTTTGTAGTTTTCCCACTATTAAAGTTTTCATAGCTGAAATGTGCCTCCTCTAAAGTTGATTTTTTTAAAGCTTAATAACTAAAAACATGTATGAACTATATCAACGTATGCATTGATAACAACAGTACTTTTTTCATCAATATGTAAACTTTGTGTAAATGGTGTTGGTTCTGTAGGTAAAGTCAGTGAATTAAACTCTAATCAGTCCCACAAATGTATGATTGTTCATATTTAATTTATCGAATATTTGTGTTCATAATGCCTGGATGAAGAAAGTATGAGAACCCCAGTGGTAACCTTCTGCATGCATTACAAGACATATGTAAGCATTGAGCTACTTGTCTGGTTAATGAAATAAATAAATACTGTGTTTTAAATAATGTACTATACAATAATCAACAACAACAACAAAACTCTACATTTTGTATTCATGCTCAGCTGGACTTAAAAATAAAGCCCCTTGCTCACCATGATGTCAACACTGCATCTTCATTGCAGTAAGACAAACCTCAACACTACACATTTAGATACTAGAGTGCTAAAGTTTACCCTGTCTTCAAGAGCACACCTTTACTTTTGTCACTCACACAAGCACCAAAGCAACAAGGAAATACATTCCACTCCTCTGTTGTGAATATGTTGTGCGTAAACCTACGTGGTTGCGGTGAGCATGAAGACTTGGTCCAGGTTGCCTCGTCTCGATCCGATGATTCCGACTTGACAGGAGACGACGGGACACAGTCATCTGGAGCAGACGGCTGGTATATGAGCGTCGAGCGGCCGGTGCCGTAACGAGGCGCTTCCGTGGGAGCCATGAGCGCGTCCACGCTGAACGGCAAGCTCGAGGCGCGCTGCGCAGAGCACGCGGTGTCTTCACGGAGCTCCGTGCTCATACCTTGCCTCATGCGTCGGTCTGGGACAAACAAGCGTGAGCCTCAAAATAAACAAGATGGAATAATAATAAACGTCAGTCCGTCCGTCCGTGAGCGCCAGGTTCTCCTCCACTCCGTTCAGAGTCAAAGTAGTCAGCGATTCAAGAGCATCCCGGAGCAAAGTTGGAGGCAGTCAACGTCTCCGCCCAGCCAAGAAAAAAGTTCTTATGGGAAGTCGGTGCGTGCCATTGGCTCATTTATTTAGCACATTATACCTGATTAACACCAGGAGATGCGATCCAAGTAAATTCATGTAATAGCATATATATATGTACATATATATATATGCTATTACATTACACATACATCATAATACACAGTCAACAAACAAAGGTAAAAGAAACCTAAATTAAATCTTTACTTGGAACTCTCAGGTGTACACCCTTTTTCATTTATTGTCCATCTTTTACATGGAGTATAGATAAGTATATAAGTAATCTATGAGTATAGATTACATATACCTTATATGTAATCTATACTAAGGTCTAAAAATGGTCCTTAAGGTTCAGTTAAATAGTTAAACATTCACATCACGATATAAAAACCACTAAAAGTACAGTGGACCTTTTAGTGTACCATCACCACTGAGGTCTTACAATGCAGGGAGTCTTGAATTGGAGTCACTTTTAGGATAATTATTCAATGATTGTCATGAAAGTTTAAGCTTTTGTTATAGTTGTACTGTATATTTTTTAACTTCTGAAGGGGAATATAGTGCTCCTTTAATAGTACAGCGTATCTTTATTGCTGTGGTATTTACACATTCTGTACCTATTCACTTTTTACCTTTCATTTCGTACCGTAGATTTGAGGTACCTGAAGCTTTAAGGTATATAATTGGAACTTTTGGAGTAAAGCTTGAAGTTTAATATTATATTGCATAATAAATCTATGAAAAATAACTAAAATAATCGCATTGGACCAGCAGGCTAACAAATACTGTATAAGAACCGTATGAACCCTGATTTAAAAAAAAATAATGCCAAATAATGGCAAATCAATGAGAAACACAATGACGAAATATTTATGTAATCACTCAAAATGTTTCTACACTGATCTGTCACTACTGTTTGCAAAGCAGGAAAACACATATCGTGCTGTGTCATTATTCATTGTCTCTGATTCACTGTCCTGATCTATATTTGAAAACTAGAAAAAAACAACTACACACTTGCTTGATAATGATAAACATGTCCAAAAGTGAAATCTAATCCTCTTTGAACTTTTGTATCACAGCCTGGCTAATAATTCAGGCAGAGGAAAGATGATTGATAAAGGTAATTCCCCATGTGCACTTCTCTTAGCAGGCTGTGAAAGGCACTGGGATTGGGCTAGCCTGAAAATGACTGTCATTACATTGTTATTATTAACACCTTGTAATTAGGCCTTTGGAATCCGGTTCTTTTAACCGGGATTTAACAGTAATGACACAAAATTGCTACCTTCCTGAGGTGTATGGCGCCCACGCTGATTAGTCGGAGACTGTCATTTTAAAAGCTATGAATTTTGCTCTGCTGTCATTTGACCTTCAAACTGTACACAGGGCTGTATTTGCAACAATACATGACTGCAATATACCAAAGCTAAGTGTGTATGTTTATCCTCCTGAAATTATATTGATTTTATAGTCCAGGTGTGGAGATTATCTTTGACAAATGGAACAAAAATTGATTATTGTTTATTGCAAATACAGTTTGGAGGTGAATGCATTCAGCTTTTCATGAACGCCCACTGCCAGCTGGGTCCGATAACAAGATTTACAACGCGTCAGTGACAAACTGTAAAGAGAGCCTTTCCTTTATAAAGTGCAGTGCGGTAATTATTTGATTCACTCTGGGAATGCAACAGTACAAGTCAAGAGTAATAGTTAAGTGCCTCCACTGAGTCTGGGCTCCTGCATTCTTATTACAGCCCTTGAGGGGAACGCTGCTCTGTAATTGTGACAGGTTTAATGCTGTGGCAAAGGCCTCATGGGCTTATAGGTTCATTAAGGTTTATGAATCGCTGTGTTCACAGCTTGAATTGTTGGTGTAAATGCCTGTAAATCAATTAAGAACCTGCCTTTTCATCTTTTTCACAAGTCCCCTTCACAGAAGTGGTGATTAAGGTGCACTAGTGGGTTAAAAATCAGAGAGCGAACTTGTTCCTCTGTGGCTAATTTGGAGTCATTAAGGCTACTTAATGAGAAGAAAAAGAAGACATAATTAGCAGGAAATTCTATTACAGTAGAAGAGCATATCCAGGAGCATAACAATCATTAGCGGCTGAAGGGAGAACTCTTTGTATTTAGTTCTGCCAGGTAATTACTTACAACATTAACACACTTCATGGAGTACTAACCGCAAATGCAAAGCTGAAAGAACAAAGAACATGATGAAATGATGAAAGAGCATTATGAAATGAAAGAGAGGGCGGTTCATTTTTAACAGCTTTTCACAAAGTATGATAAACAAACCACTCAGAAAAATGCGTGTGAAAATGCTTATGGGCAAAAATCAGTATGGAAAATGTTCAATAGTTTTCTGAAAACATCTTAAACTCCTGTTTCTATTTTGATACACAATCAGGTATGATATACCGTTCTTGGCAAATAATAATAGGACATCTTTGCTTATTTGTCTTAGTAAAATAAAATAAAAAAAAAATCCTACATCAGCGATGTAAGAAAAGAGCAGAGAAAACATCTATTCTAATCTGAACATAGTAATAATGTGGCTGTCATAGAAGCAGCTTTCCATGTGATGTTTACCCTAAAATTGTATTAGTGATTGCATTAGTGATTTTATAGCTATAAAGAAGATCAATTGAAGATGTTTTTGCACTTCATAGTACAACTTTTGACTAGTGTACAGTACCAGACTCTGAATGAAGTTGTAACGAACAATCAGTGCATACATTTATATCAACACTTCTCTGTCAGTTCACTAATTAGTCCAAAGAGGGTAAAAAAAGGAAAGAAAAAAGTGTAAAAGGCAATTAACCTTTCTCAATGAGTTGCCTTCAGCTAAATTGTTCACATAAATATGTGTGATTGAATGCAGCAGAGACATTTAAATACTGTAAAGATCCTCTCTCTAATAAACTCTCAGTACTGTACTTATAGGCAAAGAAACCTCACAGAAACCTACATTTTATAGACCTGACTGCAGCATAGTAAAAGTGTGCACAGATGCCACAAGCTCTCTGTAACCTAGGTTTAAACTAGCAAGCAACAGCTCTCTTGTGGGTGTGTACCAAGTGCAACTGTTTGCGGATGTGCACTTTACGATCTTTTTTTTTTAGATCACATTAATGGTAATAGCCTACAGCTACAGTATATGTAGCACCTACAGTTCTACACAAAATAAATGTATAAAGGTGATTTAAATGTCACACCTTAGGCTGTATACTAGCATTGTGTATGCTAACTTTATGAATTACAAAACAATCTGTACCAATTACTTACAAGCAAGTTTACTGGTATTTTTTACATGCTTTTTGAAGAGTGTACAATATTTATAGTTAGCAACTATATTTATTATCTAAGAGTTATCATTATCAGTTTTCAGGTTTGTACAAATCTAAAACAATAATTTCACTGTAAATAGACAAGTCTTAACAGTCTTAACTTAATCAGATGTGCCAAATATGTCAGGGTAAGATGAAACCACAGTTTGCTTTCATGTTTATGTAAAAAAAAAAAAAAACAGTATATGGGACTAATTGAAGCTGGGAAATAAAGTTGTAATGACACAATAGACCTTATGTGCCATTCTCTTGGTCAGATATGTGGATTTGTTGCCTTATTGCATTATACTAAATTGCAGGGAATTAAGAAAACATCAGTTGAAGTGTCACTTTGTTGGTTGTTGCTGAAATTGTGGCTCTGGCAGGGGCAATACCATAATCAAGGAGGTGGTTTGCCCAAAGCGAGGCTCAGCCATTGCACTCTGGCTGTGCTGACCTTTGCAAATTCCCCAAATGCAGGAATCTTGACTGCATAATTTCTGATAGTGGGGGATTGTGTTTGTACTCTCCCGTTTAATTTGGGGGCAGTGGTGGTCTAAGCGGTTATGGCACTGGGTCGTTGATTGGAGGATCAGGGTTCAAGCCCCAGCACTGTCAAGCTGCCACTGTTGGGCCCTTGAGCAAAGCCCCTACCCCTCACTGTTCCTGTATCATGGCTGACCCTGCACTCTGATCCCGACCTCCAAAGTTGAGATATGCAACGATAAAAATTCACTGTGCTGTAATGTATATGTGACAAAAATAAAGGCTTCTTCTTCTGTGTACATTTAAAAGAAATTATCGGTCACCTATTACTTGCTAGTGTGATCCTAGGGTTACAGGAGTACACTTACATTTTCTTCCACAGCAGAGGAAGAACAATAAAATTTAATGATCGTAAAAATAATAATCATATCTTTTGCTTTATGACCCTATAATGATAGTCCCTTCTGCAGGCCTTTTTCTGTAATGTAATGTAATGATTTTTTTTTTTAAGACGCGAATTTGTTCCTCTTGCTATAAATGTCATGTCTTGGGTGGGTCGGCTAGAAAGAGGCAAAAACCAAAAGGACGCCTAAAACAGTAAACAAAATCAAACTCCTATTTCAGTTCAAAGATGTGACAATGAAAGCACATCGCTAAGTATATCAAAGCGATTACTGTGTTTACAAAATGCTCTGAGGAAATGGAGCGCAGCATAAACCATTTGGCCCTCGTGTTTACTTAAACCTTCTTTATGTTCTGACAATCACTTCACAATTGGTTTTAGTAACGCATATGCTAGGCTAACACTCATGAATGATCTACATGGTCAACATTTTATTTCTTGTCCTTTTTTGCATTGTCTAGTTTAAACATCAATATTATGAAATCTGGCCTGAATGTGTATAGCCACAAATGTGACCTAAACAGCTTTGATTGATGAAAGCATTTAAGAATCAATCAGTTCCACACCCTTACCACTCTAAATTAGTGTGGGAACCATGTGTAATGTGTCTGAGGATTTCTCATGCGCACTAAAACCGTAAAATGTTAACAGCTTAAAAACAGTCGGGTCAAAACAATGGGTGAGTTTAAAGTGGTTTAAAGTAATGCACAACACCAAAAGGTTTATCTGAACTTATTTTTGAAGTACTAGACAAAATGTGAAATAAAAAGGCACTGCTTTTAGCAGTCACGCTGCTTGATGCCCTAAAACAGCCAATTTCTGTTCGTCAGGCTACAGTGAAATGTAAGCAGACCATTACGAACAGTTCAAGCCCCAGGAGACAGAGCAGTAGACAGCTCCACTTTTAGGGCTGGATTGCACCACAGGAACATTTTACTCCAAACAGTGCTGCCTTTGGCTGTAGTCTTATCACAGCAGCAAAACAAAACCCGACAGAACAACAGACCATGCTAGTTCAAACACCACTGACAATTCAGTTTGCACAGAGGACTATGCACAGTTGACTATGCATGGGTGTCAGAAGTACTTAAACTCTCATATATCAAATCAGCACTAATGTTCGTCACACAGATGGCCTGCCTGCCTCTCGGCTGTGTGGATGCAGCTCCAGGTCTTATCATGTTCTCATCAGCACTTACATAACACATGGCGCCAAAGCTCACTCCTGCCCTCCATAGTGCTCACCTCATGTTCCTCTAGGCGATGTGCAATTATATCTGTGCTCTAGGGTTAAACAGAGAGCAATTTTTTTAGAACGAACTGAACGACAGGCTAATTATCAGTTACATGTCATCGACTTAATTTACAGGCCATCAACCAGTGATTAAAGACTATGCTGTCAGACAGGTTGAACGTCATATTCTATAAACCTCAAGCCTGCGAGCACATTTGTTCTTGTAAATCAGCATCAGATTATATTGGTTATATGTATAAGTTTTGTACTGTATGGTGTATGTGGTGAAGCATGACATAACACATTTGTGTGCTGGGAAGTGCCTAACATTTTGTAACAGTTAGAACAACTGATCTGTACACCAGTGTTTGCAAACTTTCAAGAAGTGCTAACCTCATAAACATGCCCAACATAAGCAGCTAGGGGTAGACAAATCACTTTTTAAATGCTTGTGAAAAGAATATTTTGTGTCTGTGCTGTACATTTTAATTAGTAGGATCAAAGCTTCTACTCCAATACAGTCAGTAAGCTAATTACTTCTTAGTGTAGACATCTCAAAGCAGTAATAATAAACCTTTACAGCTTTTCAACAAAGCAATAATGCTGGCAGTTTATAGTATCTTACAAAGTTTTCCATGTCTTACATACATATTGTTTTTGAGCTCAAGATTACATTCTATTTTTATGATTACATTACAAGTCTAAGGAGATGTGCATAAATGGTAAATATATACAGTTGTGCAGTTTGCATACCCTGAAAGAAATTGTTAAACATTGCCATTTCATTAGATAAGATAATGCAAAAGAATTTTTTTCTTATTTAAGGATAGTGGTCACGTGAAGTCATTTATTATTTATTATTTATCATGAAAACAATATTAAAGGGGAGTGTCCACACCTGTGACTCATTGTACAGTAATTGTAATTGCATGTGTCTGTACATAAACAGACAGTGAGTTTCTCAGCTCATGAGGTGATGCACTGACTTAACTGGATACTGCACCATTAGGAAAGACAATGGACTGCCAATGGACTAATAAGGTAGTTGAACTTTATAAAGAAGAAAAGATAATTAAACACCTGAAAACTCTGATAAAGAGGTGGAAAATAAGAGGTTCTAAGAGGTTGATACTAATCTAAGGTCAGGTAGACTAAGAAAGATTTCACCCACTACTTCCAGGAGAATTGTTCGGAACGCAAAGAAAAACCCACAAACAACTTATAGAGAAATACAGGCTGCTCTGGAAAAAAGATGTTTTGTTGTTTCAAGGAGGACAATAAGGAGGTACTTGAACACAAATGACCTGCATGACTCAAGTTGCCAGGAGAAAGATGTTACTGCACCCATGCCCCAAAAAGGCCCACCTTCAGTACACCAGACAGCACCTAGACAAGCCTTACAGGGCATGTGGTAACCTAGTGGTGTTGGGCTACCAATCGGAAGGTTGTGAGTTCGAGTCCTACGTCCACCAAGCTGCCACTGCTGGGCCCCTGAGCAAGGCCCTTAGCCCTCAATTGCTCAGTTGTATAAAAATGAGATAAAAAATGTAAGTTGCTCTGGATAAGGGTGTCTACTAAATGCTGTCTGATAAATGCTGTAAATGTCACAGCTTCTGGAGCAGAGTCATTTGGTCACAACCATATGTTTGGAGAGGAGTCAACAAGGTCTACGGTGAAAAGTACACTCTAAAGCATGGTGGTGGATCTATTATGTTTTGGGGTTGTGTGAGCTCCAGTGGCACAGGGAAGTTTGAAGGCATTAATGAATGCAGCACATTATCAGAAAATCCTGGCAGACAATTTGCATTCTACGGCATGAAAGCTGCATATGGGACGCTCTCGGATGTTTTAACATGACAATGATCCAAAGCACAAGGCAAGGTTGGCCCTCCAATGGCTACAGCAGAAAAAGTTGAAGGTTCTTGCGTAACCATCACAGGCTCCTGACCTCAATATCATTGAGCCACTTTGGGGAGATCTCAAACATGCATTTTGTACAGGACCTCCATAAAAATTTAAAGGAAATGGAGGCAATTTGCCAAGAAGAATGAGCATCTATACCACCTCAGAGAATTAACAACCTCATGCACAAAAGACTGCATGCATCACTGATGCTAAAAACACAAGCTAAATACACAATATTAAGAACTAAAGTTATGCAAACTTTTAAACAGGGATTATTTCTTTATTTTCTTTTTTGTTACTCTTTGTTTGATGATTGTGTATTGTGACAATTGTAAATTGCAATAACTGTATTGATACTCGATAACTGTATGATTAAGTACAGAATATCAGATTTATTTTGATTTGTATCTGCATAATGATATTAGTGTATTGCTATCATAGTGGCTCTTAAGTTCCGAACACTGAAGGAATATGGTCAAAAACAATTATTACAAACTACAATGTTGATAAACATGATCATAATACATGGACAGGAGTATCGTCCTCCCCGAGATCTGATCTGTGGTAAGCTTGGGTGGCAAAGATTATTTTAAGGGCAACATCTTACACCTTATACCACCCATGTGCCACACCATTACACATGATGAGTGCAAGGTCTGTATTTTGGCTCTATACAACACAGGTTTGAGTTGAAAGCAGGAGAATCACAGGACTGCGTTTACTGTTTAGTCTCCAACACACCCAATTCAAGTAATGAAGGGCTTAGTAATGAGTTAAATCAGTTATAACACTAAACTCAGCGGTGTGTGGCCCACAGAAACAATAAGAGTCATTTTCTTGGAGTCTGGAACAAAAAAATGGAGGAGTGAGACTAAAATGTGCATTAAATTATTCCTGCAGAAAGAACTCAAAACATATTACTCCACACAGCACTGGCTAAGGATCATAGACTTTAGTAGGGTATGATGACGTTGATAAAGATATAGCCTCAAATATATTTACAATGAGAGCCAATATCACAAACCAGGGTTGCCAGGTGTGAGAACACCCTCAGAGGCTCCCCGGAGGGAGACCTCAACAGAATACTAACTTCTGGGTCACTGGGGGTTCACATCCGGTTTTCCCTTCTGGGTGAATTAGCATTTAAGTGACACGCACACTTCACATTATGCGAAGTATCGTCAACAATGTTGCGTACCAAGCCGATCGTTTTGCCCTGCGCTCTCTTTGCCATTTTGTGTATGACCATTGCCTTTGTTTCTTGGATTTATCACACTTTTTGCTTTACCCCTTTTTTTGCTTTTGATGTGGAACTGTTTGCCTGGGATTATAATAAACTGCCGTATCATCCTGCACATGGCTTCTGCCGCTCATTCTTTACACCGGTGTTCAAGATTTTCAGCCAAACCACATCTCTGAATCCGCCCAAAAGACCTGAAACTAATAAAAAAAAATCAGCAACGGAAAAAGCAGACACAATTCCCATAAATATTAAAGGCTCTGCCAAAAACTTAATAGACTCACTGTCTGTACTTTAACTTCAATATTGAAGTAACTAACAAACAAGAAATTGTTGGACATTGAGTACTTTAATCAAACGCAATCTGGCAAAGTATGATATGTCATTTTGATTGGGTGAAATAATAACAGCTTAAAAGCTTTGTCCCTATTATTGTGTAACATGTACAGTACAAATGCAAGCAATTAACAGAAGATCAGATTTTATCTGCCAAATAATCTGTCTGTCTGGTTACTCAAATTAAGTAAAGATTATCAACAGAAGATGTGAATGAGGATTTTCTAAAAAAAATAAAGAAAAATTAATAAAACAAATTATCAAAAACAAAGATCACTGATCTATCAAGCACACATCCTACAACATGTTAGAATTAGGAAAAAAAAAAAAGCAAGCACACTGAGCTTTTGTAAAAGCCGAGATCAAACTGCCTTAGTATCAATTATTCTGCATCATTTGTTTTCCACCCAAAAATAAACTATTAAAAAGTAATTAACTTGCTATGTATAAGCAAATGAAAGAAGTTAGTTGGAAGCTGCCATTTGAAAACTGTGTACACTGAGTCAGTGTGGCCCAATTTGACCCGCTTATCCCAAGAGGGATAATTGCCGTTTGTGTTTTTCCTGTTTCTCTACCCACCATTATGGAGATTATATTGAGCAGAGGTGGCATATTACAGCAATTAAAGGCTGGGTGGAGCTTTATTTGCTTTACCCGTTTCAACATATGACATTAAATGAGCATAGTGGTAAAAATAATTACAGCTTAATTCGTCTCTGGTGTCTGAAGCAAAATGTACAAGGTACATACCTTAATAATGTGGCGTGGTCACAGAAAACTACTCAGCACCATGTTTTCTCTTTATAAAACTGTCCAGTTCCAGGGGGTAGACTGGTTCAGCTGTACCAAGTAGAGCAGCAATGACTTCTCACAAGAGAAGAAAGTCAATGTTAATATTGACATGGTGGCAAGTTTTTCTATTTGCGGATTTTCAAAACTAGGTCAACATTAAGGTCTAATGCTAATCTCCAATGCCAGGACCATTTAAATTCAATTCAAGGGCTTTCCAAGGTTTTTCAATTACTAAATTACTAAAGGTCCCCATAAAACTGAGGTGAGCAAGCACTCCACTGTGAAGCACTCTACTTCACATATCCTGCTGTAATGATTTAGTGTGATGTATCAGTTCTGTTGGCATCTCTATAGTGGCAATAATTCACATCATAAGATTTATAACCATCACATTCATCATAATCAATCTAATTTTATTGAATTTTACTTCAACAATTTTCATTAACCTGTGGTGAAGCATCCAATTTATCCAAGACAAGCTTTTTAAAATTCCACAGCAAAAGCTCAAACATGCTCTAAAATATGAAGGACAAAATTCACATTTTTAATACTGTGACATGATAATAAGTGGAAAAAAACACTCAGAAAACAAAAACATAAGCGCTTGCATTCACTTGTTCATTTTCAATAACCACTTTATCCTGATCAGGGTGATGATGTATACAGATCCTATCAAAGGAACTCTGGGTATAAGGCTACCCCACATACACACACATACACACACACATACACACAAGCTCACACACATTCACACCTAGGCGGAATTTAGAATCCAGTCCACCTACCGGCAGGTTTTTGGGAAGTGTTTGGAAACTGAGAAGCCTGAATCAAACCTGTTCTGACATGGGGGTAACATGCAAAACTGCACATATACAGGTAGGAAGGAAGTATTAACAGAAAGAATGAAGGACATACATAACTAATAAATACCAGTGAATACAAAAGATGCTGTGAAAAATCAAACATTGTCAATCACAATCCACCCATAGAATTATTGCTCAATCATAAAGCCCTTGTTTAATACTTATCCATACTTTAATCATGATAAGACCTGTTTAAATTCATAGGCATGTCATTCTATGAAAACATTTATTTTGTACATGACTCAGTGGCTGTCTGCCTCTGAATAATTTGCTTTCTTTTGTAGGCAGATTTTTTATTTTTTTTTATGTAAAAGCAGAGAAAAAAACATGATGTGTTGCAGTGTGCTAAGGTAGTGTTGAGCTGCAATAATTATGACCACATTTGCATACTGTTCGTTAAAATTTTGACAGTCGTTAAAGAGAGATATAGTTTAAATGACTGTTTTGAAATACCAGGCAACCAAGAAAACAGTTTTGGCCAACAATTAAAGGCAGGATTGATTGAACAAGCACAATCACAGTAAAAAATAAACACTTCTGTGGTTCTAGAGAAAGAAACTTTAAAAAATAACCACACTTATCCTTTAAGTGATCTCAACATATCATGTAGAACTTCCAAAGCCTCCAAAACCACACTTTATTTATATAAGCACAGCTACATCTAAAGACTTCATCCTGTAAACCACATAGAACCATAAAACAGTAGGAAACACCCCAGTCATCAGACTATTTAATGTCCCTTTCAGCCCACTGCTGATGCTAAGTTTTGAACATATGGTACAAATACATTACAAAGAAGCATAAACGATAGATGCAGACCAATCAGTGTGTCCATGCTGACTCATGTCCACAATCAACAACGGAAGAAGGTGCCTGGTCTGATGAAGTACATATTCTGTTCATCAGGTGGATAGAGGATCAATTACCTTGGAAAAAGATGGCTACAGGATGCACTCTGATTGGGCAGCAAGCTGACAGATGCAGTGTGATCCTCTGGGAAATGTTCTGCTGGAAAACCTTGATTAACCCTAATTAACTTTAACCGTCAGTAATTATACAGTATGTAATGTTCATGTACATAATGGTTGAAAGCCTGTCAAAGTAGACAGAATCTAACAAAGGTTGACAGTTAAAATTAGGGTTCATTAGGCAGATTATCAAATATTTTTTACAATAATTGGAATACCCAATAGTTTTTCCTTTCATATATCAAAAAGTACAAAGACTCAATGAAGTAAATACATTAAATTATTGAAAAATCTACAAAAAATTGGGGATGTTACTGTCAAAGTGCATCAGAGTGCTTCTCTATTTAACACAGTCACAATCACGAGTTCTTAAACAAGAGACAGGGACAAAAAGAGCACATTTCTGTTTTTGATCAACACAATCTACTAATATTTGTAACCATTACACCTCATAAACAAATATTTAGTCAGTTCAGACTGTTGTACATTTAAGATCTCATACTGTACAGTAATTGACAATATAATTTCCTTTCTTTGTACTTTAAACTTAAGTGAACACTATAGTAATGTACTGAAAAAAGGTCTGAGGACACTTGAATTGTTGTTTTTATATTTTCTGGATAAGACATGTACTAGCTCACAGTGTGTGTGTGTGTGTGTGTGTGTGTGTGTGTGTGTGCGCGCGCGCATCACATTTTAGAAACAGTGAATGTCGTAAATAAATAACTCTTTACACTCTGCAAGTTCAACCAGTGTGTGAACATCGTTGCAAACCTCAAGTTAGCACAAAAGCATACAAAATGCCCTCATCTCAATGCTTACTGTTAACAAACTGTTAAGAAACAAATTCCTAAATACACGTCAACCTCAAAATAAATTATGCCACGCCATAATATGGAACCATCAGCTGTTTAAAGCTTTGAGTACAGCACCATCTAGGGTCAAACATGTACAGTAGTATTTTCAGCATGCATTTTTTTTTTATGCGTAATGACAGAAAAGTCTTAAAAGTTGTACTACAACATTTGCAACATCACTCGACTACTCTAAGTATCTAAGTTATAAGATTGACAAATAATCTATATTGCAATTTGTCTAAATGAATATGTTCAATAATGTATACTTTGGTATAAAACACAGTTCAGATCATTTCTTCAATATATAATATAATGAAATTTGTTGGTTAGCGGTGTATTTACAATAGTCATGTTTAGAAGTTTGCAGTTTTAGATAAACAAACAAAAAAAACCCAACACAAACTGAACATTGAACCAGTCTTACCTAACATGTGCAACAATAAACAATGAGACATGGCTAAGGCATTTAATAGAAGGAAAAGTTTTAACAATCTCAAACTTAATTGATATCATTCAGGTTTTTCTATCCTCACTCTCCATTTTCCAGAGACTAAAAGTTGTGCTTTTTGAACATTAGGTTAAAAAATGGTCCTCTTTGCTGTTATAATATCCTCCACTTTTCTGTGCACTAATTTCAACTGAGGAGGTCTGGGGTTCAGTTTGCATTCCAGTTCATCAGTGATGTTCAGTGGGGTTTTGGTCAGGGCTTTGTGCACTCCTCTGTGCAGGAACTGGCTTTGTGCATAGAAGACCTTTCATACTGGAACAGGTTCGGCCTCTTGGTTCTACTGAGGAAGAAGTATAATACAATAGCATACAAAGACATTCTATATAATTGTATGCTTCCAACTGTTGAGGTTTGAACCACAAAACACATATGGGTGTGACAGTTTAACAGTTGCTTTTATCCAAAGTTTCAAAGAATTGAGCTGAAAAGATGAGAGTTAATAGGCCTGCTCAAAACAACCAGTTTTGCATTAGCAGTATTCAATCTGTCAGCCTTCTCATCTGAAGCCCAGGGCCCTAAAAGCTGCTAGTCTATGACAGAAAAGTCATACACTTTTCAAGAATTTCTTATTTTTGGCTGGTTCACAAATGCAGCACTGTCATTTAAAGTTTCAAATGATACCCAGGCCAATATTCTTTTAACCACTAGAGGCCTCTCTTAGATACGTGAAGCCTTAAAAAACAAAGTTTCATGAAAGATCCAAAGCTTTCTGCAGGGATATACAGGGATTTGAAATATAATATGCAGATGTTTTAAGGTTTTGTGTAATTTAATGTGTAAAGTTTACCTGAGATAAACCGATCCGCTGCTCTCTGATGGTCCTGTTCTCCTGCAGCATCCTGGATATTGTCCTCAGCACATTCTGTTTCACTTCACACTGTGGGAAAAACATTTAGGCCTTGTAAACTGTTGGCAATAATATCAAGCATCTGTCAGAATATGGCAGAAGGTGTGTTTTTGACATATCCAGGCTTGTCCTCCTGAATGCAGCCTTAAACTAATTACACTGCATTGGTTGGGTTGCCTAGATATCAAGCAGAAATACTTACAGTTCCTTTCTCCTTTCTACCTGCTGGGGCATTCTTTAATGGTCCTGTCAATATATAATGTTGACATATTTTATATAAGGACACAAGAAACATTACCTTTTGACATTTTTAGTGCACACAAACATTTGGTTTCAATTAGCATTGAGAAATATGGTATTTAGAAAAAAAAAGAGGAAAAAGAAAGGACATTATTTGAAATGCATTTTTGGTAGTTCTGGTCTTAGTTAAAAAAAACAAACAAACAAACAAAAAAACAATAATCACAGGATTTCACAATTTGAAAACCACAATTTTACGGTCTAAAAAAACCTCATTTGAATTACTTCATTAGCTATGAAAGGTACAATTATATCCTGATAAGAAAATTCTAAACATTAATGCTGTTAATTTCAGCATGTTTTGGGGTAGAGGAAGGAAACCAGAGAAGCACATTGGGAGAAAACGCCACACAGAAAGCAACCTGAGCTCAAGATTGCACAAAGGACCCTGGAGCTGTTAGGTGTGTCCTGCTAGTCTTATGACACCCTTACTTATTTATCTTAGGTTGGTGAATGTTGTCAGGAGCTTCTGACATGACCTTTTGTAAGCAGAAAGACGGCTCTTGCTATCCGTAGTATACAGACGGTGACTGGAGCTCATGGTTCAACCAGGGAGGAAAACATTTGAACCACAGACCCACCATAAAATAATACTTAATATTGTGCTTGCAAATACAGTAGTTCAGTAGTAGAAATTTATTGTAACTGAATGTAAATAATGAAAACATTAATAAGCAGATAATGTTTCAAATACTACCTTCTTCATCATAGAAATGACAGGGCCTAGCATCTTTTGAGATAGATAGATAGATAGATAGATAGATAGATAGATAGATAGATAGATAGATAGATAGACAGATAGAGACAGACAGATAGATAGAAAGACAGAGAGATACAGACAGACAGAGAGATAGATAGATAGATAGATACAGACAGACAGATAGAGACAGACAGATAGATAGAAAGACAGAGAGATACAGACAGACAGAGAGATAGATAGATAGATAGACAGACAGACAGACAGACAGATACTGCATCTTGACCTGCTTTTATAAATGTTGATGTTGTGGTTGTGTTGAAGTGTCAATAGCTCATCTTTGAGTTATAGTCCAATATTAATACATTGTGTACAATATAATATGGTTATTATATAATATTGTTATTATTATTGTGTTGAGTATAAAACAATATAGTTTATTTATTTAGTTAGCTCATCTACCTTGTGTGTAAACAGAGGTGTCTTTATTATGACTTGAGCCCAGTGTAACACTCCGAGTCTTCTGTATTTTTACTGAAGAACCAGACCTGAAGCTCTGCATGGCGTCTGTTTGTCTCGATAAGCAGGTCTCAGACGTTTTAGGACCAACCGGAAATGACAGAAAAGCTTTACTAATCACCAACTTCGTTTTTAATGTCCGTTTTGATTTCGCTTTTAATTTCGCCTTTGGTACTTTTTGTCGTTGCAAACGAGAGTTTTCTTCAGTAGACATAACACAATATTTTTTTTTTACAAATGATATTTTTCTGGTAAAATGAGTTAAACAAATTTAGCTTGTTAGCTTTTCGTTTAATTAACCGTCAAATATTGCGAAAGTTAACGTCTCCAGGTTTACGTCATCAACACCGTGACAGACAGTTTGTGCATATTTTAATGACCCAACCAATCACAGAGCAACAATTCACCAGTCACTTCAGATAAAGGAATTCAATCAGAATCAGAATCAGAATCAGGTTTATTGGCCAAGTGTGTTTATACACACACACACACACACACACACACACACTCATCACGCATCATACACATCACACACATAAATAAATAAGTGTGTATATATATATATATATATATATATATATATATATATATATATATATATATATATATACATATACATATATATACGTATATACATATATACATATATACATATATACATATATATATATATATATATATACATATATATATATATATATATATACATATATACATATATATATATATATATATATACATGTATACATATATATATATATATACATATATATATATATATATATATACATACATATATATATATATATATATATATATATATATATATATATATATATATATATATATATATATATACGTATATACGTATATATATATATATATATACATATATATATATATATACATATATATATATATACACATACATTATATATATATATATATATATAGTTAATTAATTATAAGTAAAATAACTAATATATATTTTTTCTAATGCCAAATGACACCACCAGGTTGTGCTGTTGTTGTGATGTCTTTGTATGTTGCAAAATCACAATTTCTCTTCACGGGAACTGAGGCTCACACCTCTTCCTGCATGACAATGCTCCTTTGAACTAAACTAGCTCCATGAAGCCTTGGTGTGTTAAGTTTGGAGTGTAAGAACACGAGTGGCCTACACAGAGCCCAGAACATCTAGTGGAAATCTGTCTCAGACTGGAGTGGATCTTATTACAACTGCAAAGTGGGACTAAATCTGGAATGGGATGGTCAAGATGTCCACAAACATTTGACCATATAGTGAATCAGGCTCCATGTTTTGGGGGCCACTATTTAAAAATAAAAATATATGGTTTTGAGACAATGAGAATGCTAATCACAATTATCGATCTTGAAGGAGTGGAACTCAGCTTGGTGTCAAGCTGCAGCGTCATATGGACTCATAAAATAAACATAAGACCTATGGTGATATTATATGACATAAACCATTAAACTGATGTACTGGATTACTACACACCTTTACATTATCTCATTTTTATAAAACAGCAATTGAGGGATAAGTGCCTTGCTCAGAAGCCCAACAGGGGCAGCTTGGTGGACCTGAGATTCAAACTCACAACCTTCCATTTTGGTAGCCCAACACCTTAACCACTGGGCTAACACATGTTACATTGCTGATATGCTTTTGATTTTCAATGCAATTTTTCACACAGGCTTTTCAAAGTTCTAACATAATGGCAGGGCTCTCAAGTTTTGAAGACAGGCAAGAGTGACATATTTTAAATATATTTCCCCCTAAGAACATGTCTGACATAAAACATTCCAAAACGTAATATTTGTATTAAACAAAACATATTAAATTATACAATTTAATTTAATATTTAATTTATGATAAATTCATTATTTTATAAAATGTCAAAAAGCTGGGGCCCCACTTTGAGAACCACTGGCCTAGACTACTTGTTCTGAGCAGGTGTTGTCAGTGAACAGGCTGTAAAACTGTTGGCTAAGTTACAGACACTCATGAAAAACTGATGCTGATTATCTGGGAAACATCTCTAACAGCAGTCAAAATGTCATTGTTTGTGTCAAACAAGTTGTGAATTTATTGTAACATTACAACAGGAGATCATGACTTACTCTGTGCTCAAAGTGATGCTCGCAGCTCCAGTGGCTTTCTCTGTGGGTGAACGAGAATGATGCTGAACAATTCCAAGGCATGCTTTTTTTCATTGGTTGTTGCGTTAAATCTTACCCATATACAATAGTGCTATTTTCTGATTGGCTGATAAGTGTCAGGCTCGACTAAGAACTCCAGGGGAGACGCGCTTGATTCCTGCCCGGTTCCATAGAGACAGCGGTGCGGACAGATACATTTTGGGCGCTGCGGCTTATTAAATATATGATAAATAGTCAAAAAGTTTTTTTGTGTGACGAATACAATGTGTGGCGGGAGAGAGGGAGAAAAGACAGAAATGAGTGACTGTCACTCTCAATGCGTGATACTTGAGATCCCTGTAATAGCCTTAAATGTTGTAGTAGGACCTAGCTTGGCTTAGAATTAAATTTAGTTAGTTACACTGTGAAATATAAATGAAAATGCCTTAATGGGATTAGAACTGAAGAATTGGGTTTTTTACTGTACCCCACTGACATGAACATAACATCAGTGGGAAGATCACAGCGCAACATACAACACAGTGTAGGTCTAAACCTATACTAACACATACACACAACAGTTTTTAAAATGACCTAATCACTTTGGACTACATGGAATAACATAAGAAATGACACAATTTTAGGATACTTACAAGTGTTACACCATATATAAACAGTGTTAATGAGAATTTGAATCGTCAGTTGCTTTTAAACACATCCTGACTTCTCAAGACACACACATCTATTCTGCATGTGCGTTTAAAAATGCCTTAGGCTGGTACTGTATTTACATCTATATTGCTCAACTTCTGCAGCAGCACACCCTTTAAAACAGAATCTAAAAATACATCTGACCTCAAGCCAGAAAACCACAAGCTACCTGCCTACCTGGAATTTAGGTTACATTCATGCATGCAGACACACACGCACAAACAAACTGCAGGCCATTTCCATTCATAATCATGCATTTTCATTAGAAAAGACCACTATGGCTGTTCTTGCTATTAAGTTTATTCATTCAACATTTCACAATACAAATACTTAAAAATTAGGCATACTGTTATAAATAGCTGGCTGCAAATAATTAAGACGCGGGACTCAACTACAACAGCACACTGACTAACCTGACTATAAAACAATGATTTCTTTCTCACAATTCCATATGGTGGTAAAATATATATAAAAAAAAAGGAAAGAAAAAAGAAAAAAGGAAAATCTAAACTTATAAATGGCATAGCAAAAAATTAGACCTCTTATAAAAATCTATTGATAAATACAACCTTCTGATAGTTATAAACTGTCAATTTAAATTAGCAGTTACACAAAGAATATTCTGATACTTTTCTTATTTTTCTGTAGACATGATGCACAATATTGTGTTTAATAAAACTTGAAATTCTAATAAGTGTACAGTTTTTACCAATCGCTAGTTATGTTTGAATGACGAGAGTTCAACATTCCAATTGAAAATATAACGTTTCGTACGTTCGTCACTGAATATTTACAGTTATTTTAATCACAGTAGCATAAAATTAAGTAGGAAAATATGTGAATACACAAAAAAGTAAAAAATAACCTTTTTTTTTTTACACATATTAGTGGCATTTTAGTACAAATCAGAGAATGAAGAAAAGGTTAGAATGAGAAGAGGTGGGTCTGTGAGCAACTGAAGAAATACACTGCAGAGATTGGTTTTGGAGAGTCAACCATATTGCACATAATTTGAGGTTATTTTGCAAGATATATCACATTCAAGTCTCAGAGGCCCGAATCACTGTGGGCTTTATGAAATAAGAAGAAAGAAAAAAGACTTTTTTTTTTCTGAGGTCTGGGATTCTGAATGTTGGAGTATATTGGAGAGAGCTTATATTGTAGTTTACCCATCTTGAGACCAAGAAAGCTATAATTCAGTGAGGTTGGAAGAAGTTACATAAAATATAATTGTAATTTTACTGAAGCCGTATCATACCATATTAGCTTAAATTTAGCTCATGCATATTATTATACATATATTAGCCTCTTTTGCATTCGGGTTTATACGTATTATTATGTATATACACTACCAGTCAAAAGTTTGCACATAATTTTTCATTCGTCTTTTTCAAACATTTTGATTAAAAAAAAAACAACAAAAGGTTGAAAATGTTTCTAAGACAAGCACGAGTGGTAAAGTTAATCACTGAAATAGATTTCTGAATGGATTTAGCATTAACATTTTAAAATTTAACTAAAAATATAAAAAAAACTGTAATTGTGAACTTCAGAGAAACAGTGAGGACCTTTAGGAACTCTTGAGGAACTTTAAGAAATGCTCCTAAAAAGCCGATTAAGGAAATTCTGTGCAAAATCAGAAATAGTTTGGTTTGTTTAAAACTTATTTCTTAGTGTTAATTATAATGTTCTCATCATTTTTTGAAAATAGTCAAAAATACAATAGATACATATACGTATACAATAGTAAGAATGTGCAATCAGGTGTGTCTCCACTTTTGACAGGCAGTGTACAAGTACACTCATATATACTTCTATAGTGATAAGCATTGATATTTCACTATGGAACATTCCTAATTGTGGTACAAAGTACAGTCTATCATAAACCTTATTTACATTGCTCATAATTTTATTTCCACAATCACTATCAACAGCAGATTGGTAATTTATATATTTCTAAAAGGGTTCCTCCTTTTTATATGTCAATATTTACTTCTGTGATTATATTTATAAAAAACTTAATTGAAAATTATTAATGCCTTACTTTTTTTTTATTTTCTTAATTTTTGCCTTATTACCAGGTGTCTTCATAACAAAGGTACAAAATCTATACCCAACAATCGAGGAAAAAAAAATGAGGTATTGCAAAAAGACATTTTGTTTGTGGAAAAAAAGTGCCTAAATGACTTGGGAAAAAAAAATATATAGAAAAAGTAGTGCATATGTTTATGTTAATGAGAAAATAACCATCTAGAAAACACAGTACAAAAATTAGCAAACCATGTATAAAACAATATCTGTTTCTCTGTGACAGAAAATTCTTCAAAACGCGTTCAGCTACTACACTGCTCAATTAGAACGGCAAAAATTCTTGGGAAAAAAACATGCAATAAAGCACTATCAATACACCACATGGTAATTCTCATTAGCACTACAATATTTGCACAAATTCCCTGACAAGTGAGCAATGTTACTGCTGTTACCATCACAAGCATTATTATTCTTAAGTAATCTTATTAGATGTGTTTTTTTTTAAATCACATGACATGAATACTAGTCTGCCCTACTTATTTTACACAACAGTAATTTCAGGGAGGTGAAGACATTTGTTATCTCTAAGGCTTATCTTTGGTCAGTCTGACTTGCGGAACAGGCGACACAAAAGTGTGCTTACTCCTTGAGATCTTTAGACATATACTGAGCCCATCATGTGAGTAAAATCCAAGATGATGTTAAAGTGATTGCAAGTGCCTGCAGTGAGCAAAAATTAATATGCATAATTATGTAGACTATTAGCAGTATGTCTGCCTCAGTGGCCAACGCAATTCCACCTAAACATGCCAGTGATGCTCAAAGAGCCTTTTAAAAACCTGCATCTTGTTAGTTTTACAGTAGGTTTGGTCTCTTGCTAGTAAGGTCCGAGTGTTTCTTGCTAGAATAGTTACTACGTGTTTATTTGTGCAACTATTTGAGCTTACGGTCTCAAAACTAGTCAACACCATATTTAATTTTTTTTTAATTACAGTGAAATGTGCACCTTTAAAGATCCTGCCTCATTTCTCTACCAAGTCAACTACGTTTTAACATGTAGTTCTGTCCATGTGCCTAATGCAACCCATCACAACAAAAAGGCAAGGTCTCAACAGTAGTATGATAAAAGTAAGACAGCAGTTTAGAGGCGTCACTCTAAACACCTATAGTGACTAATTCTAAAGCATTCAAGTTTTCATGCACACCAAATTAAGACGTTCATTGAATTAAAACTTCATTAATCTAGGTTAGCCGGACCGCAAATGCAGCCAACAGGGTGATTCCCTGGCCAATTTATTCATGCAGGTTCCAGGTGACCTCTCTCTTCCGTCATGTTGAATGTCAATGACACATAATGTAAAGATTTCTGACTTAAATATCTTAAATGTATGTTACATAAAATGTAGATAATGGAACTATAGAAATATAGATCCCATATTCCTGGTATGTAGCATTTTGCTTGGCCTATTCCAGGTTTCTAGTGTTTTTCTTTCTAACAAGATAGCTTTTATTAGCTATGTTGCACAAATGTACCAAAATCATTATGCTAAGCATATCACCATGGCTATACAGTGGTGAAAGGAACAAATTTAATCTGGACAAATAAGTTGGACTCTATTTCATAATATCTAATGTGACAGAGATATATGATATGTTCATTTTTAAGTGTAAACTCGGCCCTGTTGGTTATAAGTTAACAAATGTCAAAGAAAATAATCATTCTTGGATGTGATCGATCAGTTTAGGTGTCTGTATACTGTAAGTGTCTGCCTGTGAATAGCAGAGAACCAATGTACGGCAGCCATTTATTGCTGCATTCAGTGTTTTCAGTTTTTAAACTATTGTCTTGCATGTGACCTCAAAAATCGTCATTTACACTGCATTAAAATCATTCAAGATTTTTTTGCATGTGTGATTCAACAATAAGGAATCAATTAGTCAGTCATTCAGTCAAGTAGGGATATTTACTATTCTTGGCCGACCTATTTGGCGGTCCGGCAAAAAAAAAAAAAAAAAAAAAAAGCTTCTTTTATCATCATTTTTCCAAAAATTAAAAACTTAGAATAAATTATTTTTTAAACTTTAAAAAAAAAATCTAAATAGAAAGAATGTAACAAAAAAAGAAAAAGTGCATGTATGCTAGGTCAGTCATCCTGTGTGCTGGGTCAGTTCCAGCGGAAGGAGATATGGCGAGGCCGGTCTCCTCCCTCCTTCACCAAGGGCTTGTGGAACTCTCGCCCTGCACGCGAATGTATGGCTGCCCAGCAGTATTCACAGTAGTACTGCAGACAGGTGACATTGGCACAGAAGAAGGGTGCAAACTTGCCCCCACAGCGTGTGCCCTGGCACTCATCACACAGCTGGTCATCCAGAACATATGGCTTCACTTCCACCTGGAGAGCAAAAAAGATCATTAGCACAAAAATATGGATAGTAATAAAGGATGGCTGCAATGGAAACTCATGATTTGATTCTGAACATTTTTCGATTAGCTGGTTTAGGTTACAGGCATTGTTCACTGGTGCCACCCAGAGGGCCTGCTACCCTTGAAATATACTCAACTCCCCAAAGTACCTCACTAAAAAATTAGATAAAAATATATTCTTTGAAAGTCTGCATCTTTAAAAACGTGGTCAAAAAGAGTTAAAGTTAAAAGTGTTTGGGTGTCAATTACGCTCTGTAGCTATATTATTAAAAACAGAAACAGCAGCCACTGATGATTCTGATATGAGCCACAATAGATATTTATATTCAAACGCCGAGCAGACAAACAAGTATTTTCATCTAGCTCAGAGCTGCATTGTATAATCTGACACCACTGTCTTTTTCACAAATAAACATTCCACCTGTTATTGTCTTTGCATTTATGTCTCCTAAAACAGCATGGTCTACTAAAATTTCGCAAAAAAAAACCAACATTGCCACTACTATTTTTCTATACAAGTCATTTAGTGGTCGTTCTTAAGGTTATACAAACTAATCTGCAAATGCAAAAGGCATTTGGAATGCTGCTGTGAAATATTATACCTACAATGCTTGTTCCATCAGGTGTTTTACATTTAACAATTGAGAATAAAGTGTAATGTTTGCCTTCCACATGCATGACACACTTGACATTAGTACTATAAGGTTCTATCTGGTTTAAGAATTAATATGAGATATTAGTTAAGATACTACTACTACTAAAAGTAATAATAATAATAATAATAATAATGTTAGTTTAATTGAATGTTGTCAGTCACTGAAAATACTAATCAATCACTGATATTTTCACCTTATATTCCGTTATAAAATATTACTTGCACTACCACTGGTTAGGTAAAGTGGTGTGTGATATTCATTTATTCACAAATAATTTTTGCAATCAATTATAGGTCCCAGTTTTCGATGTCCTGACTGGGCAGCAGTTTCTTTAATTAGCATGAGGTCATTGTAAAGCCACATTGTAGCTGGTCTAGTCCGGTTTTCTCCAATTTCAAATGTTGATTATGGTTCAGGAACTGTAATTGCATCTTTCCAGCCTGGTGTGGTCCATGAAGCTTTGTGATTGGTTGTGTGGGCCAAGAGCTTTAAAATGCTGAGCTGGAACCTCTGATCTAGTCATTTGATTCGCAGCTACTGCCGCCCACTTCCCCCACCCTATTGTGTGCCCTCACGAACCCGTTTATCAATTTCGCCATGCTGCAGCTGCACAAATCGAGCGCTGATAGCAGCGATGTAGCTCTGCTGGTTGGAGAAGGCCACGCGTCCGGCTCCCTTAGGATATTTCAGCTCAGGGTCAGTGTCAATGCCAGCATAACACACCCCTCCATACAGCCTGTCCATTATCATCGCCAGCTCCACTGCCACAGACCACAGAGAAACACACACACACACACACACAGAGTGGAGTGTCAGCATTGCAGCACTGCAGTATAAAAACCTTGTGACTTAGCACTGCATGTCATACGAATAAAAGTGGAAAAATATGTTGTCTTGCGAATTGATATTGATACTTAGCTAAAGTTAGCGTACTGATTGATGTGTACTGACAATGGTGCCTTTAATATACATGGCATATAAATTTTTTTATGTAACTTGTATTAGTCATTGCATGAATCATCTTACTTTTATTTATTTTTTTCAGAATCAGGAACATGTAGCGAAACTGAAAAAAACTGAGCAAAAATGACAATACGTTGACACAATCCTGTTAGACATGACTCTGTGTACTGCACTAGCCCCAAGTACATGTCAAGCTAAAATGAAGACATTTATGTTTTATTTATGTTTTATGTTTATGGAAGGAAGTTCAGAATGGCAAATGGGTAGAATCACAGATGAACCAAAAGTTATAAGTAACCAGTAAACAAGCAAACATACAAAAAAAAAAAAAAATTTGACTAGGACCCATGTTCAAATCAATTCCATAATCTTAGCTGATATGCTAGTTAATACATAAGAGAAAACCACAGCTTTTACCATGTTGTATGATGACTTGATAAATCAACCAAAAGCATGCTACCTGGACACATTAGACTAATTATCTCCAAATGTTAACAAAGCCAATAAAGGTAGCAAAGCTCATATGAATGCCATCTGGTACAGTACCTCTAACATTCTATAAACAAGATCATGCTTTTTTTCCACATCAGACATTTTTACCTTTAAGGCATATTCTTTTAATTATGATGATAATTATTCAGCTGCCTGTGTATGGAGTAAACATACACCATATGGCCGACGTACCAAACACGCATTAATCAAAGTTGCATAGAAACAAGCCCATATCACACAGACTGATGCACAATTGAATTTCTATCCGATTCATGAACCTGCCATATGACAACAAAACAAGCCATGAATTGAATGCAGGACTTTCCCACTAGTCCCTTATGTATGTGATATGGATTTGGCACACCCCAATTTACTCCTATAGATGGGGAACAGGGACAAAGAAAATGTGATCACGTGAACATACCATTTCAGATTTAGTCCTCCTTCGCTGCATTATTGAAGTCAATTAGTGAGCATTAGTGAGGTCAGGCACTGGTGTCAGGTGACAAGACCTGGGCCACAAGAGACTTACCAATTCATCCAAAAGGTGTTCACTGGGGTCTGGAGTCATGGCTCTGTGTAGGACACTCAAGCTTTAGTTTGTCCACTCAAGCTTTAACAAATCATGACTTCATGGAGCTAGCTTTGTGCACTGGGACACTGTCATGCTGGAACAGGTTTGAGCCTCTTAGGTCCATTGATGAGAAATTGTAGTACAAAGTCATGCTAGATGATTGTATGTGTCCATTTTCATGGCAACAGTTTGGGGATGGCTCAAATATTGGTGTGATGGTCAGTTACATTATGTGCAACTAAATTAAATGAAACACATCCTAATTTGAAGCATTGAGCAGGCTACAGTCAGTTCCAGATTTTAAACATTGGACAGAAAAGAAACACATTTCAGTGAGCTGGTAAACAAGTCCGGCTGTCACACCATATCTATCGATCATGTCTTCAAACCCTGAGCTCCATACCTGCTCGAAGAGGTCGTGGCACTCCTCCAACGAAGATGGTTTTCCTGGGGTCCAGAGGCTGAGAGCCATCCATCACAAAATCACTGTCGTTCAGATTCCATGGACGGATTTGTACCTAATAATACACAGCAACATTCTTGGCCTCAGCTGCAAATGACCTATTTTTGTTTTGATATAAATAGAGATGCACTGAGAGCTAATCCCAGGTAATTAATGTGGTTAGAAAATGCACATTATAAAGCATAAGCCTAGTATCATATGTGCATAAATGCACTTGGCCACTTAATAAACTAAGGAAATAATATACCTTGATGCTTCTGATCCCATGACTAAGTATGTTAATACAAACTAGTTTACTGTATTCAAACAAAACATACATTTGTTCTCAGAATTTGTTTGAAAAAAGGGCATTGATTCATCCATAGTAATTGTGTCATCATCACAGAGTTGTGAATTTTAGATTTTATACAAATGAATGACTGAATATTATGTCTGGACCAGAATGTTTATGTGCTTAGATTTGACTGTGGAAAAACCAGACATAATAAAACATGAGCTACAAAAGGTTACATAATGCATTTCATGTAAAACCCTTCAATTTCACAGCTCTTAAAGCTTTTAAAAAACTTGCAATCATTGTGAATTTTGGCACTGCAGCACGGCTCCACTGACCCATATGCTGTGCAAATGGAGCAATGTGTATACAGAAGTCCAGAGTTGCTCTGAAGGTTTATATTTAACTGCACCTACTTTGAGAGCACTGGTGCAAAGTTGCCACTGCCTCTTTTCATGAATCGTGTAGAAGGTTAAAAATACTCAGAGATGGAGTGGATATGCAGGCTGTTGGCTCTTACAGGCTTATCTTTGATGGTAGGGCTCGACACACACAGGTAGAGTTTCCCTTCCTCCTCCATACAGGCATCGATTAGTGCCTGAACTGAGCTCTCCTCTTGAAATAGTAGAAACGCATAACCTAAGAAAAGAGGACGTGTTATTCAAAATAGAGTAATAGCGGCTTCTATAGTTTGTCACAAAAATATATGTTGATATTTTTGTATTAACCTCCATGTTGAGTCTATGTAACAAAGGCTAAACACATACCTCCAGTGTGGATTACTTACAGTGCTTGGACCTAATGACCCAGGTGCCCAGTGCATTTAACTTAATGAACTACTGTATAAAGAAAATCACATACTTAACAACTACGATTTTTCACTGTCCTGTTTAACTTACAACCAATATCTGACTGTAAACATATCTATGATATCTTCTGTTGGATTCAACCTTTGTCCTTGGACAGACAGGCAGGATTTAGCTCATGCCGATAAATTAGGAAAGAATCTATGAATGTATATCACGATCATGTACATATATTAATTAACAGGACTTGATTTAGAACCGAAAATAGAACGGATGTTGCTATAGACACTGAAAGTGCGATTGCATGGTTTAAACCAACATTTACTCTAAAAGGTCCTGATCTTATCCGGATTTGATGATGCATTCACCAATATGGGGGAATAGTCATATTTATCATGACAGAACACGTATAAGGTTATAAGACTTACCTTTGGGTGGAAAGTAGGACTTGCTCTCTGCTTTGTGAGGCCAATCCACAAACAAGTGTCCAAAGCGACGGAAACTAGCAGTGATTTCATCTAAAACGACATTAACACCATTAGCAACAATGCTATCATTTACATATTGGTTATTTTTGCATGAAAGATGTTTTTCAAGAGTTTTAGAGGCATTTCCACTGGAACAACTAGGGATAACTTTAATTCCTGCACCAAATTAGGTACTTTTCTTAGGACTGGAATCATTCAGGTAGAGCTTAGAATGAACAAACCTCTTAACCAAAGATAAATACTAAAGGTAGTTTTATATTAAAAATGCAGCTATCAATACAGAATGATCCTGTAGTGCTTTTGTCATTATATTAGTGGAAAATCAAAATCAAACCTACTCAAATACTTCCATGTTCACTTTCAATTTTGGCATGCACAGCTTGCATAATTCTGTTAACAGTTGCAAAATTCTGTATCAGTAACAATCATGGTTACTGCAGTACAGCGGAAACACAAAACAGGAACTCATCCAGGAACTGTAGCTCTTATTCGGGAGTTTTTGGAACCTTTTTTGGAAACGTGCACATTAACTGCATTGTGACTGAATAGAATAAGCAGCAAATACACCATCTATATATCACATTAGCACAAACTGAAGTGGCAATAAGCCTGTGTGCAGATGCAGAAGTACAGTGGTCAAGAGTTCAATCTACTGGTTGCACTTTCAGATTACCTTCGTCTATATCTGGAGGTAGTCCACCAACAAACACTTTGCGAGAGAATCGCTCGATACGTTCGCCGTTCTGATGAGGAAAGCAGTGTGTGGAACCCAGACCACCTAGACTCTGCTCAGACCGCTCATCATCCCCAAAACTGCGCTCGTCCTCCATAGGGAACAGGGACGAAGGACCTAGCACACACATGTACACTTCATCATCATCACTCAGTGATTAAATGGTAAAAGACAAAAGCATAAATCCAGTTGAGATGTAGAATGTGCAACAGACATTATAACCTGAGCAAAGACCTGATGCCAAACTAAACACAAATACTCCATGCAACATTTACCTCGTCGTCTTCCATAATTCCTTGCTGCATGCAAAGTAGGACAAAATAGATTTCAGAATAGAGATCACTCAGTGAAGTCTAATAATGCGTGCAAAGCACAGAGTAAAGGAAAACTTTGTGTAATATGGCATACCATTTCCAGAGAGAGAGCCTTCTTCAGGTGGATGGGAAAAGCCAAAGCGACCTACAGGTAAATCGAGCACAGACTATAAACATCCTACAGGCCAACATGTAAAATTAGTTCAGTACTGGTCTGCTGTAGATGCATTTGTTGAATACACCAATTTATCAGTCGAGTTATTTGGAAATCTGTCACTTTTGAGCAGAGGTGGGAGTAAGTCACACATGTGCAAGTCACAAGTAAGTCTCAAGTCATGAATGTCAAGTCAAAGTCGAGTCTTTTTTTAATATTTGTCAAGCAAGTCTCAAATTTGCGACTTACAGTAAGTCTGACTCGAGTCAAGTCGAGTCCCCCATCTCTGAATCATTTAACTCAAGTCCGAGTCAAGTCTCAAGTCATGAATGTCAAGTCAAAGTCAAGTCGAGTCTTTTTTTTAATATTTGTCAAGCAAGTCTCAAATTTGCGACTTAAGTCTGACTCGAGTCAAGTCATATGACTAGAGTCCCCCATCTCTGCTTTTGAGCACCAGATCATTGAATATCTACAACTACTATCGTTTTATGTTTCATATCATGTTGTTGACAGTCAAAATTATGGTACATTCACACCGAGTGGCAAGTTACTTGTAGTTTGTCTTTTGTGAGCATTTTCCTTTTAATTTCCTTCTTATTAATGTCCATTAATTTCCAACAAATTCTGCCCGATGTGATTCCGGTGATTCATCTTGATCAATTCCATCCTCTTAACATGAAACTTTCCATAATTTGAACACTTGAACACCACAGACCTAAAAGAAAGACTGTCCTATGCTAATCACGAGACTCTCTTGTGAAATCTATTTACAGATTTCTGTAAAGCTTCTGTAAATGTGGCAGTTTCTGTTGTTAAAAACATTTTCTGTTGATATTCTGTTGGAATATTTTTTTTAGAAAAGTTTTTACTAATAGTAACATAATCATGTAACAGTGATAATATTCAGTCAATATTCTCAAATGAAGAACGTTTTGCTATTTAGCTATGTAACAAGCTTCATGTTGAGGTCCTGGGTAATCATTTCCTTCATTCTTCAGTGTTGATTTAATGCTTTATTAGTTACAGTTTCAGAGGAAATAGAGCACTGGAATAAAATGAAAAATATTCTTATTTAATTTGCCAATTTAGCTTCAAGAGAATCTTTTGTTGAGGTCTGTTGTTTCCTGGGTTGGCTTAGCCATGTATGTCTTTATGCTAAGTATTTAGTCCAATGTCCAGTGTAATTTAATATAAATTACTAGAACAAATTTAAAAAAATAAATGAATGAATGTCAAGTTGTAGATGGTCATATAGTATAAAGTAAACTGGTTTAATTCTGAAAGGCAACTGGGATTTCATATCTCAAAACCTGTCATAGCTGTGTTCTCCAGGTCTCACACAGATACCCTTGTTGGAAACTACAACTTTTATATCCTGATATCACTGAAGTGAGCTAATACTCCATTCAAAGTGTGACTTTGCTGTGTTATTGTTGTAGGGTTGAGCTTTGCTCAGATTAAAAGCCTTGTCAGAAAATCTTGTCATGAGGGAATTTTTGTAATCCTGCCACCTGTCATGTTTCAAAGTCGAAGCAGATTCACTGCTAGTAAAATATTTGCTTTTATATCAAATGTCCGAACACTGTGACAGATATTATGTCGAGAATCAATCAGTATACCAAGTCAGCTGGATTACATCCACATTTTCACTGCTGATGTCAGTAAAGCAGAAATGCTAACGTGCTAATTTTCTATAAATTCTAGAGAAGTATGGAATAATTTAAATGCTCAAATATTTATTCATTACTTTAATATTTGCTTAGGATTCAGAATCATTTCAGAATCATCCAAAAGCAGATCAACTATAAGAACACAGTCACAGCCCTATATTCAGTAAAGGTGTTCTGACACCTTTCTATCATAGCCATCATTCACTTTTTCAGCATGTTGTGCTGTAAGAAAAAAATGGTGGAAAACGGTGATGTAAGAAAAGCTATTTTAAAATAATGTGAGGTGGTGTGGGCATCAAACTAATCTTTTGAGTCAGATGTGGAATTTGAATTGACCACAATAAAATAAAAACATAGATCAAACCTAAAAATATCTTGCATCATTGCTAAACAATGGCTTTTAACATTGGCAAGTTAATAAAAATGTTTAATGGCTATTGCTAGGTTTGCTGCACTCACAAACTCTTCATGCTGTCTGTTTAATAATCAGACAGATGGAAATGATTAAAAACATCAACACAAGCAGTACAAAACATTAAAACATTAAACACACAGACCAGCCAACACCGCTTCAAAACTCCACTCAAAAAAAGCGCTGCTTAGGTTTGAATCGGAAAACATACATTAAGCGTGCTATTGTCTAAAAACAAGAGCCCACGAGTAGTTTACAGTCTTTATATTTCTAAATTAATTGTTGTGGATGGAATTGCCATTCTAATTATATTCTGCCCCATCCTTTAACGCTTCCCAAAAGACATGAGTCTTTTGAGTGAGTTACATGAGTGCTAGCGCAAGGTGAATATTTAGGAAAGGTTTAAAAATATGTCAGGTAAATTGATCATTAAGCGTAAAGACAGCTCTTTGACCATGACTAGTAAGACTTTGGTGTCACATTCTGTTTTTCACCCAGATATAGAGTCTGGGCCTCTGAGCATGCATTTAGATAAACTGTCTATAAACGTCAAATGCTATGAAGATTATTGCAAATTAAATATCACATGACTCCATGACACTCCACTACAAAGCGATACACAGGTCAAGAGGTAACCAGTGTAGTAGGGCAGACTGAAAACACAGCACACCACATCAAAGCATGTAAAAGTGAAACAAAAAGTAATAACAAGAACATCATCCTGACAATTATTTACGTAGTTTTCTTTCCTCCATGAGAATATCCACAGCATTCATTTCAGATGCATCAGTTACCGGGCAAGTGATAGTGCTTTAGATGCCAGCATATTACATACCTTTCAAAGAATCCTGCTCAGCTCTCATAATGTCAATCAGTGAGTTCTCCAGAGAGTGCATGCTGAAGCCATCAAAGGACTGACTGCGCTCCTGTACAGAGCCCAGAAAGAACTGTTAGTAATCTTTAGAGTTTGAGATCCCCTTTATCTGCTCAGTTTTAAACCCAGGCACCTCTAAACTGTGGTATATACACTGTGACACATAATCAAAAGAACGCAAATGAAATTAGATTTCTACACAAAGGTAAGAACCCTACAAAGTAATTTGTAAATAAAATAAATGTGGCTTAAAATAATAATGAATAAAAGTACAGTAAGGAAGACAAATTATGGTAATTAAAAGGAAATTAGAAAAAAGGATATTAAAATGTATTGAAATAAAAAAAAAGATAAAATAAAAGGAGAAATCAGGCCAATTTAGGATTATATAGGTGGAGTTTAGGATATTAAACCCGAGCTTAACGAACCTACAGCATGCCCTTTGGACTGAAGATACAGTGTTCTCAATAGTCTTTCTGTAGGTTTGTGAATAATTGTGTGTTTTATTAACAGTAATGACAATTGGTACTACGATAAGGTCCACACACATATTTGTCTGTGCACTGAAAGTGACTTGCAATAACCCACAAACCTGATCTACCCTGAGCACTGCAATGCAATGGAAGATCTTTAAATACTTAAACAGGTCAGCCTGAGAACCTAGATTGTTTCAGCAACGTGTTGTAATGTGATGAAAAAGTAATAATCCTCATGCTGTGAAGGATTGTACATGACTATGAAGCAGGGCAATGCATGACAGATCACTATCATTTTGTACAATAAAAGTGCTATGAAGAAATAAATGCCCATTGGCACGACACAGAAAAACAGATAGTGGCAGGCAAGATGTTAATATCAGGGTTAGCTGTGGGTTTAATAAACGGTCAAATCTTAAAATCAGCTTTCAGTGTCATTTATATAGAGAATTCTATATATGTTACCAACCTTCATGAAAATTGAGCAGAAATAAAATACAACAGAGATCTGAAGATGTTTTATACATATTAACAATTTTTCTTTAAACAACTTCTCTTAAACAGATTTCTTTTTGGTGACATGCTTGGTTCAAACCTATTTCTGACAATTAGGTGCAACATCCGCTTTGGGAGAATAATAGTAACGAGCCACTTGCTACCACAGATAGAGACACTTGTAGAGGATCTTCGTCCATCGTCTATACAGAACATGTCAAACTTCTCTATAAGTGATGTGACATACGGCTAAGTACGGTGACCCATACTCAGAATTTGTTCTCTGCATTTAACCCATCCAAAGTGCACACACACAGCAGTGAACACACACACACACCGTGAACACGCACCCGGAGCAGAGAGCAGCCATTTATGCTGCGGCGCCCGGGGAGCAGTTGGGGGGTTCGGTGCCTTGCACGAGGGCACCTCAGTCGTGGCCGGCCCGAGACTCAAACCCACAACCTTCAGACTCTCTAACCAATAGGCCACGACTTCTGGACTTTTGAGTTTGTTGTGTGTACTCTCCTTTTCATTTCAGACCACTTGTTTTCAATAGGGTTCACATCCCTATCCAGATACTAAGATGAGGTAACAAACACTTACATTTTTATTGCGCTTTAAGGTGAATTTCATCTACAAAATTCATCTATAACCAAGTTTAAATCATAGATCAAAAGTTTCAAATAATTCATAATTTACAATGCCATCAATCTTTAACAGATACCCGAAGCACCAGCAACAAATGCATTCATATTTCAGTTTGGGCATCAAGTACTTGTACGGAAACCTATTTTCTCCCCTTAAACCAACTGCTGACCTAAAGATTAGACCCAAAACTCAGATCATATAACCATAACATACAAGAACAGATGCAACACCAATGAAAATGAAGTTTTATGTAGCTCATAGGCCTTTTTTGTATATTTCTTTCAGGAACAACAAAAAGCTGGGTGTTTTAGAGGTGACAGAAAATTGTTGCTTTTATAAAATGACAACCCAAAGATTCAACTAAATGCTATGGTTCTTAAACCGTCATAATTGGGTTCTTTTGCTTACACATTTATACTCCAGGTAATCAAAATGTCAAAGGAAGTTATATGGTTTCTGAAAACAGATTTGTTTAAAAAGGTTTGAAAGGTCTTAAGATATTCTTTACAGATTTTGATTTTTAGATTGTTTTCGTTAAAGGAAAAGTAAGGTGTTTGCGTGAACCATAATCCTTATTTTATACAGTAGGATTTTGCTCGTTTTATGAAGGTTACCAATAATTCAACCATAGCGTGTAGTGTATTGAAGGTGGTATTGGAGGAGATGTACAGTGATGATGTGCTCAATGCAGGGTGTAGCTATCATAAATAATGGGTCATAATACAAAGCTTAAAAATGTCAACAGTGATAATGTAGATCCAATGTGGAGCAACAAATACTGTGTATATTTTCACAAGCCGAGCTAATGCCATGCAGTTCCTCATCGTTGTGAACTGTCTGCTAGTAGAACAGGCCTGGTCTAAAAGAGGGGGCAAAAAAGCTTGCAGGCACAATACAAGCTCTGTTCTTGGAATTAGGCTAGAAGCTGTGCAGAGGGGAGGACTGACTAAGCATATGAAACAACAGTGTGTGTTTTCAAAGTCCCCACTGTTACCACTGGGTTCAAATGAGAGCACCATCTAAGTAAACATAAACGGAGCATGCAACAGTAAATATTAACCGGCTAGTATAAGTAGTTTAAGTAATATTATATTATATATATATATAGCTGCTGA
This sequence comes from Tachysurus vachellii, assembly GCF_030014155.1. Lineage (NCBI taxonomy): Eukaryota > Metazoa > Chordata > Actinopteri > Siluriformes > Bagridae > Tachysurus > Tachysurus vachellii. The sequence continues at coordinate 7,542,044 of NC_083473.1, read as the reverse complement.
AGCCAGGCAAAGAGGAGCTACTGGAATGTGCCAACGTCCCAATGCCAGCTGGTTCTTGGTAGTCAAACCCTGGTAGTATATATATATGTATATATATATATTATATACACACACACACACACATTTATAATTTACACCAAGACTGAATACTAAAATGATATTTAAATATATTTGTAGTAGTATTTGGAAACAAATGCGTGATTAGACTATTACATATTATGTCTCAGCTCCACTGTAGCACCGTGTCATTACAGCATGACAGGTGGTGGAAGAAGGACGATTGACCTTAGAGAAGTCCCTGTTGTTTTTCCCCTTCCTGAAGTCCAGAATTACAGATAATCATGCTGTTCTGAGCCATTAACAACACCAGGCACCATTTATCTTCCTATTTCCATCTAGTTTTGTATCATACAGCCCATCCTCTGACACTGACTCACTCAACTGTGTCTTTTTATATCAGCAACACACAACACTTGGAGAAGTACAATGGCACAGGAACATTGCACATCTGGGATGTGCTCTAACACATCCATCAAACCAGGCCTCAGGAGTGCCTACTAGTCATAATGGGATTGGCCTAAAAGCAGGTCTGGATGGCAAACAGCTATGAACATACATTGACACAATGTGCTTTCATGTATCATGTGACTGGATGTCACCAGTATTTCGGTTAATTTTTTTCTGAAAGATTCTCCATATTCTCACTATATATTTATTACTCCCTGAACAGATTCAGGCCTTGTTCCTCAATAGAAACAAACAAAAGATAAATTAGCACACATGCTCAAGGTCTCTTACCTGAAAAGGAAAGAAGCTGTCATTGCGGTTTATGCTGTCCTCCATCCATGGCTTGGGGTTGAAGCTTGAGCTGTTACGGGCATACTTCTGTGAAGAAGCCTGGTTGTTTGGGAAGGATTTCTTTAGGGGTGAAATGGAGTTAATTGCAGTCATGCCTCCATTCAGGCCTCGCCTGTATTCTCGCCCCTGAGATCCTCCCCACCCTCCATAACCTCCACCTGGACTCCACGAGTTGGAGGAAAGGGTAGAGGATTGACTCTGATAATTTCCCCATGGTGAAGGTGGTTTATTTAGGTTATTCCCCAAATGAGAGAGCTGGCTGAACGCAGCATTGCGGTGGTTAAATGGAGGAGGATGTGGACTGGCAGGGGACCTGCGATTCTGCTGGTGCTGATTGTGGGGGTGCTGGAAGTGAGGAGGAGGAGGATGGTGCTGGGATAGTGGTCCGATCTGATGGGAAAAACTCCCCCCAAACCCAGGACTTGCATGATGAGAGAAGTTTTGGAACAGCAATGGAGGGGCAGCATTAGCAGTGGTGGCAGTTTGGCTAAAGAAACCCACCTCTTCCATCATGGCAGAAGGGTTGGCGGGAATAGCCGTGGACCAGCTGCTGAAGCCAGGCAAAGAGGAGCTACTGGAATGTGCCAACGTCCCAATGCCAGCTGGTTCTTGGTAGTCAAACCCAGATAACACAGGTGATTCAATCCGGAGACCTTCTTTTCCATTGCCATTTTCTACAGCCCCCTTGTCCAGCTGACCTTCCTCTGGCATGGAGTTTTCCAGTTCAGACATGATGTTCACAGTCTCTTGGTGGCCCTGAGGCGTCCGAGGTCGCTTTTCCTGTCCTTCTTGGTCTTCTTGTTGCTGCTGTTGGGCCTTAGATTTGTCAGACTCCAGTATCTCATCTTGCGTATTAGCATGGGCTGTTACGGCAGGAAAAAGCCAAGTCGATCCTGCATTCCCACCGCTGCTCGGAGTATTGTTTATGAAAGCAGGTGGGCTTGATGGCTGGTGGACCGGATGTTGCAGGTGCGGGTGGATTCTGACTGGGAAAACTGCTTTGTTAGATGTGTTGTTTTTAACCAGGACTCCAAAACTGTAATCCCCCATTTAGAAAGCCTAATCCAGTATATGTTGGTTCCTTATTTTAAAAGAATCCTTCTAGTTCTTTGAATATCTTGGGAGAAAGGGGGGGAAATGTTTTTAATCCATGCCAGAGACAATTAATTAATATTCATATTCATTCATTCATTCATTCATTCATTCGTTCATTCATTCGTTCATTTCATCATTCATTCATTCATTCATTCCACATTCACACAAAACAAAACCCTTTGGTTTAAAAAGCACTTGCCTGTAGAAAGCATCTGATCTGCTTCCTGATGTTATTAGAATAAAAAGCTCAATGCATTTGACAAAACCTTTATTCCAATCTACAGCATATGTGCAGGAAGTAAACCGTGTGGACGAAATTTCATCCACTGCATCGTTTTATGGTCCAGACGAAGACAAATATCATTTAAACCGAAACGCAAATATCGTGCTAAACACTAACCAGTACACCTTACACCAAATGGATCATTGTGATGATGATGATGATCATGATGATGATAATAACGCGATGCCCTTCCGCTCTCGTGATATCTAATCAGAGAAAAGGAAATGGACCTACCGTTTTTTTTTAATCCTCCTTTTCTCGCCGGTGACCTACTCGGTCTCGACCATTTAACTACGGGAAAATGTTGATGACGTTTCCTGTGTGTGTGTGTGTGTGTGTGTGTGTGTGTGTGTGTGTGTGTGTGTCCCTTCTGTCACAGCCACACAGGAGGGTTTTCGGCCATTGGAGACCTCTCTGAAGGGCAACCGGTGAATGTCTGGCCACGTTAGATAATATCCGGCTCTGAAATCTCGCTGATATGTCTGTGTGAGCGCGCAGCCTGTCTGTGTGAGCGCGCAGCCTGTCTGTGTGAGCGCGCAGCCTGTCTGTGTGAGCGCGCAGCCTGTCTGTGTGAGCGCTCAGCCTCTAACTGTGTGAGCGCGCAGCCTCAGACTGTGAGTGCGCAGCCTCTGTCTTTGTGAGCGTGCAGCCTCTGTCTGTGTGAACGCGAATCCTCTGTCTGTGTGAACGCGCAGCCTCAGACTGTGTGAGTGCTCAGCCTCAGTCTGTGAGCGCGCAGCCTCAGACTGTGTGAGTGTGCAGCCTCTGTTTATGTGAACGCGCAGCCTCGGTCTGTGTGAGTGCACAGCCTCTGTCTGTGTGAGCGCTCAGCCTCAGTCTGTGTGAGCGCTCAGCCTCGGACTGTGTGAGGGCACAGTCTCGGACTGTGTGAGCGCGCAGCCTCGGACTGTGTGAGCGCGCAGCCTCGGACTGTGTGAGCGCGCAGCCTCGGACTGTGTAATGCGCAGCCTCGGACTGCGTGAGCGCGCAGCCTCGGTCTGCGTGAGCGCGCAGCCTCGGTCTCCGTGAGCGCGCAGCCTCGGTCTGCGTGAGCGCGCAGCCTCGGTCTGTGTGAGTGCTCTGGTTGCTTGACGACACAAACGCATCATATTCAGTGAGCTAAATCTGCGATAGAAGCACTAACAATGTGTGTATGCATGTGTGTGTCACCACCAGAATATTTCTTCATTTAAGAAACGCAGTGAAATTATAATATTTCCCAGCTTTGCGTAGACAGACTATACGTTTATAACCTTGCATCTGACAGCTGAGTGGCCAATCTTACCCACTTCCGGTTTTTAACACGCCCACACTCATACTAAGCCCCACCCAGCTTAAAATTAGTGCAATATTTTTTTTAGTCCAAAACTATACTACACATTCTGTATACACACAAACATACACTGTATACCAGAGTACATTTTTTCTAACTGCAGAAAAATAAAGCAATAATGTAAAAATTAAATAATTAAAAAATTAATTTTTCAATGGCTTAAATTCTACATTTATTTTAAAACTTCTTCAGCTTTAAAGCTAATTTCAAGCCTAATTTTTTTTTTAAACATTTGAGCGACTTCTGAATTATTTTCAGCCTATATAATGAATCACAAAACAAAAGATCCGGTTTTAAAACAGTACGTCCGCTCATTCGTCTTCAGTAAGTGCTACGTCTTAGCCAAGGCTTTGGAGAATAATAATTAACCTTAGAAAATACACTCTAGATAGGACACCAATCCATTGCAGAGCACTGTACACACACTCTTTCACACATAAGGGTCAACTTAGTATAGATAACCCACGTATCAATATATCATTTGGAGGAAACCAGAGAACCAGGAGGAAGTCTGCACAGATATAGGGAGAACATAAAACTCTATAAAGACAGTAAACCCAGAGCTGCAAGGGTGCACCACCACCCATTACACCACCTTGTTGCCCATTTTTAAAATAATTGTATTAACCCTTGTATGATGTTTGGGTCTGTGGGACCCATATTCATAAACATCAATAGTTTTGAAAAAACTTTGCTTCCTTGTAAATTTGTTGATTTTTTCCCACTTATAACTTGATTAAATTTGATTTTCTTTTAATTATTACATTTTATTAAAAAACAACAAAAAAACGAGTAGCACTTTAATTAAAAAAAATGTGATGTAATAAAGGTAAAGGGCAAATATTAACCATAAATGCTGTTTATATTGCTTGTAATTGGGACGAAGTAAACATCTGTAGAGTATTTTAACATAAAATTTTTGATTGTGTTGAATTAAAAACCCCCAAAAATGCAGCGGGTCCAGCAGACCCACGAACACTGGCTGAGTAACAAAAATACGAACATCATACAAGGGTTAATATAAACACCACTCATACAAAATCTATTTGGCAAAACCTTTTCTTGCAGAAAATAACAGCACTAAGTTTTTCTCTGTTTTCTGGCCATTATTTATTTTTATTGAAACTCTGATTGCGTGTAATGACATTTCAGCTGCTTATGTATTTTTTATATCCACTGGCTGACATTTATGTCATCTATATCTTTGTGTTAAAAGCGCTTCAGGTTTCATAATGATTGCAGATATATACATATGTACATCTTCATATCTAAACACCGGAAAAGCACGTGCACGGTTGAAGACATTAGATTTACTGGGCCGTGGGAGTAATTTTGAAACTAGAAATGAAAATGTTTATCATTGTGCATCGGTATTGTTTTATCTGGCTATTCAGCATACAGTATGTGCCTATTCTCTTGAAGGCTCCGAATAACTGTGAGGACTGAATGTTGCTGGTATGGCAGTTTGCTATTTGGCTTGTGTGACATGCTTTTCTCACAGAGTGAACAAGTTCATCCCATAAGGACCTGATAGGTAGTAATCATTGCAGTACTTTCCTATATAAATAGTTAGGTCATAGATTTAACATGTGTTTGGATTGTTTATGTTGTTTCATACTTATTATGTCTTAAAGATGTTGATGGAAAGATGTTTCTCTCAGTCCAGAGTGTGTCCTTACAATTATCCACTCATCAGTCTTTAGGCTCTTTTGCTCACTGAAGAGTCTTTTTTCTTGTTGGTTGCTTGAAGAAGTGGTTTCTTGGCAGAGACACCTCCCTTAAGGCCAGTTTCTCTTCAGTGAGCTGAAGTGCCTCTTTTCTTTCTAAGATAAAGGCTTATCTCTATTTGCCCATTTACTTTCACTTTAATTTATGAAGAAGTTTTCCTTTGTTCTTGCTTGCTAGTGACAATAAAGTACTTTAGTAACTGAAACCCATAGAATCATGTCTTCTTCTTTCTGTTCTCCTTTTGTTGAACTATCAAAAAGGATAGTCTCCTATCTGTGAACTGTACTGTTTGATACATCCATCTTCTTTGCTATTAGTCTTTTTGTATAACATTATTTCCTTAAGGTACATGTCTGTAAATGAAAACATACTATTACCAGTTATAAATACAAAAAAAAAAAATAATAATAAATTGAGCTCACTCAAGACATAGAAATTCAAATGTGCTAAACAGTAGCCAGGCACCAGCAAGGAAATGGAGGAGTGAAAATGACACTGTACTGAGAAATAAAATTATGTAATCCATGTACTCTGATTCACACATTTTTATTCTGTTTTCATTTTCCTGTCTGTATTCATTGCTGTGTAAATGCATCGTGCATTGTTTTTTCATTTCAGTCCGGCTGCATCCAGTGAGCTCTATATGAGCTGTGCATGTCTTTTTAATGATGGGTTAGGAGGCACTGAGAATGTTGTGCAGGGCCATTCTAGTGTTTACTGCAGGCTAAAATCTCATTAAAGTAAGCTGCTGCTATTTCCAGCCTATAATCGAGCGTCAGCGTTTGATTATCTATGTCTAGGCCAGATCAAAATCGCACGTTTCTCGGCAGCATTAGTTTAAAAATGGTTGCATCTCTCAATAGGTGACTCAGATGGAACACAAAACTGTCTTCCTGTCACACTACACAGTCTCCTACAGTAAACACAGAGAAAAGAACATTTTTAGGCTGCTTTTAAAATCAAGATAAGTATTTGCAAATTGTCTTTCACAAGATTCCGATTTCCAAAGTGGAAGTTGATACCCATGTTACCCTGTGCTACAAACCAGCTCATCTGTTATTTGTGGTTGTGATTAAGTGAAGTTTTATTACACCGAAAGGCTTCTGCTGCTCTTGACAGATTTATGCTGATTATATACAGTGCTGCAAATCATGCATAAATATACCACACATATGTTTGCCTAGGAGGATCTTTTTGGTTCTGTCTCACCAATGTATCATTAACAACAACAAGACAAACAGAAGCTGCCATAATCAGCACAGAGGCACCATACGATCCGCTCTCCAATTAAAGTGCATGCATGACTGGCATCGTTCGTTGCTCTGTTTCCCAGAAACCAGGTCGGCCCTGAATAACCATCTTTCGGCAGCTGTGTCACAAGATCCCAGGCACAAGGTCACCCCACAGAGAGACAGACAGGTGTGCACAGCCACAGGAACAAATCAGCCTCAATGCACTGCATGCAGCTACCTGACACACTTAGCTCAGTTCACCTGCTCACCCCTAATAGTCTAATAGATGATGAACCACTACAAGATATGAACTTTAATGGTAGACACAGTGCATCTTATTTTTCAAAGTTGAAATCTTTAAAGTAGAATTTGAGTTTTTGCAATTACACCAACAGTTTTGTTTTCAATTTTTATCCTTTTTTTTTATAAAAAAAAAATCATAATATACAAGTAAATATCAGATACAAATATACAAAAAAAGAAATGTATTCAACATGTGCACAATGGTCCTCAGTTATACCAATCTGATTTGCATTTGCTAGTTCCACAAAACTCTATAAAAGTTTAAGCTCACACAGCTGTAATAAGTAAAGAGCAAAAAAGACTTTCTTAGAGGTCGAGGTAAATGTTATTTTGACTCACACCTATTCCAATAAAAGTACACTATGTCACCAACAATACGTGGACACACTCATATGTGACCTTTCCTCAAACTGTTGGCACAAAAATGGAAGCATATTAATTATATATAATTTAATTATAATTATTCATTCATTCATTCATCTTCTACCGCTTATCCGAACTACCTCGGGTCACGGGGAGCCTGTGCCTATCTCAGGCGTCATTGGGCATCAAGGCAGGATACACCCTGGACGGAGTGCCAACCCATCGCAGGGCACACACACACTCTCATTCACTCACGCAATCACACACTAGGGACAATTTTCCAGAGATGCCAATCAACCTACCATGCATGTCTTTGGACTGGGGGAGGAAACCGGAGTACCCGGAGGAAACCCCCGAGGCCCGGGGAGAACATGCAAACTCCACACACACAAGGTGGAGGCGGGAATCGAACCCCGACCCTGGAGGTGTGAGGCGAACGTGCTAACCACTAAGCCACCGTGCCCCCCTTAATTATAATTAATTATATAAAATTTCTAAATATGCTGTAGGATCACAAAAATTAATGGGGCTAAATCCAATCCTGTTCCAGCATGACAATGCCCCTGTGCACAAAGCAGGCCCCAAGAAGTCATGATGTGTTAAGGTTGGAGTAGAAGATCTTGAGTGCTCTGCACAGAGCACTGACTCTGACTCAACCTCACTGGACATCGTTGGGATGAACTGGAACACTGACTGAACCCCAAACCTCCTCAACAAACATTCTTGTCTGATATCACTAATGCTCTTGTAGCTGAATAAACAGAAATCTCACAGACACACTCCAACAGCTAGTGAAAAGCCTTTGCAGAAGAGTGGAGCTTATTATAAGAGAAAAGATGGACACATTCTGGAATGTCATGTTTAAAAAACACACATTGATGTGTTGGTCAGAGTTCCACAAACTATTGGCCATATAGTAAACTTAAGCTTTTTATACTTGACAACACAATCCATATATACAGTGTAAAAGTGCAGTAACTTAATTTACAGTCTTCTTACATGTAAATTTATACATACTCAGCTCCACAATGAGGATATGAAAGTCTCATGAATTTCTTGTTTAAAAGCGCAAATGAACAATTTTGCAAATAAATCAGTTTGCAGTAGTGTTAATTTCGTCAGACGAGACGAGACGAAATATGTTCGTCAACAACCTTTTTTTTTCATGACTAAGACGAGACGATGACAAGACTGCACCACTGTCCAAAAACGCTGACTAAGACTAAATGAACATGCATTATTGTTGACGAAAAAAGACGAGACGAAAATGTTTTGTATAAAATAAAAACTAAGATAAAATCTCTCTTCATTTTCGTCTACAATTGTCTCTGCTTTTTCATCAGCTGTTACGCCTTTAAAATATTCACAACGAGTTCGCGGCTTCGTGCTGTTGCTCAAGTTACATTCCGTGAAGCGGATCCTGCTTATTATATTGCTGCCTACCAAATAAATCAATAATTTGACTCTAAATGGACTCTCCGTCTCTACGGTTAGAATCCTAACGATGTGTCCATGGCAACGCTCTGTTTTTCATGGCAACGGTGTGTTATAGTTCGCAGCGGTCTGTTATCAAGAAATAAAATAGTGTGTGCGTAGAAAGAATTCGTCCACACGCTGCGCAAAAAAAATAAATAAATAATTAAAAAAAATAAAAACTCCTGAGCGCAAGTCCACCCTAGGTCTAGGTAGCTTTTTGTGTTAAATTATATTTCCTGTCGCTGCGCAGGCTCTTTTATTGTACATGACAGCTTATGTCCCGATGACCGGTCTTTGCATTACGATTAAAAGCAGTATCAATAAAGTAAAAAATGTGATGTGCAGTCAAGTTCGAGTGTATGCACTGTTTAAACGAGTGTTCTCAACTTCTCACTGATACTTTTGTGATTCGCGGAGTTTTGACAAGTTTTATAGCCTTGATATTGTTTCTTATTCAGAAGTGGTGACAGAAAAAACTCAGCACCCCCAACCTGAAACCTCTTCCCAAGCCTCTGTCACAATCACATCATAATCAAAATGAATAATTAGGCTTAAAAACAAATGTATATGTAAGGGAATCAAGTTTAACAATTACATGTATATATATATATATATATACAGTATATATACACACACACCTACAGTTTTGATCTTAGGCTTTTCATTAAGTTATTTATTTCCACTATAACACTTGTGTTCCTGATATTATTGCATTTAATGAGGCCTCGTTGTATTTATTCTTACAATAGATTCCAGATGTGGTCAAGCTACAATTTTTTGACTAAAACTAGACTAAAATTAAAAGACTTTTAGTCGACTAAAACTAGACTAAAATGACGAGACTTTTAGTCGACTAAAACTAAGACTAACAAAAAAGATATGTGAATGACTAAATATGACTAAAACTAACAAGGTTATTTGGCACAAGACTAAGACTAAGACTAAATTAAAAATAGGTGACGAAATTAACACTAGTTTGCAGCCTGCTTTGCTTGCCACGGTAATTATAAAGATCTGAGCATAATATCAGTTTGAAACTCAGTGCATGTCCTTAATAATCTACTTTAGGCGATTGTAGTCAGCAAAATGCAGCCCCAAAATGTAGGTTGTTTGGATTAATCAGGGGAGGAAAGCTGCATGGAAGCAACTTGAGCTGAATCTGCTTATCACATGGTGAGATTGGAGAGAAATTGGAGATTAAATAAATCAACGCCAAGAACATGTTCTGCCGTACAGTACATCACTGATGAGTTTAGATACACAAAGATTACTCAAAGATTAGTTTTTCAAGGAGAGGAGTGATCCATAACAAGTGTTCATATCTGGCAACAGAATTTCAAAAACCTGGCATGGAAAACCAACACAAACAGCAGTACAGGCTTTACCTCTAAAACTCACCCAATTTCCAGTCTGTGCACTTTTCATGTCTGAAAGAATAAACCTCATTCCATCACGATAGGTAAATGTTTAACTATGAAGATGCTAATTTTGACATGCACTCATTTCTACACATATCATATTATTATTAACTCTTTTTACCAGTACACTGTTTTTCCATTCAGCCAGCAGTGTTGGGAATCAATTTGTGGGACACTTTCAGTCAGTATAAACAAATGCATTACTTTATAGCAACAAGTCTGATATACAGTAAAATGAGTCAGGCTGTTGGCTATCGGTGTGAGATGTATGTTTTTTCCATCTGTTGCGACAACTTTATACAGATTTTTAGCACCTTCTAATTTTGTTTCTGAACAAGCACTCGGGGCATTTTAGAGAGCGGAAATGGGTTTGATATCACCATTCACTTTGTTGAAACATTTGTGTGAGAACAAAAAAAAACCTAACCAAAATTTTCATTCCTTTACTGTCACTTGTAGGCCAGGTAAAAACAGAAACACAAATTCATAAATCTCAGAGTCTCTACTTTCATATGAGCTTCATAATATCCACCACTGTGGAGTGTGACATGACAAAGATATTTAATACTGAACATCGTCACAACCAAAACGGGGCAAATTCTATCTTTTGGCCTCTGGTAAAAAGAATTAATGGTGCATTTATGCTACAGTATTGTTTTTGACTCACACTGAGCTCTACCTTCACACAGCAATGAATTTACTTGGAAATTCACTATTTTTAATTGCTCAAAACAACATTTCACCACAGCCTCAAGTTCAACTTTTTCAATCGTGTCTCCACATGTGTATTCTTGTTCTCGCAAAAGATTGCTCAGTGTTGTCTGAAAAGAGCATTTTCATTGAAGATTGAAGATCTATTAATAATAATAGATATAGAATCTAAACTATAAGCATCCAAACTTGTATTTACAGCATTTATCTTATATTTTCTAAAGGCACCAATTCTTTGCATGGAATTCAGATTTACCCTTTGATATCTTGTCTCACCATGGCAACAACTTGAAAGAAACAGTAGCCGGCGAGGCACGTAGGCTGTGGAAAACAGTGCGTGCATTGTGGGTGTGTGATGAGCCCTCAAGGCTGGGGAGTTCAATTTACTAACACTCCAGTTCTGACTCTGTTTTTTGGAGCATTTAGACTAGAATGCATGAAAGATGTTGGTGTCGTTCTTGTTAAAACGTCATGCAGTGGAGGTCATCAGTAGCTCTGAGACACAGACAGCAAAGCCATGACTCTTGCTGGTGCCCTATGGCTTGAGCTGACCCAGTTACATAGTGGCAGTTTGACTTTGAACACGATGTCAACACTGTTACATTCAAAACCGATGGATAAAATGAAGGTGAGGAAAGAAAAGGGCTGAGTGAGAAGCTCAATTCACGCCCCAAACCACACCTCAAAGCAAACTTTAAATCTCTGTATTTTTCCATGCAAGTTCTTTTATCTTTCTCTTTCAGACTTCCCACCTTCAGACTTCCCTCTCCCCAGACTTTTTTGACTCTCAACTCCTTACGTTTCATTTCCAGTAACTGTAATCTCTTTTGTTTTCTTTCCATCCTTGCTGTGAAAGGTTCGTCAGATGGACAGTTTATTTTTGGGTGCATTTAGAATACTATATAACATATGGATTGTGGAGACCAAGCTAAATCATGACCAATCTGTGATGAATCTGTATATTCATAGCCATAAAGATGCATTGATTAGTATATAGGATAAAAGTCTTTGTTCCATGGCCATGTCCACAAATCTCAGCCTCCCACAATCTACAGAGGCAAGCTTATGAGAAATGAAGCTGTCTATGGTCAATTTAATCATCTTCACAATCAGGATGATTCTGCATATTGGAAAAGCAGATTCCATTTTTTCTTTTATTTTATTCCATCAAAATATATGTATATATATGTGTGTGTGTGTGTGTGTGTGTGTGTGTGTGTGTGTGTATTCAGACTCACAGGAGGTGTTTAGACACAACCAAGGAGTTTAGCACAAACTCACTGTTTTTCAGAATATTTTATCTTAGGCATGTAATACACTTTATTTGATCACACTGTTTCAGTTTGTTTCAATATCTTTGAACTTTGATCAAATTGTGTTTCAGTGTATTTCAGGTACATGATGTTGTGTAGTGTTGGTCAGGGAATGAATGTGGGCACAGTCTACTGTTTTGCTCCCTCACAAATTTATAGCAGTCTTTTCTGCATGAAGAACAGTCAGTAAATCAACACTCATAAGCATTTATTTGTTTGTTCATTCAGCAAGTCAGTTAGTCAATCAGTCATTTTCCTTCTGCTTTTCCTGCTGGTGGTCACAGTGGACACATGCTGAGAAGGTCTCCTCCTGGGGGTTCTCCAGATGTTCTTATGTGTAGCCAACTACTGTAGTTTTCCTCCAGGGTCTCCATCCATTGGCACATACTGGGATACAGCTCTACTGACAGCCAACAAGAAGGTATCCTTGTCAGGACACTTCCTCTCAATTTGGAGAAGCAGTGGTTAAACTCTGAGGCCCTCTGTGATTGGCAGGCTCCTCCCACTAAGCCTAGCAACCCTGCTGAGTAACCGCCTGTACTTTTTTCCCCACAATTTAGAAATAATCAGCAACAATTGTCCTGGAATGTCCTTTCTTTTCATTCACAGAGTAATATTCCTGAATAATAACTGTAAAGAAGCTTTATTTCCTGAGACAGAGTAAAATGGTATGATGTGATAGCAGTGTGCTGGTATTTGGTCACTAGTCAAACAGGAAAACCGAGTATTGTGTACTCTGAGTTACACACCCACTACTGAGACTGCCATCTTCATTGCTTCACGGTTGCTTTCCTCATGGCCTACTTTCACAGTTTATACTGTGTGAAATGACTTGGAAAGTAAAATGCATAGGGTAAAAATCAGACATTCACATTCACACTTCATTCTAGCAGCTGCTGTGATGTTTCCCAGTCCTGATCCTGCAGTCCCATAACATTGGATATTTTTTGCGTTGTTTTATTTTTTCTATAACCTTTATGAAAGCCAGTTTGTCAAAACACCCCATACACAAACATATTGATGATGCACTCATTCACAACCAGATGCTGTTTAGATGCCTTGAAATCTGTAGCATTAACAGCGACACATTGTTGAATTTCTAACAGAAGTCAATAAAATGTGCACAAAACCTTGGTCTTTGTAGCTGGCTTTGACTCTGTGGACCAGAAACACCCAAGCAGAAAGGCTGTATAAGTTTCTCCATCTGCTTGACAAGTATATCTGTACATTTTGGTACCAACATTCAGGCACTTTACTTTGCTTTGGTTCAAAATGCAGCTACACACCTTTTAACTGGAGCATGGAAACATGACCACATTACACCAAATCTGGCTTCCCTACACTGTTTGCCTGTGTACTTTAGGGTAAAATTACAAGTTATTTTTATTTGTTTTAATGGCTTCACCCCATCATACCTAACTGAACTGCTGCATCCCTACATCAGGGTCAGCTGATCAAATGCTCCTTGATACCTGTAAATCAATGAGGAAGCTCAGAGAGGACAGTGCTTCCTCGGAGGCTGCCCTTAGACTATGGGACAACTTGCCTCTGCACATTAGACAGGCACCTACTGTGTTCATGTTTAAAAATCGACGTAGAACTCATTTTTATTCCATGGCATTTGTACAAGCATGATTTATTATTACTATTATTTTATTATTATTTATTTATTTCATTGTCTGTATTTTATGATGTACAGCACTTTTTTGGTGCTTTATAAATAAAGTATTATTATTATTATTATTATTATTATTATTATTGGAGGGATTACCAGAAAGGGGGACTGTGTTTCGGGTTATATTTTTAATTTGTTGGTTTATGTATTTGTAAGGGAAATTAAGTTTGTTCTAGCAGAGGACTCCATCTCATAAAAAAGAAACTTCTTCTTTATCATAGACTTTATAAAACGTTTACATTTAATTTCAGAGACTTTTACTTTGTGATTCCTATTCTTCACTTTCAGTGTTTGATCTTTGCTCTTGTTCTGTCTCTCTTCTGATTTTGTTGCATAATGGTTCAACTTAAGACCGAAGTGTCTGTCCAACAAATAAAGTAATAATAATACCGTCTATTCTATACTAAAAATAATACCGTTTATTTTTTACTATAATTGTTTATATTTCATATGAACTATTGTTCTACTGCACACAACCTTTTCCCCACACATGCACTTTATTTAGAAACAGTCATTCTAGTGTATATTCCTATCACCACATATCACTATATATCACTATATTGATTTTTCTATATCCTGTATTTTTTTTTAATATTTGATACTGTACAGCTCTTTTTATTTTATATATTTTTTTGTGTACTGCTAATTCCATTTTGTTATGTGTACACCTAAGTCCAGTTGTATTTTATTTTATTTTATTTTATTTTATTTTGGTTGTGTATGTGACCAATAAAATTGTCAGTATTACACACCAGGTAGATATATAAATATATTACAAAATGCAGTTTGAGACACTGGACTACCCTATCAAGTGCATCTTAAATGGTCTTCTAGGATGTAGCTTTGTGTATTATATTGAGCAATTTGTAAATTTTAGAGCCATCTGCCTGTGTGGTGATTTGCAAAGAGACCACAGAGGCCTTCCCTTTCCCCCAACTGACTCCAACCCATATTAAAATGATATGCATGCCTCATAATTTCCCTTTTATGGAACAGTGGTGAGCATCTCTGTCGCAGCTGGACAAGGATCTAATTTCAAATACTTAAAATACTGTACATATAAACCTTAAAACAAGCAAACTGATGTGAACAGTATCTTTGAAATTAGGATTATCGTTTAATCTAGAAAGAACTAGAGGTCTAGACATGAAGTTCTAGAAAGACCTATATTCATTACAAACTTCATTAAATTAATTTTTAATGAAAAAGGATATAATAAACATTAATTGTGCAAATGTTTAAAAATAACACACTATTGTCAAGACAACTAAACACTTTAAAATAAAGTGAGACCCAGCGAACGTGTCTGTGGATAAGAGAAAGATCAAGCGAGTGCCTGGCCAGCTGGTAGCATGTGTATTATCAGGTGGGAGGAATGTGTGTGACAGAAATAGTTCGGTGGAAACACCGCTTTGCTATCCAGCCTTCAGATTGCACCTGAGTGAGAAGCATGGGTTTTTATCTACTTTACTCATTTAAGGTTCCTTCTCATATATATCGAGACTACAACATACAACATACAAGGCCAGTGTCACAGTGTTCACAGCTTTCATGCCTTAAAATTCTCATCGAACTAATTTCTGCAAGAATAGTCAGTGTTTTGTGAGTAAGGTGGTGACATCAGCAACAGCAAGGTTTGTTGACTAGATGTGGGCGTGTGACAAGAGATATGACAAAGCTGAGAAAACCTGTTTATGCAAATATGAAGCGACTAACTGCAGAGACTACCAATGGGAGTGAAGACAGTAGAGTACATGAGATTCGTGGCAAAGAGCACACGCTGATTTTCTACAAATCTGCATCTAAAATATTTTATTTTAGCAGCAAGAAACTGATTTGGAATACTAGCTGATTCTCAAATATTATGTAGTTATTACTATGGCAACAACTACAGGAGACACGACGCAGTAAAATCACTGATTGAGTGAACGTAGCATTAGTCCTGCATATTAGAGTCATTTATGCTTTATATACCATATACAGTATGTATATATATATATATATATATATATATATATATATATATATATATATATATAAATAACACACTATTACAAATAAATACATGTATTTATACATAAATACATAATACATACATAATTATATATATATATATATATATATATATATATATATATATATATATATATATATATATATATATATATATATATACATACATACATATAATTATTATACTAATTAGTGCATTCTATAATTATTTTATATTAGAGTCTAGGCAATGGATCGTCAATGGCAATGGATCGTCTTTATCAGGTATTTGTTTTAAAATGTGGCTTTTACATTTATTTTTACATAAAAATATTTTTATGACATAATTAACAGTATTATTATACACACTTATAATGCTCATAATGAAGTTTGACCAGAGCAAACTCCATAAAAGAGAAGTGATTGAAGCTTATTCTGTCGTGGTCTCAGGCCACATACAGTATGCAAAACTCTCAACACATTTTACAAGTGTTGTCCCTTAAAATAAACACTATTTACATGCTGACATGTATCCTGTGCTTTAATCACAAAATCCATCTTTAAAAGACTCTTGAATAATATATTAAATGAAGGTAGAAATGCAATTTTACATCTAGTCAAATGCATCTTGTCAGTGTATATAGAGCTAACCCTACACCAATGCTACCCAATGTAAGGAAACTAGGAAATTATTTAGTCTTATTCTACACTATATATCAGTAATAATACAGTATATAAGACTTTCACACTACAGGACATCACAGCAGCAGAGCGCTTATCTTTTCTGGAAAGGTAAGTGTTGGGCCTGATCATCACACACACACACACACACACACACACACACTTGACTCCTCAGAACATTAAACAGACATTTAAACAGACTTCAATCCTTAATCAGTTTAACTCAAATAACACTATTTACAATTTTTTATTAAAAAAAAAAAAAAAATGTTAAAATATTAATATTAATATAATTTATGTATTCATTAATTTAAGAGAATGTGTCCTGATTTCAGGGTTGCTGTAGAGCTGGATCTGTGCATCCAGGAAAACTTGGTGTACAACATTCAATTAGTAAACAAATATATTTATGAAGTTTAAATTAGAGTAATTATATCTTATTTAAAAGTTGTATGCACAGACATCAGATGGGCTATGACCTTAAGTAGAGTTTAATATTGCTAATAATTGAGATGGGTTTCTAGGGATTTAGCAACGTATCTGGAAGAAATATTTCATTGCAGGGGCTTAGAAGAAGATCAATTTGTAACGCATTTGTACTGTGTACTGTTTCCCCAGGAGTGTTAAACTGATGACTTTGGGTGGCAAGGAGCTTTCAAGTAGTGGCTGAAGTTCTGTCAGTCTGTAGTGACCTACAAGTGTCAAATACGCTCTGATCTCCGAGAGCTAATTAATAATTCAGGCTTCTCATGATGACTCCCAGCTGCAGAACACTGTTCACGCTGAGTATTTTATCTCAGATGACTCAACACATGTGTGGAAATGATTTAAAAAGAACTAGTGGGTCAAAGTCAGGATTTGATTTAGTTGACGATGTCATAGTCATCAAAACAGAGAAGAGCGCTTACGCACTCTGTACTGATGACAGCAGCAAACCTTAAAAGAAAGGCTTAAATGGCCTAATAAATAGACATAACAAGAAATGCAGCCAACAGAACAGAGCTAATTGAATTAATAAGGGATTATTTCCCCATGGATGATAGCGTGAACAAAGCTCAGTCGACGATGATGAAGCTCTTAAATGGCGTGCAGGCCTTTAAACTCAGGTCAAGAAACAGATGTGTCTAATAATCCTGAGAAATTTGTCTGTAATAGTTTACAATAAATAGATTAGGTTACTTTTTAAACACCATTTTCTCCCTTTTTTGCGTTTAGGGTGTTAGCATGCAAAATGATATAGCTTTGCTTGTGGTTGTAATACATGCAATTGGGAGACATATTTACTTGTACATTTCCAAACTGTATTTAATTTTAAAAAGTTTCCTCAGACTGCTAGAGATCGACAGCATGTGCATATGGTGATATATGGCCTGGCCTAACACAAACATTCATTGTTCAACACAACAGGAGGGTTTATTGGGTGTTGGGAGTTATTGACATTATTTCAGTCAGCTGATCTTTATGAATAGATGTAATATGAAAGCAGTATGAACAGCAGGACGTGTACGGTCACATAGCAGTGCGATGCTCACTGTTAATAATTCTGTATTTTATTCCAGATTTTGCTTCCAGAAGCCGCATTAAATATTAATCAAGTCTTTCCTGCATGATGATGTGATGAGACAGATGAGAAAGTCAGCTGAGAGAGTCAGCTGTTGTGAATGCAACATTAAAAAAAATGGCCTACTTTAGCATGCTCTTTGTTTGGCAGATATTCCATTTTTGCTCCACAAACTGTCAAATGGCATTTCTCTTCATGCTAGGAGACGCATTAAATCAATTTCTGAGATATGCAGAGTTTATTCTGTATTTTTAATGTGAGGCTGCACACTGTGCATACTATTAAACATTTCTAGGACATTTCTCAGGGTTCTCAGATGGCCATTTGCAGTGAGAACTGACAAAAACTATCAGCACAGACAACACAAGTACAGTAAAAGATACCGAGCTTGCAGTTAATTAGGTACATTATGTAAAAGTGCCTCCATACTTTACCTAAGACAACCGTTCAGGTAAATAATAGCTGTAGAAATGTAAAAAGTATAAACTCTTAAATGTACTTATGTATGTAGTATGATAGCATTAGTACAAGAATGAATTTCTGAAAGAAAAGGACGTCTGCCTCATATTACTCAATGATTTTAGTTTCTAATAACTCATTTGACTATCATTTTCACCTCGCTCTCATTTTCATCTTTCTCATTCTCATCTCTCTCTCTCTCTCTCTCTCTCTCTCTCTCTCTCTCTCCCTCATTTCCATCTTTCTCTCTCTCCCTCTCTCTTTCTTTCTCCCTCTTTCTCTCTCTCTCCCTCTCTCTCTCGTTTCCATCTTTCTCTTGCTCCCTCTCCCTCTTTCTCTCTCTCTCTAATTTTCATCTCTCTCTCCTTTTCATCTTTCTCTCTCTCTCTCTCATTTTCATTCTCAACTCTCTCTCTCTCTCATTCTTAATTCTTATCTCTCTCTCATTTTCATCTCTCTCTCTCTCTCTCTCTCTCTCTCTCTCTCTCTCTCTCTCTCACACACACACACACACACACACACACACACACACACATTTTCATCTCTCTCGCATTATTATCTCTCTTATTCTCTCTCATTTTCATCACTTTCTCTCATGTTCATCTCTCTCTGTCTCTCACGAACTTAAAAAAAAACATTAGCTAAAACTAAACTTTAGTGCTTGTTCTTGAAAATTAGCCTCAATACCCAGTAGAGCTTTAATATTCAGACTGAACTGCTTCTTCTTTTTTTTTATGTGGAGTTCAGAATGAGGTAGTATACCTCCCTCTAGTGGAGCAGTTAGGTAAAACACATAACTCTATAATCTATAATTGTTGTATCCAGATGAATTGAAAGCATATGTACAATATTCCATACTCTAAAAGAATAGGAAAAAAGACACAAAATGCATGCAAAATACGTAAGTAATAATAAAAGTAAAATTTAGATAAGTCCACCAGTTTTACATTGTGGAACATTTATACATAACAAATTCACAAGAAATCAAAACAGGTTCATATGCTTAATTTATACTTTAATATTTTGGTGTCTGGCTCTAAGGTATATTGATGTGGTTAAAAAATGAAAGCCTCTGCAATAAGGAAGAAAGTGGCTTCTAAATGGTTTAGCTTTGGCCATGTGACTGACAGAAACCACATAAGCAAACCTATTTTGCTAAATAAGAGTGTGATAATTTAGGAATGGATTTTCAAACGAGTCTAAACTGGAAAATATAATGATATTTTCCCTTTCTGAAGGAACCTAGGAACCTTTGTCTTTGATGATCAGAAGATTAATGGAATTTTCCCCTAAAAACGCCATCAAAATAAGTTACAAAATATGAAAGTATTCAATTTAGTTCTATTCAATTCAGTTGTATTTCTATAGCACTTTTATCAATGGAAGTTGTCTCTAAATAGCTTTTTAGAAATATAAAATTGTTGAATAAATTTTACAAAGTCTCATTTTTCCATATAGATTTAGTCCTATTGGGAAACTAGAGGCAACTGAGGCGAGGAAAAACTCCCTGAGACGTTATGAGGAAAAAAACCTCAAGAGAAACCCAAATACATTCAAAAGGAAACCCGTGCTATCTCGTGACATGGGAAAGTGATTATAAATTTATTTAAGTGTAAAATAAGTAATATATGAGATGTATGAGATATTTTCACTTCTACACAGATAAATATTCTGACTACAGTGAAATTGTGTGAATGATGTAGAAATGACAGCCTTTTATTTGTATTTCTTCTATTTAATGGACCAAAACTGCCATGATCATAAAATAACATGGTCAGTTTAAAAAATGTAATCCTTCTAAAAAACATCTCGACTTTCTCATCCTCTAAACATATTCAACATTGCCCATGATTTGTTCCACAATGTCTCATGATATTAAATTCCTTAATTACCACAACAGCCTGTTGGCACACCTGGCACACACACAGTTGCTACGGCTCTTGATGAAAAAATATTTCCAGCTCCTTGGGTCCTTTCTCACTATATAAACTTGTTGTTTTTGTCTGTAGACTAAATATCATTTGGTAAATGAATTTTCAAGTGGAGTCAGATTCAAAAAAAGGTCTCTAAGAATTTAGCTAACTTTATTAGCAGTGAAAAATAGCAGCACGATGGACAGCAGGTCACCTGTCATACATGCTAGAAGAGAACCCATAAGCCAATTAGGATCTGTGCCACAGGTAACATCAGGCGCTGGGAATAGTTTTTAGTCTACCTTTTATTTTAAATCCAAAAGTTTGATGGTGTGCTATGTTGCGTCTCTTCTGTAGTCTGTTAAATCTTTAGCATTTAGCGTTTTAATCTTTTTAATCTTTATCTTTGTTTTTCAAGCTGGTTTTAAGTGTAGAATCACTCACAACTATCACAGACAAATGAACCTGCAAAGTAATTGCGTCATGTAAAATGTATACTGTAAAATATATAATAATTTGCTTGCAGCAGTCTTGCCAGTAAAGTGCTATAGATTTACACAAAATAATTGTATAACATATTTACAATAACCTCTACCTTTTACCAAATATCACTGTATGTTCCAAGGAATTATAAATTGAATATAATCTTATATAATTATATTATTATATCTTAATAAGATTTCCATTTGCTCATTTGGCTGATCTTCTAAATTTTTTAATAATAAGTTAACAATAGAAGCAGGAAACAACTGAACACTTATATATGTCTTAAGGTTATATGTCTTATAGCTGAAATATCCAAGCATGGCAGCTTGACAGCGATAGGATCTGAAATCATGACCTTATGATCATGACCTCAGAGCATTAACTACTAAACCATTACTTACCTAAACTAGCTAGCTAGTACTGGTTCAGTCACAGTTATTTTAACTGGCTTACTTTTTAACTATGGTTTTTGCTATGGTATAAACTTACTGTATAGCACCAACCATCTGTTTTACAAGGGCACAAATTTTCAAATGTGGACAAAAAGAGAATCTTTAAAGCTCTCATGCTTGGTTAAAACATATCCCAGAAATATCTCACTATTCATTCCCATACCCAGGTGTTTACAGTACAATTTGATATAGTGATAAAACACCTTTTAAATGGTAATTCTGGTTTGTAAGATATTGCAATAGGTCTAACTTCTACCGATACTTCTTTTTGTTCCTTTGTTTAAATTGTAAGTTTGGTGCAACAGTCAGATAGACCAAATGGGCCTAAACATAGTCGACTGGCTTAAAGTCTTGATTCTTTCGTTCTGCTAATACACAAGGCATTCTTACTAAACTGCATGTCTAAATAATCATGTACTAAAAATTGTGCTGGAGCTAATAATTGTGGTAGTAGCACTTACCGTCTTGATATCACACGCATCAAGTGTGATAACGGAGATGATTGGTATAATATAATATAATATAATATAATATAATATAATATAATATAATATAATATAATACAATGTAATATAATGTAATATAATATAATGTAATGTAATGTAATGTAATGTAATGTAATATAATATAATATAATATAATATAATATAATATAATATAATATAATATAATATAATATAATATCTATATATGGATCCACGTTCTGTACTATTTATCCTACACAGGGTTGAAGGGAACTTATACCTGGTGGGGGTGGGGTGGGGGGTGGGGGGGTGGGGGGGCAGGCATAATCACACACACTCACACACCTAAAGTATTCACACACTACAGACATGTTAGGGATGCGAGTCAGCCTACAGCATGTGTCTTTGGACTAGGAGAAGAAACCAGAGTAGAACCACAAGGAAAATATGCAAATTCCACACACACAGGATGGAGGTGGGAATCAAATCCTTAACCATGAAGGTATGGGGCAGTTTCCACAAATGCAGTTCACACAACACTCATAAGTTAGCTATAAGCTTCAGTTACCTGTTAGCAACATTAGATTTGTAGCACCAGTAGTAAAACCAGCAGCAGTAAAACCGCAGACTGTTTCTGATCTACTACATTTTTTTAGGGTAATGGAAAATTTGAGCAAATTCATTATGGGGCAAACTAGTGCTTTAATCCTCCTTTTTATTAGTGACGTTAGATTGTCTGGCAGAGCATCCTTTCCAGCCCAAAACTGATTCTTCATAAACTTTCATATTACATGGGAACTCTGATACTATTGCAGGTTTATAGCAACATAAACATTTCACTGGCTCCCACCATGTCCTGTTTACACTAAGCAAACACAGAGACAGGGAACACTTCAGTCTTCAAAACTGGTACTTACGTTGATTGACTGTGTGTGTGGTGTGTGTGTGTATGTTTGTGCGTGTGCCAGCGTAATTGTGTGTGCAAGTTATGGTGCATGGGTTAGCAGTTTGTGTCATATCCCATAAATGTGCGTTTGCATAATCATGACCTCATCGTCCACTATTTGGCTTTCCCCCTGCTCGCCAGACCACGAGGGAGGCATACAATGTGCATCTATGCAGCTTAACCGACCGTAATTGCCGCACTCATAATGTGCCGCTGTACAGCTAATTCAGTCTGCTGGCAAACCTTCGACCATGCTGACTTGTTCCTTTTCCATGCAATTTGAGTTAACCAAGAAATGAGGTAACAGCATTGCTAATAGGGATAAATGACAAGCTTTGTGAGAGTGCTTCGTCTAAGAGGCTTGATTACCTCACGGGACTGGAGATTATTCATACGGAGACAAAAGGAGGCCTGGAAAGAGCACTTGGTTTTGTGCACGTCTTTGCGAGTTCATGGCTGTCGTGCAAGGCCAGTGGGGACATTGTTAACCACAGTAACCTATCTGTTTGGAGAACAGCAAGTTCCTTTGCAGTTTCCTGTCTGAAGGTCTGGTGCTGTGGGTGATGCCATCGGCACATGAGTCACGTGGTGTGCTCATCTGAGCTGTGTGAAAAAAAAGACTCATATTTGGAGCAATAGTTTGAAGAAGACCAACATATGGCCCCAATTATAGGAACACCTGTACGACTGCATTTATGTGCATTTATACAATCAGCCAATCATGTGGCAGCAGCATAATGCTTACAATCTGGCAGATATAACTCAAGAGCTTCTATTAATGCTCACTTCATTCATCAGTAAATCAAAAATTCAATCTCTCTGTGATTTTAACCGTCGTGTGATTGTTGGTGCCATATTCTTCTCCAGGTAAATTGAGATTTGATAAGCTTTTTGTTATTATCACACAATAACAAAAAATGTTTTCAAAAGCCACGTCTCCTCCCACATCACAAACTTGCCTGTTTGGAATTTGCAAGGGAGCAACAAACAAAGAACATTGAAAGATGGAAGGAAGTTTAATTCTCGAACGAGAAAAAATTTCACCTGGATGGTCCTGGTTACCGTTACTGGCATGAAAAGGAGATCCGACTGGAGACTTTTCTACCAGGCACAGTGGAGGAGGCTCCATTATGATCTGGGGTTCTTTTCTCATTAATGGGTAAATGGAGCTTCAGGTTGTGCAGGGGTGTCAAACGGCGGCTGGTTATGTGGACATGTTGCAGCAGGAGTCCCTCTTGACTGACGACCCTCATCTGTGTGGTAATGACTGGGTCTTTCAACAGGACAACGCTCAACACAGGCCTGTCGAAGGACTTCTTCCAGGACAATAATGTTGCACTTCTGGACCATCATGCGTGTTCCCCTGATTTAAATCCCCTTGAGATTGTTTGGGGATGGATGGCAAGGGATTATATTGTTTATAAAAACGGACGTCAGTTGCAGACTGTGGAGGTCCTGAAGCCATATTCACCACATGGAGCAACGTTCTCACCAGCCTCCTGAAAACAGTTCTGTTGTGGGAATTTTCGGGCTATGGTCTAAAACTTTTGAGTTTAAATGCAGTTTTTAATAAATTGCAAATCTCTATTTTTTTGTCTCTTGCTCCCTTTTATTCTTTTGACATTTTGAAGCAGTTTTTACAACCTGGTTATGATCCACCAGCACGGAATGCAAATACGTAGAATGGGTCTTAAGATTTTGTTTATATATATATATATATATATATGCAACTGTCATATAGCTTGTAGTGTAGCAACAAGAACTCCTTCCAGTCACAGGCTAAGCAATGATTGGATGTGCCACAAGTACCTGGTTTTTGCTACTCGTGGCAATACTAAACACATCTGGCTAATAATATCCATCCAGGCTGAGAGTGACTCTTGTGTGAGCTGTGTGCTTTGGGGTCACTGGGGTGTGTTGGGCCACAACGAGGAAGGAGCCACAGGGGAGCTAGTGTCCCAGGATAGTGCCCTTCACCCTAATGTGGCCTGACAGCATGAGAGAAGTGCTTGTGCTGTGCGCTCGGACCTTTCTAATTACGAGAGAGACGGAAGGGACAAGACAGAGGGTGACTGTGTTCCCAGCAGGTCAGCCATGCTGGAGACGTTCTGGCAGAGACAGAATCATCACTCAGGTGGTGCCCATCAGGCCTCGAGTGCATTCACAGGCCCCACACAGAGAACAGTATTCATTTGCTGTTGGCGAGGACCATAGAGAAATATTGGAGAAGGGAACATGGGGAGCAAAATGCGATGTCTGGGTATAACATAGACATAGATATTAGTGACCTAGAAAGCTAATGACCTATGCCAAGCAATGTGAACCCACATGTCCGCCATGCTGATTCTCAGTATCTCTTCAATGTAAAATAAATGGTGATCTGTAAATATAATGTAAATATATTCCTATAAACACAGATATAACAAAAATGCTAAGGTGTGCTATACTTTTCTTCAACAAAATATCCCACTGAAGTGATACACCAAGATTTACTGTGTAACTAATTAATTTTTATTTCATCATTTTAGTGTAATTTTAACAGTCAAAATGTGTCCGAATTTAGTAGTAATTAATAATAGTAATTAAGTATTAAGGATGAAAGTAAAGGTACAAGAAAGATTTATGACTGAAAAACTGATTTTAGCTACAGGTGGGAAGTCAGTTGCCACTTTCACTAAGAAACCACAGGGTAAAACATTAGCTTTATTCCTAATCTCTCAGTTCCCCCATATCTTCAGCTTAATCTCATTTTATACCACTGAGCAACAGTGTTATGGGCCTTGCTCAGAAGTCACTGCTTTCTGGACCTACAGTAGAACTCAAACTCACAACCTTCCACTCAGTAGTCCAACGCTGTAACCACTAAGCTACCACATCCCACAGCCCGGCTAGAATGATAACACTTCTTATGATACAAACTAGCTGAATGCTTATAGCTAGCTGTTACAATGCAAACTGCCTTATGACAAAACATGACAACAAAAACAACAAAAGCTTGTGACAAACAAAAAGCTAAACGTAAATGGGGTGCTGTTTAGAGGTTACATGTGGAAGGGACATGTGATGTAGACATGTGATGCACTGAGGGCTGACGGGTAACGTAGTTCAATTAGTCGATTCCGGCATAACCATGACAACAAAAGCCTCATTATCGACTCTTTACACAACTGAGCTCTGTTGACATTATTAGCTCTGTTGACATTATTACCGTTGAGAAAATAATTCCTTGTTGATTGACTTGTTGATTTGAATTGGCATGTAACTATATAACTGAGGTTTAAGGGCTTTGTTCAAGGGCCCAGAATTGGCAGCTTAATGGTCCTGGGATTTGATCAGTAGTCCAACCTCTTAACGACAGCTACCATCTTTCTGTATTTCTTTTGTAGAAGTGGCCCAAATCTGATTTTTCCCACATTTTGGTGGGTTTTTTTTTTGTTTTTCAGAATTCAGCGACTTTTTATAAGTTACTCATTTTATGAAACACACTCTGCTAAAGAACTGATTAGTCCAACATCTTATCTGACACCTTATATATATAAAGTTAGTTTGAGGCTCAAGGACAACTAGTCTTCCAGTGACCCTTCATATTCAAGGACAGGTGCTGCCAAAGTGGGAGTGGGGTGACTATGGCATTAGGAATGTGTTCTAAAATCCACACAGTCTGCAGGTTATGAAATTCCTGAACAATGCCAGAGAGTGAAAAAGTCTCCTGTTGACAGATAGGCAATGCATTCCTCCGGCCCAAGCTGCAAGCCAGCTTGCGTTTTTTGCACATACATGCCTCATTTCTGTGAGTAGCCACTGGACACGTACTGTACACCTACACACAGGCTGCTGTGCTCTCAGCATGCTCAGCTCAGGTTCAGCTTTGTGAAAAATTGCTGCCAGGGCATGGAATATGGCAGCACTTTGCCTGAATATCTATCCTCACCTTCCCGTTAAACAAAACTCCACAATAGAGAGCAACAAGAGGGAAATACCAGCACTCCTGCACTAGCCTCTGACTGACCAGCTCTTCATTCTCTACCTGCGTCACAAACAAATGGTTTAAGTACTTTCCCGTAAGCATGATGCATAAAACTGATTTATAGACCCAATCCTTCTCTTGAGAAATATACACTGCTCTAATCATTCACTCAATCTACTATATAAACTGCGTCATTCAAATCTGCTCTAGTCACTTATCACATTTTAATGCAGTATCATGTTTCTGATTCATCTTGTTCCTCTTTATGATCAGTGTACCTTCAAAACGTTCAGCACTCCAGCTATGCCATATGTGTCTGCAATACTCTTCAAGACTATGATGACAAAGACATTGCCTGGTATCTTTATAGTCCTGGCAGGAAGTATCAAATAATATATTTTACTACCAGATAATCTCACTTAAACAAAATTTATTTCATCATGATAAATTTTACAAATCTCTTCTGACTCTCTTCACTTTAGATGTGGGGTTGCACATCTACTCGCAATCATCTGGGGATGCACGGCTAGTTCTGGTTCGGAAAGTGACCTTTCTGAACTACTTTAATCCTCCACTGAAGGGAGCTTAAACCAGTCTTAACAAGTCCTTAACATCTTAGTCCTAGAAGCTCTGACACGGCACTCTATTTAATTCTATTCAATTTGATTTTATTTGTAAAGAGCTTTTATCAATGAACATTGTAACCAATCAGGTTAAAATAAGATAAAAAAATTTGAAATTGTTCAATTTATCCCTATAAGTTTATCGGTTTATCTTCCCAGAGATTATGATGGCAAAAAAAACCTCCCTAAAATAATATGAGGAAGAATGCTTGAGAGGAACCAGACTCAAAAAAGGAACCTATTGTCATCTGGATGGCACAGGAGTGTGTGGTCAAAAAGTACAATTATGTCACATGGAAATTTATTCTAATTATAACATGAAGTGTAATTTTGTTGAAGTTATTAACTGTTCACTGATGGAGACTTGAGTGCAAAACTGATTGTCTCTATTGTATTTCAAAGTCATCCATATGGTTTCTAAGTAGCAATATCCACAGCAATCTCATTATTCCAAGTGATGAGACTCAACCAGAAATAGGGCATCAGGATGGATCAGGCAAGTCCAGGAAGCAGAAGAAGTCAGGACGTCTTGTATTAACCCAGGCTCTGACACTGTGACTTCTGTGGTTACTTTCATGTTCATGTTAAACATAAAGATAAATGGCTGGGTAGCAATATGACAACACTTCGATGTTTAACCGAATTTAAAACTGTGGGCAGTGGCGTCTCAAGTGGTTAAGGCTCTAGGTTGTTGATCTGGGTTCAAACCTCAGCACTGCCAAGCTGCCTTTGTTGGGCCCTTGAGCAAGGCACGTATCCCAAAAGTTGGGATATGTGAAGGAAGGCATTTCACTGTGCTGTAATGTATATGTGATAAAATAAAGGCTTCTATCTATCGTAGTATTAACCTAAGCATTTACTCATTTTTACAAATGACCGATTACGTCTCCATAACTTACTGATTAAGTTACAAAGATCGAAGGTAATTCTCACACACACACACACACACACACACACACACACACACACACACACACACACACACACACACACACACACACACACACATGCACACACAGAAGATGTTTTAGGGTGAAAAGCAAGCACTCATTAATACCTGACCTCTTAGATCATTTTTCACTCTATTTTTTCCTGACTGATAGCTCTGGGTGTCTGGGTGTTTAATATATTTGGTAAAGTGTGAAAGCAGTTCAGAGAAGCAGCAGTGGTCTGGGGCTTGCTTTACCCAAACAGTGGTCAGATGGATTAGAACACTGTAATTAACTAAGCTTTGGTGTTAGTGCTTGTTTTGTGCAAGTCTGCATGGCCAAAATACTTCTTATACAGTTAGAGGTATCTATGGTTCAAAAGGAATTCTTCTCTATGTGTAAACAAACCTTATGAACTCAGATTCAGTCTTGAGAACTGACTCAGTACTATGGCCAAGTGTGAAAACATCCTTAGTGGAAAACATCCATAACTTTTTAGGTCAAGACAGGTCATAGACAACATGTATAATCAACAGAACATTCTGTAATGACTGAATTAAAACCATAGTAAACTGATGTCCAAAAGCAAAAAAAAAATCATAGGCAAAAGGCATTGGGTTATAGAGTGGAGTGTGAGCAGCAGCAGCCCCTGTCACCCAGAAAGGGAGGGAGGGACATGAAGCTGTGGTAAACCTCACTGCCTGGTGTGATGAAGCTTGGGAAATGCGTGGGACTGGACATGACCGCGGTGAGTGGTTCTGGCGTGATATTCTGGGCCTGATCCAGATCAGCCTCAGCGACTGATGATGCAGGAGCCAAGGCCACAACATGGCCATCAAATCAGCCCCTCAGCCCGCACGTCTCCATGGTTAACCCACAATGGAGCCCAGATATGCTTCTTACAGCTCAGGTCTCGCAGGTCTTTAAAGACATAAGCCAATAATTATATACAATGCTAGAAATGGGTATATGCTGATAACTCCTAATATGGATACCACAGTATGCTTTACACACTGTATTACAGTATTAGCACAATACCTTTCTTGCTAGACAAGTTGACACAGTGGAATCTACAGATGATTAAAACCTTGAAGGAGCTAAGCCTTGTTATGTTTTATCTAAGCTGGGAACAAATATGTGCACCAGCAATGATGAAGTTGCCAAGGAACCTGCTGTACTGTAATTCTTTTTTTATTACTATCTTGTCAAAAAGACAGGAACAGGGAAAAAACAGTTTCCAGCTCATTGACTAATTATCATGTTCTTCATAATGTGGATGAGGTGTGTCTTCACAAGGAAAGCATGAATTTTTCAGGTGATTCCTAAGACTGGAGATGAATAACTGTGATATATAAAAATAGAGAGCAGTAGGATGTGAGTTTTCATCAGACTTCACTCTCTCTGTGAGGCACCGATGCATATCATTTCTTTTAAACCCCAAAATTTCCCATTCACTGTTTACACTTTAGAAATAACTATGAGTCCTTCTATAACAAGACATTGAATGGCTACACTGGGAATATGTCCACCAATACCAAAATGCTACTGAAGGTAACCGTAGCTTGCTAATTTATTGCTACTTAATTATAGCTGGCCAGGAAGCTATTTTGTCACAAGTAGGCTATTAGCATGCTAAAATATTGACTAAATAACTAAAATAATTCCTTAGCCTATCATTCTCTAGTAATATTATTATTATATTATATTCCAGACCATGATAGATCTAAAGGTATGGGTAGATCATAGATAATGCTCCTCAAGTCTGTATATTTTTTAACAGAAGTACTGAGAAATTCTCTGGTTTAGGTGGAAAACGTGAAAAAAGCAATGTGGCCCACATACCAATCCGTGTCATCGAGGAATTTAAGGAATTCAAGGAGTTGGGAATTTAATTGGAGATGGGAATTTTGATGTACTTTAGGCTGGCTGAGGGCTGGTTTATTGTCTTGTGCCCCCAGAGAGTACAAACATGGTATTTTTATTTTTAAGTGTAAGACTTAAGCAAAATTAGGCATTTGCACTTGTGCACTTGCTCAACACTGTTTAACATGGAGACAATGCATTAGCCTTGTTTAACTTCTCTGACACTTGGAAAAAGTACATTATTAGATTGTGGACTTATTATAATTTAGGAATCAGTGAAGAGGTGAAAAGGAAAGTTGGGCAACAAATTTTAAAGACTAAAAGTTGAAAGACAAAAACAAAACAAAGATAGCAGATTAGAAAATATTTGATAGCAGCCACCAGGGGGCAAAATAATTTAAGTTACTTTAGCACGATATATTTTGTAAACCAAAGAACTCTGGGTGGATCAGAGAGTGTCTACTTATTACATCCAAACCCACAGTGATATATATCTTGACAACAGATCTAAGTTGATTATGACTTGTCTGCCTTCCTATAATTTCCCATAAATATTTAAACCATAAACTCACAGATGAAGTAACACTGATTGAATTATCATGGCAGAGCTGCCATGCTGTTTAAGATCCAAGATGTAAAAGATGAAGCAATTAAATTCTTTTCAACTTCTCGAGTAAGGTCTGCAACAGGAAAAAAAAATAGATATATTTATCTCCATTTGCAAGAAAAAGTGTATATGTACATTGTAAAGAAGACATGTGTATGTATATTATGCAAACAGTAGTGGTCTTACATGATAGTGTTCACAATTGTGAAACGGTGTGTGTGTGTGTGTGTGTGTGTGTGCGTGTGTGTGTAAGCAATGTTGGGTAAACTTTGGCACCTCTCAGAATCATAGGGCAAGCTGATGTATAGGTTGAGGTGTTACATAAGATTAAAAATAATAGAAAAAATAAAGAAAAAATTATATTGGCTTTTCATGTGTAACAGGGTTGAAACTGTACATGGTCATATGTGAGAAGCCCAAATAAATAAATACAGAAGGAGGTGTATTTTTGTGAAGCCATGGTGTGGCCTTATGCATTGAGAAATATTGTCTTTCATATATACCACAAATCATCACACTAAAGAAGTCCTTAAAATATTCCAGGAGACTGTGTATTACATATATGTTATATGTTTAGACATTGATGGTCATGTTAAATTTAGTAACTGTGTAGTTTTGGAGTACAAAACAATTTATTTAATTTACATCCCTCTACAGGCCTTTCAGCACCAGCCTGATGACATATATGAATCAATCAGCTTTAAAAAGTGGTGAAAGCCCTGATCTTGTAGCTGATCATTATATCATTTAAGAAATATCTAATTTTTTTAAAAAAAAGTTTATCAACCTTTTCACTTCATATTTATTCCCCTTGCATTTATTTTAGTCACATTTTTGCAACAGGAGGTCTGTTATTTTGTCACATGGCCGACATGCAAGAAACATTTCCAAAACCATTAGCATAAAGTGGTACAAGCTGGTACAAGTGAGCTATAAAAAGCCACCAACAAAACATGGAATGCTTTCTGGAGCAGAGGAATAAAGTATAAATAGACCTCTCAGCCTGCAACAAGCGAATACTTCATCAGAAATGTCTGGCGTTACATCACTGCATGTGTGTATGTGTGTGTGAGGGACTCTGGAGTTACCTAACACATGCTCACTGAGCCAACTCTTATGGTTTCTACTAATGTTCTGGTTTTAAAACCCAAGCATCCTAAAAGCATGTTATTTGATTTCCCTTTTCCCATGGTTTGTACACTGGAAAAAATATTGTGTGAAAAAGTATGGTAGCAGTTTTCTTTTACTCAGTTTTACGCAACAAATTAAAAACTAGTTCAAAATTTAAAATAAGGTCTGGCATTTTTCAGAAAACTACTTTTTCCACAGGAAAGGACAAAAGATACATCAGCTAAAAGTTATTGATCCTACTCAGAAGTCCCTAACACTGTGAAATTTCTACCACACATAACAGTCCTGAAGACACTTACATTTGTCTTGATACTTGAACTAACACAACCCAAGCTGATGTGTGCACACAACACAAAAACCATACACCTGACTGAGAAGCACAAAAAGGGTGAAGCTACAAAACTGAACTGAAACAATTCAGTATATTTTAACCCATTACAGAATGTCAAAGCCTTAAAACAAAATTAAAACAAGAAATATTAAAACCCACTTATGACTTATGACCTATTCATAAGGCTCAAAAAAAGCTTAATTATAATGCATATGCAAATCAAAAACCAGGCCCAAACTTTAGCATGCAGTTGGTTGAGTTGAAGGTTACTCTTTTTTTTTCTTTTCTAGAATTGTGACCCCTTAAAAACACAATAATTTAACTCAAAAAAGTAAGGAAATATACACTTTGAGTTTTAGCCAAAGATTTACATAAATTCATTCAAAAAATCTATCTAATTCTTTCTGTAAATTTTTATTTATTGCATCTGAATACTTTTTTTACTCACTATACCCTGAAATACTGACACTCTCATTCTGTTATGAAAGAAAGGGAGCTCAGCATAGCTTTGTTGTCAAGTGTGGAAGACTGTAGGAATGCTAGCTACAGTTTGTTCCCTGTTTCACATGTGTGCGTGTTTACATGTGTTGGAGTGCATGTGCGTGCTTTGGGTGAGAAGAAGGGAGGCTAGCAGTAGTAAAGCCCAGCATCTGCTCTCATGGCTATGTACTGTAGCTGATGGGCAGTGCATTGTGTACTGATGTTTATCACCCATGAGGTCACCTCTTTTTTCACGGCACAGTGAAAAAGATACTTTAATGCGCTATTGGAAAATGGAACAGGAATTACAGGGTCACATGGAACTTGTGAAACGATAAGATTTCCTGCTTTCCTAAACATTTTTAAGTGACCAAAAATAGTCGTTTTGAACCTAGATTGCAACATAAGATTACTAGCTTCTGAAGTATTTTACTACTAATTGGCGAAGTTTCCATACACACCTCTTGCCACTCTTGATGTTGTGGATAGTCAACATTTAAAAGCATCTGCACAGTTTGGCAATGTTTTGTACCTTTTAAGTTTTTTCAGGTCTAACAGAATGCAACTAAAAAATGCCGTTATATCTACGGAATAACATAAAGTTCTAATATCTACTAAAGGGCATAAAGATCTAATGTCTATTGAAGAGCATTAAGTTATATTACACACTAAGGACTATAAAGTTTTATTATCCACTAAAGAACATAAAGTTCTAATATATACTGAAGAGCATAAAGTTATTTTATACACTAAAGAGAATAAAGTTCTAATATCTACTGAAAAGCATAAAGTTCTAATATCCACTGAATAGCATAAAGATCTATTATCCACTAAAGGGCATAAAGTTCTAATATATACTGAAGAGCATAAAGTTTTAATGCCTACTAAAGTGCTGTAATGGCAGAGCTCGCATGGCCACTTTACATTGTTTTTTCCCTGCTCTGCATGCTACTACCGCCAGGGTGCTGAACAGACAGCAACATTTCAGCACCAATGTTTTGAACAGCCAGGAAGTGCATGGCCTCCAGGGAGAGTGGCGGGACACGTTCCCCAGGCCTTGGCGGCTGCCTGGCTACTGCCGCCTAAAGATGGAACACTGTGGGGAGAGGCGGCCACCTGGATGTCCATCCTGCTGGGGGACCCGTCAACGATGACAAAACTGACCCACTGAGTCTTACCCTCCAACACCCCAAATATTTAATAAGCTCTTTTATTTAATAAGTTGCACCCTCCATACAGCCACCACCACCGTTGACATGGAAGTGAACAGCACCAACTGGAACTGTCAAAGATGTTAGACTCCCTCCCAATGAGCACAAAGTGCCTGCTTGGCTCGGCAAGATTGGGAAGCCCGGACCTCATCTGAAGGGGAGACGCCTCCTGTTGTAACTAACCCAATGTCGTCTGAGTTTCACTAGGTCCAGAAGGAGGGCCGGTTAAGCCAAGAGCCGGAGGATGACCTCCTCAAGCATTGCTGGGGCCAGGTGTAGGTCATCGAGGGGGAAAGGGTAGACCCCACGCAGGCCTTACCCAAGACATATTTCCTAGTGCACCAAGAGCACTAATATTAACATTTTGTCTGGCGAGGACAGGCCATGGATCTTTTGGGCATCCCCAAAGCCCGCACAGAAAGCCTCCTGCACCTGCCCCATGTGCACCTGGGGCCACATAATACCTTAGAGAAGTTCTGGGATAGGTTTGTCTGGCCTGGCATGGATTAGGAGCTCCGTGCCTTCTGCCAATGCTGTCCCTAATGCCAATGAACCAACCCAAAGAAACCAGCTCCAACCCTGCTCATTCCACTCCCCATCATCAGCGTCCCCTTCGAGCAGCTTGGCATTGATTTTGTTGGGACACTGTCAAAGTCTGCCTAGAGCCATGAGTATATCCTGGTTCTCATTGACTATGCCACATGGTACACCCCGAGGTGGTCAGATTTCAGAAGGCCACCTCCTGTAATATTACTTGTGAGCTAGTGTTGCTGTTCAGCTGAGTGGGAATACCAAAAGACATATTAACTGACCAAGGTATGTCTTTTGTCTTATGTCTCATGGTTGATCTGTGTCAAACATCTGAGGATGTCCGTCTGCCACCTCCAGACAGATGGGCTAATCGAAAATTTCAATCAGACCCTCAAGAGAATGCTTAAGCAGGTGATGTAGACAAGGATGGGAGCCTGGACCTCCTCCTGCCTTACGTGCTCTTCAGGGAGGACCCCTTGGGGACCCCTTGTTAGATGTGGACCGAGAAGCCTGGAAGAACAACCCTCATCACACCACTCGATCAAGGACTATGTGCAACAGATGTAAAAACACATCGTGAAAGTCACACAAATCATGTAGAAGCACTTGGAGGCAGCCCAGCGGTAACAACAGTGAGTCTGCAACTGGTCAGCCCAGCGCTGAGTAGAGCATGTGGCGTACCTCAGTTCAGAGAGGGGCTGATATCTGATCCCAATAACAGGACCTGAAGGAGCTGGTAGACCAATTCACTGACGTCTTCTCCTTCAACACAAGATCAGAACCTCTCCAGCAGTGGTGGTCAGACAGTGGCCTTATCAGGTTCCCAAGGCCCACTGTCATACCAATAAGCAGGAAGAAGCCCAAATGCTCAAGGATAGGATCATCAAGAAGTCCACCAGCTCCTGATATAGCCCCATGCCATTGAAAGCTACCCTCTGCCCTGAGTGGATGACCTGGTAGAGAGGTTCTGGCGTGACCTGGTAGAGAGCCTGAGTCAGACCACATGCACCAGCTGGGAGAGGCACTGGGCACCCTCCACAGAGCTGGCCTGACAGCTAACCCAAAGAAGTTTCATCTGGGGCTGACTGAGGAACAGTATCGGCCGAGGTCTATTGACGTTTCAGGAAAAAAAATGCGGAACTATCCATAACCCACCACTAAGTAACAGGTACGTGCCTTTTTGGGACTGGCTGGATATTACAGATGATTCATGCCTAACTTCTTTTCAATAGCTTCCTGTGTAAGAAGCTATTGAGTAAGCATGTGCTACGGAACTCCGATTTCGACCTTCTCTTCCCAGTTCACATCGATGTTTCGGAAAACAGGACTCGGGGCAGTGCAATCGCAAGTCTTCAAAGGGGAGGAGTACCCAATCCTGTATATCAGTTGCAAACTTAATGGAGCCAAGATGAGCTACACTGCCATTGAGCGGGTAGCTCTTGCAGTTAAATGGGCTGTCAAAGATCTAGCAGGCCAACATTTCAAACTGATGTCTGATCACACCCTGTTACAATGGATGTTCCAAGCAAAAGATAGCAATAATAGAGTTTCTCAAAGGTTTCTATCCATGCAAGACTGATTGCAGTGAAAGAGCTGCATGTGTCTCAGATGAAACATGTCTTGATCTGGATCCAGAGCCATGATCTCGCTAGTAGGGGCAACCTGGAAAAAATGAGGTAAAAAAGAACGAATTCCACATGCAGCTGTTGCAATTGTTTTGAGTTTGTTTCCTTCTCCTATATAAACAAAAAAGACAAATAAAGTGTTCACAATTTTCTGCTCAGGGCCCTAAGCTTTAACTGTTGAGCTACCAAATGCATCTTTTGTCACTGTTTTACACTAGATCAGGATACTAATAGATGGTAGTTTATTTTAGGTCAATATATTTGTAGCTGTTTTGCTATTTATCCTACAACTGTTCTGGCTGATATCATGTGAGCCATCTCTCATGTGAGTAAAAGTTCATGTCTTTAATGATTGATGAGGTTTTCACTGTATCCAAAACCAGAATTTCAGCCTGGTCTGAATAAAACAATTATTCATCATTGTAGTGTGACAGCGCTGGTCTCAGTGAACTGGCATGTAAAGACATTCCTTTTTTTAAGGTCATTATGAAAAAGCATTAAAAACATTGTATTTCTGTTTGAGATTCGACTAATGTGACCCTTAAGTCTAGTCTCTGTAAGAAGAAGAGCAGCTACATTTTTTTTAATTGGGGCTGAGCGCGGGATAGGGTAGCTTAATGGTTAGTACATTTGCCTCATACCTCTAAGATTGTGGGTTCATTTCCCACTATTGCCCATTATGTGGAGCTTGCATGTTCCTCTGGGTACTCTGTCACCCCCAGGCCGAATACATGAGTCTTAGACTGATTGGCATCACTAAATTGTAAATGTGTTTGTGCCCTGCGCTTGGTTGTCACCCTATCCAGTGAGTCCCCTTTGTTCCTTGTGACGCTGTGTAGGATAACCGGTACAGAAAATGATAAGATGGAAATTTAACAGAGTGGAAGACTGACATAGAGAGTTCAAAGTCCTTATAACCATGGATGTTTAGTGAGAGAGTCTAGGCGTTATAGTCATTGCCGTCCATGTTTATAGGCTGTGCTGAATTCCTGGACATGTACTGTAGTAAAACAACTTTGTCACAACCAAGATAACACAAATGCATGAATAATCCTCTCTGGAGAATTCACTTTGAAAGCATGCCTAATTTTAGCCATTTATCTTAACTGGAAAAAAAAACAAGAATGAACAGGCCTTGATGAATTTATATCATTATATATTTTATAAAGTATATCACTTAATATCAGTTCAAATGAATCCATAATTTACTATTGGCAGAAACTCTGATGTGTTGACCAATCCAATCTTTTTTGGATTTTTGGAAAGCCTCGTTGACAAAAAGAAGAATAGGATTTCCTGGCTAGGATAGCAGTGGTGGCCTAAATAGTAATGGATCTGGGCTGCTAATCAGAAGATCAGGGTTTAGGCCCCTGTACCACAAAATTGCCACTGTTGCGCCCTTGAGCCAGGCCCTTACCCATCTCTGTTCCAGGTTAC
This sequence comes from Tachysurus vachellii, assembly GCF_030014155.1. Classification (NCBI taxonomy): domain Eukaryota; kingdom Metazoa; phylum Chordata; class Actinopteri; order Siluriformes; family Bagridae; genus Tachysurus; species Tachysurus vachellii. Next base: position 7,504,567 of record NC_083473.1, on the reverse strand, counting down.
AGAATCATGATTGATCCAGTATTCTGACCTCAGCTTCCTAACAAGCTGAGACATATGAAGCAAAACTTATCACTATGCTGTAATGTATAGGTCCAAATAAAGTTTTCTTCTTCTAAGATCAATTTTCATACCATCTCATTATCCTCTATAGCACCTCCTGTTTGCAACCTTGACAAGAAGCCACTAAGGCACTGGCCAACAAACAGGTTATGAGTTATGGCATTAATTTCTATATCACAAGTAAAAATATTACTAGAGTACAACTAACATCTTGTATTTATTCTTTCGTGAATGTGTGTTCTGCTTTTAGAACTGTTATTACACAGAACTTTATTTTACTTGGTTTCATCAGTGTTTTCACATACCTGCATGTTTTTCATTCTATAAAGATAGCCTGGGATTTCTTTGATTCTTGAACCTACTTGTCCTACTATAAAAAAAAGTCCCACATGCCCAGGCTAGTGATTTGTCCATGCCTAACTATAGAACACACTACACTAATCCTCTTATGACAAGAGTTTTCAATTTGAGCATAGTGTAAAAATGTTCAAATGTTGCTATAATTATCCACACCAAGGCAGACGTTAAGATTCTATTACCTATGTCAATATTATTCTCTCTGTTATTGGCAATAGGGAAGCACTTATAAAATAAGACAGGTGGTCAGATGTTACAGCTTTCACATTTTTTCCCCCTGCTCTCCATCTCGACTCTCCAAAAGCTGCACATCTGATGCCAATCTCAATATGTTACTATTATGGCATTGACAGAAGTGTCTGCTTCTGTAATTGCTCTGTGATTGCAGAGCAGTGCAGTGGCAAGAACATAGTTATTAGCAAGCCCCAAATCAGCACTGAACACTCTGTTACTTGTTGCCTTTCTAACAAAAGACGCATTGTGTTAATGACACTGTAACTATAAACTTGGCTTTTAGATTCGATTTCATAATTCACCTGTTGACGTAGACGATCTGATAGGTACACGGCAAACTAGATGGCCGTGCTCCACACCGGTCACTTAAACACACACACGCACACACACACACAGGCCCATTCCACAGTAAGCAGAGATGTGAGGCCCTCGACTGCACCGAGGTGCATAAATTATGACCTTGCTAAGGCATTAAAACTGGCAAGTTATTCCATCCCGAAATGTGTTAAATACCTGAGGTAGGGGGTGTCCAGCATGCTCATTTCACTACACTTATCTTCATCTCTTTATTTTACAGTTTGCCTACTATTTTTAGCGGTGGTTAAATATATGCTGGAATTTGAATTCCCATACTTGAATTTATGTGGGAAATCAATCCTTATTACAGCAATCCAGGGCTGGAAGTTGAAAGCAGAGCAAGTGAGCTTGAGGAATGGCGGCTTAAGAAAAAGCAGCCCAGTCAGCCCGCTGCACATCCTAGTTGTCATTCCACATGCTGCAGGTTTAGTAAATGCATTCAGAGACGCAGCGCACTCAGCGGGAGGCCCACAGTGCTGGTATGTTGCCCTGAGCTGCACAGCCAGCTGAATGCCAGCCATTTCAAAATGAGGACCTTCTGTGCCTGTCGCAAGGTTCAAGTCAATCTTTGTTGTCGTCCCATCCATAGATATGTGCTGTATACAGTGGAATGAAATTAAATTTGCTGTTGCATGTGTTGCAGTATATAACACAGAGACTAATGTACACTTAGTGCAGCCAAATGCAGTGTATGAAATGTTCAGCATGTGGACCAGTTGAGTTGAGTCCATGCTTAATGACATTGCTCTGGGTTCAATAAATCACATCTATTTTCCTCAGCAATTTTGAGCTGCAGATTTTTGACGTGAGTGAGTTTTCCGTGAGCTTCTCTGCACGACAGGCCGGCTTGCGTGGGACGACGAGCCATTCTTTGTGGTCCGCTCTCGCCTTCCCCAAGCACATGTGTTACGTTCGAGGGGAAAAAGAAGGAACAGATTCTGCCGAGTTACAATCCAGACGAGGACAATTAAAGCGCCACGCAGATGAACAGCCTGTTTGCTTTGTCCAGACAGTCAGGGGGTTATAGCATGAGTTTAAGATCGTGCTGTGGCATCTCAAATCATCTAAGTAAGTCATTTATTTTTATCACGGGAACTATTTTAAGCCTATCAGATACTAATTGGACTCAGCATCTGAGACTCATCTGAGGCAATCGATGCCTGGGTCCATCTGAAAGGCAACAACAGCATATGTACACAATTTCCTTGCAAGTGAATAAACAAGAACAAGGACAGCTTCTAAAATAAGGACAATGTTGTAAAACTGTAAAAAACAGTTGGAAGAACTGGTTTCCTTCTTCGTCATCATCTTCTTCTGTGCAAGACAAGCCAGAATCAGTGCATCTGCTTTATTTAGGCGTAACTGTGAATCATGATCAGCGTTATGAAAACACACAAATATTGTAGATGGTAGATCCATTATCATAAATCCAAAAAGACAGTTTCATGTAACATTCCCTGATCCTAAATATTTGTTCGGAGAGAGGGAATAAAGTGTCCTTAGTAAAAATAAAGCAAATATTCCCCACACTGGATTATGGGATATGAAGGATAGAAAAGGATACGTGGTTCAGTGTGCTGCCTTCAAAAATCAGCCAGATGAAGCACCTCATTCTATGTAAATATCCAATCTGGACATAACTCAATGCTTACCACTGTATTTTTATATACTATGTACTGGCATATCCAGGAAGTAAAAGTAAAGTGACATTAACTTCTGATTTAGCATCATAATTTTCACTGTCATTATTTGATCATCATAGTCATTAAACTCATTCTTCTTCACAGTTACATTTGAAAGAATGGTTGAGCTGGGTTTTGTACCCACTCAAATCAATGAGGAACACGTTCTGCTGAAATATAATACTGATTCAATAGATTTGGGTTGTTTTTACCAATTTACTCCTGATCCATGCAAATGCAGTTCCATCATTCAAACGTTTTAACAGATCTCCACCAACATGACCAAACATTGTAATTTCAATTTGCTAGTTTAAATCATTGCACAAAGAGCACATATTTTAAGTAAACTGTTTTATTATTTTTAACACACTAATTGCAAGGCAAATTCCCTTAATTGTATCCCCAGCCTGTGAAATAAACAAGGCTGAAAAATGTAACTGACAATTATGGTTTTCAAAGGCCTGATGTGGGATTTGTGGTGCTTTTGCCAAGTCTGTTTTCATGTTTGAATTTCAAGTTTCTGCCAGACATAGGCTCCCTGGATCATTCATCAAGACGCAGCCCTTAATGAATAAGAGTCTGAAAGATCTGCCAAGTTAGGAGATGTTTGAATGGCATTTTTTTATTCCTCAACACTGCATTCCATATGCTTTTCTTAATAAATCTGCTGAACTATCCTGAAAAAAAATGATTACCAGAAGACTACATGAATTAGTGAAACTGCAATCACAGGATTCTTTTAGACGCCTACCAGTAAAGACACATACAGTACCTCACAGAAGTGAGTACACCCCTCACATTTTTGTAAATATTATATTAAATCTTTTTATGTGACAACACTGAAGAAATGACACTTTGCTACAATTTGAAGTACCGAGTGTACAGCTTGTATACTGTAACAGTGTAGATTTACTGTCCCCTCAAAATAACCCACAGAGCCAATAATGTCTAAACTGCTGGCCACAAAAGTGAGTACACCCCTAAGTGAAAATGTCTAAATTGGGCCCAAAGTGTCAATATTTTTTGTGGCCACCAGCACTACACCAGTATTTTCAAGCACTGCCTTAAACCTCTTGGGCATAGAGTTCACCAGAGTGCCACAGGTTGCCACTGGAGTCCTCTTCCACTCCTCCATGATGACATCATGGAGCTGGTAGATGTTAGAGACCTTGCGATCCTACACCTTCCATTTGTGGATGCTCAATAGGGTTTAGGTCTGGAGACATGCTTGGCCAGTACATCACCTTTACCCTCAGCTTCTTTAGCAAGGTAGTGTTCATCTTGGGGGTGAGTTTGGGGTCGTTATTATGTTGGAATACCGCCCTGCAGCCATGTCTCCAAAGGGAGGGAATCATGCTCTTCTTCAGTATGTCACAGAACATGTTGGCATTCATGGTTCTCTCAATGAACTGTAGCTCCCCAGTGCACTCCAGCACTCATGCAGCCCCAGACCATGACACTCCCACCACCATGCTAGACTGTAGGCAAGACACACTTGTCTTTGTATTCCTCACCTGGTTGCCACCACACACGTACGTAAGTTTATCTTGGTCTCATCAGACCACAGGACATACACGTAGTTACAGTAATCCATGTCCTTATTCTGCTTGTCTTCAGCAAATTGTTTGCGGGCTTTCTTGTGCATCATCTTTAGAAGAGGCTTCCTTCTGGTACGACAGCCATGCAGAAAAAAATTGATGCAGTGTGTGGCGTATGGTCTAAGACCTGACAGGCCGACCCCCCACCCCTTCAACCTCTGCAGCAATGCTGGCAGCATTCATTTCCCAAACACAACCTCTGGATATGACACTGACCACATGCACTCAACTAGTTTGGTCAACCATGGCGAGGTCTGTTCTGAGTGGAACCTGTCCTGTTAAACCACTGTATGGTCTTGGCCACCATACTGCAGCTCAGTTTCAGGGTCTTTGAAATTTAGAGAGCAACATTTCTTTTTCCAGATCCTCAGAGAGTTCTTTGCCATGAGGTGCCATGTTGAACTTCCAGTGACCAGTAGGAGAGAATGATTTAAACAAATTTAACACACCTGCTCCTCATTCACAACTGAGACCTTGTAAAACTAATGAGTTACATGACACCGGGGAGAGAAAATGGCTAATTGGGCCTAATTTGGACATTTTCACTTAGGGGTGTACTCACTTTTTTGGCAAGCGGTTTAGACATTAATGGCTGTGTGTTGAGTTATTTTGAGGGGACAGCAAATTTACACTGTTATACAAGCTGTACACTCACTACTTCACATTGTAGCAAAGTGTCATTTCTTCAGTGTTGTCACATAAAAAGGTATAATAAAATATTTACAAAAATGTGAGGGGTGTACTCACTTCTGTGAGATACTGTACTGTATGTAATTACTTTCTGTAATAGTTGTACTGATGTTCGACACGTGAATAGAAGAGGGCTGACTGCATGTTGCGATGTTACATTATGGGACTTGACAACACGAACATGATCAACACATTAAACAACACTGTGACTGCACAAGCAATATCCTGTTGTACACAACCACTACTTTCTGATCATCAGCCATCAACCAAAAAATTAGCAGCATAATTACTAGTCAAAAACAGATCTATTTAAACACATGTATAAACATTAGTTTTCTTTTGAGATCTGGAATGTGTCTGGCCAAGAAACTGAACTGACCTGAATACTTGTGGGCTAGCAATGCACACATACACACATACACAAAAACTCTAACATAGAAGTGTGCACACACTTGGGATAGGTTTGGGCAGGGCTTTAAGTCATACTAAGATTAGCTTAGTCATGACAGTCTCACTCATTTAACATAGCAGCCTTGAGCTATGATGGATATAAACAGCTAACTACGATTTCAGCCGGTGTGACCAATACTTCTTCATTTGATATCTCAGAATTCCAATCCATGAATGTCATCCAATTTCATAAACAAACTGTGTGATATGTACCGTCTGGATGCCCTGACCTGTACATAACTCGTCATACTAGAATGCCCAAGCTACTGGATAATCAGGTTAAGCTCCTTACTTATTATGACTGAGAGATATTTGATCATAAAGTCATGTGACTTCTAAAACTCGTCTCACAAATCCCACTATAGTATTTGCAAGCTTGTGAATAGCCCTGGATTTGTAGTCATCAGGTCATGCTTGTGACGTACCTGCGTCTTTACTCAGTATGCCCGTAGGTCCAGAGTCTTGCATACCCAGGCTGCTCTGGGTGCCACTGCATGCCAGTGCTCCAAACGGGGCTGGCGTTATGCCAGTGTTGGGCTTGGCCAGATGCGTTGAATACTTTCGGCCCTGGCAGTACACACTCGCTTTTTGAGTGTTGGCTAACAGTCGGCGGGCCTGTCACACAGAGCACTGATGATTTAGGAGCCCAAATTAGGTTTTACACTGTGCTTCATTTGTTCCACTGTGTTTATGGACCATTAGCAACTGCAATTCCCACTTCTGCAGGAGCTAGAGGCCTGATTAACAACTAACTCACAGAGGAATTAGAACTGATATAGGAACAGCTTTCTCCTACCTGCTGCATTCCAAAAGATTAGAAATATAAAGGTATCAGTTGTATTGGTCTCCAAATAAGACTCCTTAATTGTATAGTCCTTAATAGGACAGATACCAAATTATCTATAGACAACCAAAATGTTGTATGAGTAGATTTTATTTGGTAAGGAATTTTGATTTAATAATATTGGCTTGAATATAATTAGCAATAAGAATAACATCACTGTTGTGAGGTGAACAGATTGATAGGAGTAGCAGTAGTACATTTACATACACCTTTATCCAGAGAAACTTACATTATCTCGTTTTAGTACAGCTGGAGTTGTAAGGGCCTTGCTTAGGGGCCCAACAGTGGCAGCTTGGTGGACCTGGGATCAAACTCACAACCTTCTGATTGGTAGCCCAACACCGTATCCACTAGGCTACCACATGCCCCAGTCATAGCAGTACAGAACCTATCAGAGCCTATCCCAGGAACATTGGCTGTGAGGCAGAAATACTCTCCAGATAGGACGCAGTCTATCCAAGAACACATTTAAGCCACAGGCAATTTAGCATAGCTAATCCAACTATTGGCATGTTTTTGAAAATCTGAGGATCAACGTTCATTAAAGGAAAATTATATACAACTGGGTCATTGGTCATGGCATGTCAAAAGAACACAATGTTTTGGGGTTTTTTCCTTTTTTAATGACCATAAAAATAACTCACGGAAAATAAAAACTAAAAAAAGCCACTTGAAATAAATGATAAGAAATACATTTACATTTACATTTACAGCATTTGGCAGACGCCCTTATCCAGAGCAACGTACATAAGTGTTTAAATCTCTAACATTGAATACATTAATGCTGGCTCACTAAGTTACATACTTAAGATACGATGAGTTTAAAACATTTGTTCAAAGTTACAATGAAAAAGTGTCAAAGGTGTTTTTTTTTTTGTTAGAAATAAATGATCAGTGGCCCTTAAGTGCATCTGCTTCTGTTGTTTGAATATCTCAGGACTGTATTCAAATGTTACTCTTATTAAAAAAGAAACTAGGCATCCATCTATCTCACAACTCTAACAAAAGAAATTTAATAAATATTAATATGTGGAATATGAGAAGGTGGCAAGCCCTGAAATAAATATCTCATATGAGTCAATATGTTGCTGAATGAATAGTACTTCCTTAGTAGTCATTTCACATTGATCACAGCAAATTTGGCTTAGTTTATATTTATTTATTCAGCTGACATTTGATATATGTAAGTGAAGTTTTTTTAGGAGTGAGGAAAAGTTAGGAGGTAGTTAAGTGTTCACAGTAGAGGTGGGTTTTTAGGCACATTTTCAATATAGTCACAGATTCTTCCACCAGTTTAACACCTTGGCTTCCACGATAATTATTAAGGACTTCCTAAAATAGCACTTGATCCAGCACATCCTATTATTTTGCACTTTTTTTTATCAGGCACTGAGAGTTATTTGCACATAACAAAGTCAAGAAAAGAAGTGATTTCATCTAGTTGATGCAGTACACAGTGAATTGAAACAACGTTCCTCCTGGACCTTTGGGCTTAAAGCTGCAGAGCTACATAAAATAACAAAGAACTGGAGACTAAATACAGTCACACAGTTCTAGAGGAACACGGACAGTACTATACACTACAATGCAGTAGTACCAACTAGCATACAGTTCTTTTGCACAAAATACTATACCAAGGTTATGAAATCCTAACATGTGCATGGAAAGTATGTAGATCATCATTAAATCTGCTATTTTGACTTGTCATATGAATAATAAAATTCCAATGATTTCATTGAATAATGTGTTATAATTAATGGTGCTGTCCTGTAAAGAAAACATGCAGATGGGTTGAAGGATAAACTGACCAAGCAATCATCTACTATGATTATCATTCACTTTAAGTAACTTCTCGTCTAGTCCCTTAGGCAAAAAGATTTTTTCTTATTAATCACTTTATCACTCAATTGTTGAATTTATTTGATAAAATTAATAAATTAATGAACTAATTATGTAATATATATTGTTTGTGTTATCGTTATGTGTATACTGGCTTCAAATGAAATTCTGAAGTGTATTTACTGCATGCAAACATACATTTCATGTCACAACAAACACCATCACACCATTGCACTGGAAATTCTGTGGCTTGTTCAAGCTGATATCAAGTTGTTATTTGTCTCACTTTTGAATACTAATGTTTACACTTTCTACAGTAATTCCTTATTAAACATGCATAATTTATCCTTGTGAAAACCGAAGAAAAATCAAACATACAATATCATTTTTTTGTTTTCCTATTCATATTTCCAACTGAATAAATATAAAGATGTTCACAATATGTGCAATACATTTTAGGAAAAATTGCAACTTGTACTTAAGTCATATAACAACTTACTAGATTTTCAAAAAGATAAATAAGGGACGTAAACTGTGGCAACTTTACTTGCCAGTGGGTTTAAATGGGATAAAAAAATTATAGAAAGCTTCACAGTAAGTCTGACAGATTTGTTCCAGACAAGGCAAACTTTATTTTCATAGTTTTAATGAGAACACTGATCTGCAAAAGCTAGAGGGGTCTGGCTCTCTGCAGGACTTCTCCGTTCCAGCCACTGTTTTCTCATCTTCCCCTCAGCTGAATCATTAGCAATGCCTTCCACAACTTTCTAAATTCTAACAAAAAATAAAAGTTGCTCAGATGAGTTGAGTGGCTTGATATGAAGAATTTATTAAATGCTCTCTGGCTGTTATAATACTCCCAGAAGACTCACAGCCAGTAAACATTCTAGCTATACAATATATACTGCACATACATTAGGAGTAATAACAGGATCGATTATCCGTAATATTTAGCGCATTGTGTGTACTTTACACATCATAAGAAAGTACTTGCACTTGCATCTTGCACTGTGAAAAATAATGATAAGTACAGTAAGACTCTGACTTCATGATATTGGCCAATACCTGCAAGCAAAAAGCTTTCTATTATTTTTTGTTAGTTTCTATTGGCAGCTAGGTTATGAGCCTTTTTAATTCTCTTGATAAATGAACACTATTTTAACTCTAAAGTTTTCCAAACCATTTAAAATCCTTCATTGGTACAACATTACTGAATGACATAATACTGTATAACATAAATGAATATGGAGATTTGAAGAATATTGCTTTTTCTGAGTGAAATGTGCTTACTTAACAGTATAGACTCTCTCTCTCTCTCTCTCTCTCTCTCTCTCTCTCTCTCTCTCTCTCTCTCTCTTTTTCTCTCTCTCTCAGATTCAAGCTCTCTAATCATTTCTGAATTAACATAAGGCAGTATATTCTGATTTCTGTCCAGCAAAAGCTCTCTTCTCTACTTGCACTGCCATTATCTACTCAGTCAAATCCACACTTGGACTGTTTCTATGCTCAGCGTAAAGGCTGGGTTGGAATCAGCCACTATCTTTTGGGCACAGAGCTGTAAAGCAGCTTCCAGCCAGCCATTTCACCACACATGAGCTGAGCTCTGGAGCCAGAGGCTGGTCCTGCAGTCAGCAAAATGCAACCATTAATATCAACTTTGGTTTCAATGTAAAGTAAGGAATGCAGGCTGTCCATATATGTAAAAAACCCAGACGGAAAGTGAGGAGCAGCTGCAGGAGGATTATGCCTTGACATACTTACATACCATTCATGAAAAACCATTTTTGACAGGACAAACCAAGAAATTCCACAGGGATTTGGGTTCGATCCCTCTCCATTGTCACTCCTGGGGTTTTAAACATTTTCACTGACCTGCAGGACAATCCTCTGAGCTTTGGAAGAAGCTGCAGGCTTTTCACCAGTCCTTCGAAAAAGACTTACATTTACGTTTAGAATTTGCGGTGTATGGCAGATGCTCTTGTTCTCATCTTGAGCGACTTACAAAAGTGATTTGTTGTCTGCATGGAAAACAAATCTCTGAACTAGTGCAGATCTGCGACAGTCTAACAATGCCAAAGAAGTAAAGGCATTTTCAATCAGAGTTAGTGGTGATACTCCATGTCGTTTTTATAGTTAAATGAATGTTTAGGGTTCAGAGTTAAAATCTATTATTTTCACACATTTGTCATACTTTTATTTGGGTGTTTTGTGTAATGACAAAAAAATGTAATATTTCTAAGATATACAAATGTTTTGAAATTTGCTGATTTTAATTGTCACAAAATGCAAAGACCAACGTGAGCATCAAAAGAATGGTGCAAGGAAAAACTGGAGAGAACGTTTTTATGAAAGAAAATGCCAACAAACATCAAAAATCGTCCGCAGAGCAAAACAAAAACTAGAGCGATATATAAAGTGTCACAGCTGGAATGCTGAAGAATTTTACATGGTTAAAAGATGCTGTGGCAAATAGAATATATTTATAAAATTTACACATCCTTGCAAAAAAAATCTTTACCAAAAATATCTTGAATTTAATCAAATCTATCTACTATTTTTTATTACAAATGACAAGAAACCAAATCTAATGTTATTAAATCTATTTGTAGACACATTTGTAGACACATTTTGACATTATCGGTCAAAATAATAAAAATAAAATATAAAGCTGAAAATAGTAAAAAATGGCTACAAATAGTCAAGTTTTTTTTATAATATTATAAAATTGGAGATAAATCTAAGCAGATTCAAAATATTATTACTTGTTAACCCTTGTATGATGTTCGGGTCTGTGGGACCCATATTCATAAACATCAATAGTTTTGAAAAACTTTGCCTCCTAAATTTGTTGATTTTTTTCCCACTCATAACTTGATTAAATTTGATTTTCTTTTTTTATTAAAAAACAACAAAAAACGAGTAGCACTTTAATTAAAAAATGTGATGTAATTAAGGTAAAGGGCAAATATAACCATATATGCTGTTTATATTGCTTGTAATTGGGATGAATTAAACATCTGTAGAGTATTTTAACATAAAATTTTTGATTGTGTTGAATTAAAAACCCAAAAATGCAGCGGGTCGACCAGACCCACGAACACTGGCTGAGTAACAAAAATACGAACACCATACAAGGGTTAAGGTGTCATTTTTTGCAGTGTATGGCTATACACAGAAAGACTGGTCTGTCCTCCGTTTATACGGCTGCTGTCTTTTGTACAAAATTGAATGATTAGTTTTATTTTCTTAATTTATGGCTTTGTGTTGGCTGGCTTTCTTTAGTTTTATATTCCTTCATTAATGCCAATAATATAAAATGACAGAGTTTAACAAAATGTTCTCGATGGTACTCTTAGTCCCCGACTGAGTGAACTAGAATGATGTGTTTTTGATAGAGACTCTGGATGAGCCTGTCTGTTAAATGCTGTAAAAATATAATAGAGATAAGTTATTTAAACGCGACAGTTTAATTCATTTATATAAAAGTGCTGCAATGAGTTGAATTTTATGATTTGAAGTTAACTCAAGTTGAGTTTTATATTAGTTAGCCTAACATAAACTAATTCAGAGTCACAAATAGGACACAAATATCAAATTAGACAATAGAAAATACCAGATTTTCTTAAATACTCATACAACCGACTTATGAACAAATCTGTTCATATCCAGCTTAATACATGAGGTCCAGTGTCTCTTAATCGATAGAACCATTTTTTGGAAGAAAACGTTTGTCCAGGTTTTGTGTTTGGTTGAGATACCACACTTACAGTGAGAATGAGTGCAGCTTAAGAATTACCTATCCCTAAACTATGCTAATTTTACAATCAGTGCTGTGTGGAGAGCTAAGATTTATAGAGTTAGAATTGTTTGTGTGTGTCCAATGAATACAAGTGACATCTGTCAAAACTGCTGCAATGATAGATGGAGAGAGGCTTTATTTATTGTCAGAAATATAAAAAATGATCATTAAGAAAAATCAGCACTGGCAAATCAGCACTGTTATTAGTGTTAATTCATTACCTGGTTACATATTTAAGATGTATTATGAGTTTCTTTCTTTCTCTGTCTCTCTCTCTCTCTCTCTCTCTCTCTCTCTCTCTGTGGCTTCACATTTAACTTACTCTATGATTTGGAGCTTTGTATGTTTGTATATTTAAGCTATATATACTCTTTTAGCGTTCGGTCATCTTGTATAATTTCCCAGATGTCAGATATCATATATTTGTGCTCTGTAATCACCTGATAATTGTAATCAAAGTGACTGCCTGGGGCTGAATGCCATTTATTTTGGGATCCTGCCATCTTCTGTTTTTGGTTTTGGCAGGAAGACGGAGTACACTTTGTATTTTCTTTAGTTCTCTTTGGACACATAGGTGGTTTGGGATCTTAGTTGATAGTATTTTATTTGTTGTTTTGTTGTCACTTTTCTTCCAGCAAGTTTTTCTCTCTCTGGCTTTTGATACACAAGCAGTTGAGCGACGAGTCCAGTGTTGGTCTCTTTGATTTATGCTGCGTCCACTTAAAAACTGTGTTTTTAGAAAAAGAAAGTGGTATAACACTTCATTTAACAACCTTAAAATTATTTTTGGGTTGTCCCTCCTGGGAAACCCAGCTGAGGTTGTAAACCCGTGGAGGGAGCTCCGCATGCAGACCCAGCAAAGTCCGAAACACTTGAAAGATTGATCAATGTGACCCAAGAATAAAAACGTGCCCGTGGTTCAGAGATTCTAATTTTTAAAAGTGAACCAACTTTGGCTTCTGTAGCAGATCGTTTTTGCAGTTCATCCAATCACGTGCTTAATTTACAAAAAAATGTGAATTTATTGCTAAAGGCAGCACATGCGAGACAGAAACAGAACGTCTGAAGACAAATGGACAGAGACATATAAGTATTACACTCGCTTCAAATTCAAAGCAGCTGCGCCTCAGTAGAGGTGTGCATCAGGAACAAAAGTTTACAAGAGCAGACAGTTTTAATTTAATCCAGGCAGTCAGATATGCTGGACAAAGTAAGGCCACATTCCTTAGGAACACACAACTTAGGAATGTGCGGGTCACTTCACAAGATCCATTTACCACATTCATTTTTAGATTAAATAACTGCTTTATCCTGGTCAGTGTCATGGTGGTTTGAATAAATTGTTCATATTTTGGGAAACAGAACCAATTGATACATGATGCGAGTTGCTACAGATAAGGATGTCTTCCAAATGCTGTAAATGATGTGGTACTATGAAACACATATACTGTATAATCACTTCCAATCATCTTATATGCTGTCCAACAGCTTTTATGGTTTAGCATTTAAAGGCAATTGCTGTCACAACGACCCATGTTAGTTATTAATCTGAACTTTGTAAGCAACCAGTTTAATTCTAATTTAATTCCTCTGCCTTAAATGTTTCCCTATAAGGCTATTAGGAAGTTAAAGAACCAGTGAGTTTCCTAGCATTACATGGTTACCTTAGTAGCCATCCACTTATCACAGCTTTTAGCTAGCATGCTTCAGGAATATGAATCATTCCAGCAATCTGACTGGCTGTGGTTGTATTGAATTGTTTTCATCAGTGGCTGTTCTTGTGTGGTTTTAGAGAGTCCTCATTTGATGTGTGTTAAAGCTTGGTATTTTAGGATGTCCACACTGTGATCTATTCAAGTGAAAATTCTTTTCTCAGCAACACAGAATGTACTAACTGTCTAGACCTGAAACACATGGTTAATACTGTACCAATGACTAAAATGGCAACATTAACTGGATTATACATGGCAAAATATATACTATTCGGATGTAGTAGTAGTTGTCGTACTGTACATACACTCTGATAGATGTCCATATTGATAAGAGCCATGAGTTCCTTTGATATGCTCTATATAGAAAAGAATAACGAATTGGTGGTTGGTTGAGGTTGTAAATGTTCACTTACTTTCACTTAAAGCTGTTGTGTAAAGCACAGAGTGGAATTTAAGTTCTGGCTGCTTTCACAGGTAAAGAAAACAAAAGCAGTGTTCATAAGCTGTGTGGTTAACCTTAATCTGGAAAAGCCTAGAAATGGATTGGAAAATGCAGTAAGAATGCAATAGGCGCAACAGTTATGAGCCAGTTCAGTAAAGAATTATCGACCACTCTGAGATTATTTATGTTTGTGTTTTCATTTTGCCAGTCTTTATATCCTGGATTAGTCTTCCGGGAATGTCTTAAAAATGAGCACCACACATATTTCAGTTATTGCCAAAAAAAGAAGCAGCATTCTTGTACAGTTCAATTCTGGATTTGCAATTGATGGATCTCATTCTCAGAAGAAGAGCAAGGCTTTGAACAAGTAAATGAAAGGGAGACGTGCAAAACGATGGTTAGGAGTGTGTCATGACTTGGCTGATGGTTAGCAGCTGTGACTCACACACACACACACGGCCCTACGCATGACTTCAACGACCCAAAGACGCGAGATGTGACTAAAAATACAAAGAGAAGAAAAGAGCTAATAATAACTCAAGCGTGGTGGTGGTGGTGGTGGGGGGTATTGCTGCGGAGATAAGCTGTTGGCCGTACACGTACTTGGACCTCGACGTGGCTGGGGTACAGAAATTGGTACCAGCTGCTGAGCCAGGAAAAACGCTGCTGCGGTAAAGTGAAGGTGTCCAAATATGAGGAATTAATCATTCACTCATAAAATCTGGCCACTTAAAAAACCTCAGGCACTTCATGTATTTATTTCCATTTACACGAAACAAGTTTGTCTCATCCTCCCTTTTTTCTTTCATTTTGTCTTGTGTGGGGAATTTGTAGTCCAGTTCTGAAGCATGCTATTGAGACAAGGGGTAGATATGAGTGCATTGTGAGTCACTTTCCAGATGGTTTCACAGCAAGTGATACAGAGCCTGGGTTTGACCCACTATGATTATGGCTATATGTTAATAGCTGGAGAATAGCTGGAGACATTCCTCACTCTCAATAAAGCTTTAGATAGAGTAAAAACTTTCTTAAATTTCCTTTTGTAGGCACTATTCTCTATTATTATTCTTTGTAATTCACCTTCCTTATGAGTTCAACTCAAAACTCAAACCCCATCTTATCTGGATGATCACGCCGCCTGTTTCACCATTGTTCTGCCCTTATTAATATATTTGGTTGTCGAATCCAAAGACTGGCATACTGAACAGAACATTTGTACTAAACTAGCTGGCTAAACTAAGCTAGCTATCTCTAACAAAATACTGTTAGCTAAAGATGGGTGGCCTATAACTTGCAGTACTGCCTGAGCACACAGTGTACATTATCACTGGTACAAAGCTGTTTTGTTATTCATGAACATCTGCAGGGAATATCTAATAGTGTCTTCATCTAAATCTAGTAACTTTCTAGGAATTCTAGGAATTTCCATTCTCCGGCCAGGAAAATCCATATTAAATGACCCTTCAGCCTGGAATTCCTACACAGGAAGATGGGAATGTGTCCACGGCGCAGAGTTTAACATGTCTACTCTCACCATCTACAGTAAATAAGGCACCACATTATGTATACACACACCATTTAACATCCAGACATACTGTATTAAGTTCATTAACCTTATAGTTTGTTGTTTCTGTCATTTGATCTATGGAGTTTGGGCAAAGAAAACAAAAAACCAGCTATAATTTGTTTTTAATTTGAAACTTGAAAGTCTTAAAAATAATGTAATTCCAAGTTAAATTGTATGCAGCTGATGTCCTGAAGTTTATATTAAAATTTTTAGGTTGTCTTTTGAGCTTTGGAGCTTTCCCTCTAAGAGCATTAAGCAGCGTGATCTAAAGTTATGGAGTGAAGCTATAGGAATTTTGGAATGTTGATTCCTCATCCTGCTCTTCCCAGCACTGAAACAGTTCAGGTAAGGAACGTGAGGTCATGCTTCTTCATTGCCTCTGAATTATCCAGACATTCATGGCAGCCTCTGTGAGTGGTGCTTTGAGAGACTCCCAAACATTCCTGAGGTAACCAAACCTGACTCCCTCACTTAATGGGCCTTTTTTAAAACAGAGTGAGGGGTGCAATGACACTCAAGCTGAAGATTCAGTGAATTTTGGCAAAAAAAAAAAAAAAAAAAGTACACACAAGACACAGGAACGTACACTCACACACCACGTAAAGTAAAAGCCTACATATTCATACACACAGCTAAGCACAGTGTGGGTCTTTGGTTTATTGGTCTGGAGCTGCTGCATGTGTAGCTGAGTGAAGCCTCTGTTTACACTAATGTTTTTACTAGTCTATAAAATATTATTCAGAATCACTCAGGTCTTGTATAACTTGAAAAGCCACAACTGCAGGCCTCTAGCTTGTCATACAAGACCATAGGGGAATCACTAAATTCCTCCAATCCAAACTAAACAAAGTGATATTTAAAAGCAAGAATGCTTGATTTGTCAATTTAAGGTCTGATTACAGCAGACAGCAATTAAACATATACTAATAAATCACTTTACGTGATATAATCGTTCACCGATGCAATAATCGTTCACCGTGGTGGCATTTGCAGCCATCTCAGCCGAACATGCATGTAGGAGCCATGTGAAAGGAACCAATAAATCTAGACGGTACAGACCACTATCTAGTGATAGAAGAGATATAGAACGATCACCTAATTTTACTTTTACTTGCAAATTCCATCTAGATTTCTCTCTTCATATAAAAGCTACAAATTTGGTAGCATGAATGCATAGACAGCATTGTCATGAATGACAATAATGTAAATGTTTAGGCAGTTACAACATCTTTAGTGTGCAGATCGTAAGGTAAAACGATGACACAGAGTGTAGCACCGCCACCTCACAGCTCTAGAATTACTGGTTCAAACCTTGAGTTCGCCTTTCTCTCTGTCAGTTTGGAGTTCTCCCCGTGTCTGTTTGGGTTTCTTTCAGGTTCCCTGTTTTCCTAAATATGGCATAAATATACAGTTAGGAGGATTATCTATACTCTAAATACCTTTGTGAATGTGTGTACATGGTGTCATGCAATGGACTGGTGCTGCATCTGGAGTGAATTTCTGCCAAATGCCCAGTCTTCCCAGTTTGGCCGCAGATCCACCGCAACCTTAACCAGGAGCAGTAATGAAAAAATGTGGCGATGTTCATCATGGAAATGTGTGATTCACATAATGGAAATCAGGATTCTATTTATTATGCATGTAATGCAATTGCACTGTATGATCGCGAGAGGTCCCAATCTGTTCAACCAATAGAATAGCAATACATAGAGAGCAGTACAGTGATCATATGATCGCACTCTTTCATGCGCCATTATCAAGAGTCATCTACTAATTGCTGCAAACATCAATACACAAAATAGGATATATAATTACACAACCATGTTAGCATTAAAAGATCATCATACCGTGAAGGTGGACACTATAACCTATTTTGGAGCTGTGGAGCTGATTATTTCTCAATTCATCATTTTTCCCTGGAGAGACTTTATTTATTCAGTCTAATTTTGCAAAACGTTTAGCAATTTCTTTCTTTATTTTTACTATATGGTGAATCTGCAGTACTGTGACTCTGTAGTATCTCTGTGCAGAACAATTTTTCTTTTATTTTTTTTACAGAAAAAAAATTGCACACTTTTCTGAATTGTCTATGATTATGAAATAAAAATGTCAGTCATAATTCTCCTTTATTAACATGTTGTTCAAGGAATCAAAATGAAATGAATTGTGAAGCCAGTATTGAATCGTGACCAGACCATACTGACAGAATAATGTGAAAAAAATACTTTGTCAGTAACCTACAGATTTTGAAACTGTCACATACTGATATAATTGTCCATCTGCTAAAGGAATCAGTAGGAAAAAAATCATCAAAGTTTTCCATGTTAAAAAGGTTTTCTTACTCCATACTTTCCTGTCAGAATTTGTGATTGTGAATCATGTGAAACGCTGAGTGTGAATTCATGTGTGTTTCGAATGCAAGCTGAGAGGTTTAGTGTTGATTACAACAATCTCTAAATGAAAATGCAGTAATAACCTTATCATCCAGTAAACCTGAGGTTATGTTGCACATTTTCAATCAAAGTTCCTATGAGCTTTTGCCTGGCAATATAAGCACGGTGTTAGGCAACAAGCTAACTTGGCTAACTATAGTGGAATATGTGGGCATGCTCCAGCCAGCCACTATTACAGCAGTATTAAAACTCATTAGCTCACTCTGCTAAGGCCACATGGTAACCTCAAGGGAGACTGTCAGACCACTCACCAACTCATCTAAGATACATGCTCTTTCTTTTAGCTGTGACTTAATAATAATCTGCCTGTTAAATAACTAGCTGTGTCATGTACTCCAAAAGCCTGAGACAGATAAATACTCATTTTGGGTAGTTAGAAGATGTAGTAATAAACGCAGCCATTTGAGGGACAGCGACAACCTTGGGACATGCAAGATTATAAAAATAAAGTCAGTGAATGCCATTGCATAGTATGTAGCTCATTTTTATGTTAATCCGTAACATTAACTTATGTTAGGTATGCTCGCACAATACAACGCCATAGACATTCCCTCACTCACTTGAATTGTCTGAAATGTAAACATATCTCACTGTTTGGAACCAAAGCAGACCTGCAGAGACAGAAACTCCCTCAAGTTTTATGCGTCCTCATTGACTGGGCAGATCCTTCATAGGCCACGTATATAAACAGGCCAGGAGTTCCAGCGAGAAGGAAAAACAGTTGCAGTTATAAAAACATAAATGATTCCAAAAAAGGAAACAATACGAAAGAGCAATGATGAGATCGTCCATGTCAGAGAGATGGAAAGAGAGAGACCTTAACATGCTGCAGTGCAACAGTCATCATCGGTCCTAAAATAAGTACGCGCACACACACACACACACACACACACACACACACACACACACACACACACACACACACAGCCTTCCTAATATTGTTTAATGTCACAATGCACCAAGCCCCAATCACCCGTCTTCATTCGGCATTCACTCTGTTGCCTGTCCAACAGTAAGAATGTGTGAGCTCCAAAAACCCATATCACTGGAATAGGGAAGTGGACAGATGGCCACCTGAAGACAATAATTATCACATCTTTCTCACCACCGGGCATGCCTCTAACACAGCCTACACAACAATGCCAGGATTCCAGTTGATATACCCAGAGATAAATAAACCCTCATTCTAGCTGATGCTACAGACCAATCTATAGCAAGCTATTAACACTATTACTAATAAAACAGTATTAACATTAATATGCATCATTTTTACTACTGATGCTTACAGTAATTGCTTGCCTCTTCATAAACAGAGGGGCTAGCTGGCTCTCCATAATACCGTTTAACACTGATGTGTGAATTGGAAGTGTTTAATTTAGGCAGGCAGTCAGCACGCTGTCGACCTACATACATCTTCTGGCTGTTATGGTAGGGGGCAGGAGCAGCAGTGTAAACTGTCAGCAGGAGGTAATGATAAGAGGTGAACTCTCACCTACAGGTCAGGGTCATTCGTGTGACTTGAGCCTGGGAGTACATGATCTCGCACCATTAGGTGGTGCCTGCTGCTAAAGTTTCATTATAAAATGTGTCCCAAAACAACAACTCTATACACTACACAGCATTAGATCATTATCGTCACTTATTTGAGTTTTACTTAACAGCATATGGAACAGAATAAAGCATATACAGTATCCTGGTATATGATATTATATAAACACATATTTTAGGTGTAAGAGTAACTGATTGCACAAGATTGGGGTTCAAGCCCCACACTGCCAAGCTGCCACTGTTGGGCCCTTGAGGAAGGCCCTTAACTCTCTCTGCTCCAGGGGTGCAGTATCATGGCTGACCCTGCACTCTGACTCCAACTTCCAAAAAAGTTGAGATATGTGAGGGAAGAATTTTACTGTGATGTAATTTATATGTGACAAATGAAGGCTTCTATTCTAAGGTAAGGGAGAAATAAATCACAACAGGGAATGTTGTTATAGGAAAATAATCATTGATGGAGTAGTGTGCCCCAAAGGGATTATTTTATTTATAACAGGGCATTCCTCTTATACCTCAGTATATTTGTCACACACTACACTTCACTACAGTACATTTCTGACTTTCTGTCCATTTTATTGTTAAAAAAAGTTGCGAAGCATCTTAAGGAAAAAGAAAATTAGTTCATGTTTATGTCCTAACAGCCATAAACGTTAATACAAACATTCATTCTGGCTGAAACCTGAGAGTTGACACTGGACACTCCTTCCTTGATGTTAAATAAATGTTTCCTTAGAAAAAAACTTCACAATATCAATTATTATATTTATTATAAAATTATAGAGAAGATTAATTTGAACATATTACAAATATTAAAACATATTTTTTTTATTGAAAAAAATTCTGACTACACTGAAAAAAACGAACTTGTAAAATTTACTAAGAAAAATCCTCGTAACAATTTGCACAAACTTTTTTTAAGTAAAATTTACTGCCTAATTTCAAGTATTAATTTCCTAGCAAAATCAATCAAAATCTACTTAATAATCCATGAAATGTTTGTTAAAAAAAATAAGTAAATGTTACTTAATTATTTTTATTTTAGAAGTTAGATTTATTTGAATTATTTAGGTAAATCCTATAAGATTTTTTCAAAGTGTGTAGCATTGCTGTATTAGGAATATTTAATAAATCTTATTTACTTTTTTAGGGTAAATTGCACTTACTGTTTTTTATTTTCTTTTGTAGTAATAATTAAGTAATCAGATTTAAATATTCAGCAACTTTGTTGTATAACGTTCCAGAATAAAAATATTAAAATGATTAAAATTCTTAATATAGTTCTTAAATTTAATTCTGAATATTGTTCAGTATTGCGATACATTTTTGGCAGATTCTCCATCAGAGAATATTTTTTTAAAAAAAAAAGAAGGATATTTTCATTCTGATGTCTTTACTGGCTCTGACTAGACTAGCAAGCCTTGACCCTCCAAGGATAAAGTACAAACTGCAGATGCTGTTACACTCAAATGAATGTGTGCCTATGCTGACCGGACTAACACACGTGTGTTCTAATTCAGTACAGTCTTATCGGAAGGGGGCTGAGGTCAAGAAAGGGTGTTGATAGGTGCTATGCTACGGATGTCATAATTATGGGGAAGCATTCCCAGAATTCCTTGGAAGCTTTGACACTCGTAGCAGCTCGTTTCATCTCATTTCAACGTCTAAGCTTACCGGCTCTTGGAAAAAAGGACGACGTGTTCCCACAAGCATTAAGGAGGAGCATCAACAAAGGCCCAGAGATCAAGATTACAAGGTCAATTTTCCTGAGCAACAATAAAAATCTCTGTATAAACAAAATCACAAACGTTGTTGTGTTAATGCCGTGACTTTTATTGAGCTTTTATATCATTAGAATGTCTTGCGATGATGCATTTGTGAATCTGGTTGATTCAACTGACCTATCATTAAACCAAGCCAGACTGCTCCCTTATCAAGCTGGTTTGTCAGTTTAGAATTTGGCATTAATTCCCAGCCATTATAAAATTACAACTCTGCATGGAAAACTTGCAGGCCAAGACCAGTGCTGGAGAGAGAGAGAGAGAGAGAGAGAGAGAGAGAGAGAGAGAGAGAGAGAGAGAGAGAGATAAAAACACAAATCTGACGTTATATCAGTGCATCAAAATGCTGACAAGGTAAACATTAGCAGTCATTATTTATCCCAAAGTTGTTTTTCTCTTATGAATTTTTTTTTTGTTGTTGGTTTTTTCCACAAGGTGTGGCGTTAAATACAGCGCTTCTGATATTTAATACTGAACTTGTAATGACTAAACTGAAGTTGTAGTAGATGAGTAGCAGAGCCCTGCCTTTATTACATCTGGGCCAGAGACTACATGTGGTTTAACAATATGGCAAACAAGAGCATGTTTGTTCACAAGGAAATTATACAGTTTAGAAAGAAAGAAAATTCTGCTTGAGTGAGACAAAAATATCACTGGATGGTCTTGAAGTTCATTAGATGCACGCTGATGGGAAGAAAAACTTTGGAAGTGGATTTTATAGGCCAGGGCTTCATGGAAACTATAATTAGATTCCAACTGTGTTAAAAAATCTTTTTGTTTGGATGTTTTATCACGTCATTCCTTTATAGGTTTTATGTGGGAGAGTTTGTGTTGCATTCTTGGTTTTTGCCAACTTTGTCTCTATAGTGTGATTAAAGGTAAAGGGCTCTGATCTTGGAGAAAAGGTTTTAGTGAGAAAACATGCAGTGGATTAATGTGAGGGGTCAACCAGCCATGTGTAGAATTTTTACCTACAATCAGGGCCAAATCAATCACATCAATTAATTTGCCCCTTTTCTGCCCCAGATACTGCTCTGAACCGCTCCAATTTCCACAGTATTAAAGACCCACACTGCTCCGTAATGATGTGTACAACGTAAAAGTAATAACAACTGCAGGATTTTACAAGCTATATTTATATATCTGACTTTGAGAACATTATTTTGCCATCTAAAGTCACATTCACCCCTGGTTATACACCACACAGTGACATTGTAATTAGCAACAATTAGAATTGAAGTAATGCAAATTATACCACAGCGCTGCTAAGCTCTTGAATCTGATTGGTCAGAAGGAAAAGTTCAGATAAGTCACATCCAATTTTATCTATAAAGTGCATTTAAGCACAACTGATCCCAAGTGCTGTACAAAACAACATGTAACATCACATGAAGTAACATCATAAATCAAAGAACGAAAATATGTTTTAAAAGAAACTATAGTATAGAGTTGGACTTCTTGTGAAAGGGATGAGAGGGTCCAGAGTTTAGGACCAACCACAGACATGGCTTTGAGACAGATAGAAAGAGTTGATAACAAGATCGTCGCATTTTGGTAGGAGAGTAAGATGGAAGAAGATCAATCATGTACTGTGGAGCGAGACCAGAAAGTGCTTTTTATACGTAAATAACTGCGTAATATTTTTGTGATGCCAAAATAGCAGAAATATGATCCATCTTTTTGGTCCTTGTTAAAAATCTAGCAGCAAAGAAAAAGAAAAATCAGATAATTACTTTATTGTAGTAATAAATAAAAGTGCTGGAATAAAGCAGGGATCAGTCTTTTGTACAG
The DNA here is from genome assembly GCF_030014155.1 of Tachysurus vachellii. Taxonomy (NCBI): domain Eukaryota; kingdom Metazoa; phylum Chordata; class Actinopteri; order Siluriformes; family Bagridae; genus Tachysurus; species Tachysurus vachellii. The sequence continues at coordinate 7,481,363 of NC_083473.1, read as the reverse complement.
AGAAACTTTTTCATCTTAGTAAAAGGTGTTGATTCGTTTTCTATAATACAGTATAATTGTATATAATTGCTGTTTAATAAGAGTAATAAAACACTTTGTGGAATGTTATTGGAATACATACATAGCTAAAAAATCCATAAAACCTAACATTAAAAAACAAAAAGTACATGACTGGGCATACTGTTATTGAAAAAAATGAATTACTCTGCTTTATGTTGGGCTACATCACACCACTCCATCTTTGCTTATTTACCTATAACAGCATGCCCCATGTGTTTTACTCTTTACATGACAGATGTTTGTACAACATTCAGATATGTGTATGCTCAGATTTTTTAGCTTCTGTTTACATTACTGTCATAGTCAATAAAATGGTTATTTATCTCTGAACCACATAGTGCATGTTGCTCATTTTTCAACAATGATCATCAAAACCTCCCACACTGTTCAAGTTGTAATTTAATGACCCTCAAACTCCTAATGCCATTGATTGTTGGTTCCCAGGCCAGCACTATTTTGGTGCTCGAATAAAAGCATCTTTGGTGGTGGAAAAACGCTAAAATATCAAGATTAAACACAGGCATCTTGTCAGTGGAAAAGGGCTTAAGGCTGTGCAAAGGATTCTCACGTCATGTAATAGTCCTCTTGATGTGCCATGGACCACATACTGCACCGATAACAGTGATGGCACATCCTGTGCATATACTGTAGAGCTTAAACAGACCTTGGTAAACGTTGTAGATTTTTGCCACATCGCAGTTTTACTTCAGTGCCTGCGGAGTGGATTAGAACCTCCGAGAGACCAAAAAAGACATCAGCCTCATTGTATATGAGCTTGCTCAGGGATTTTTTTTTTAGCATTACCAATTAACGCTCAAGCCACTGTGTACATCATCACTGCTTGTGGGTAACAGGGCATCTATTAGTAAACAAAAAGTAAACAGGGAAAAAGGGGTTTAATGATCTGCTGAGACCCCCAGTCCACCACAATACACCATTCATGTCTAATGAGGAGTGAGTGTGTCCCACTGTGGCTGATTGATTTTTTTTTTTGTGCTTCACATTGATAAATATAGTAATATAGCATCACTGGGTCTAATGAAATACAGCATAACCCAGAAAAGGCTTTGGTTGCCTCGTTACATAATAAATGCTGGCATTGGAAGCCAGAGCCCCCACCACACACACAAACACATAAACACACATTGCTGCCATCTTTGCTCATCCGGCTATGACACTATGTGCCACCCACGATGACAACCACGTCTACTACTTTCAGGCTCATTATGTGGGTTTATTAGGTCAGGCTGTGCCTTTGTCCCATTTCTCTGCCCAAGCACCATGCAAAAAACACAGCATGACCTCAACTGCTCGACTCATACACAGGGCAATTGAAGTAAGAGGTCACATGCCTGATACTCATGATTTACAGTACAGTAGAAAATAATAACTGTCAAAGACTTTTTGTTTATAGAATGGATTTTAAAGTCTTTTAAGAGATACATATTGTCATAGACAAGAGACACATAAAGCATGAGGTATATGTTTTTTCATTTTGATTCTAGATGACATTTCAAGGCTGGGACCATGTCTAACTATTTCAGAAATGTCCCATGTTTTGTCATATTTGTGGTTATTTTTATTATTATTATTATTATTATTATTATTATTATTATTATTATTATTATCAGTAGTGACATGATTTATTTATTTTCACATATGAACAGCATAGAGGTTTATTTTTTTTATTTTTCACATGTAAATTATTTATTACATGACATTTTTTTTTCATATTTGATTTGGACCTTTATTCATTTTCATGGTCATATATAGAACATGTGGTTTTATATTTTGCTCAAATACTTTTCATATAACATCATGCATGTTAACTTGAGAAAAACAGTTAGGCTGATGTTAAAGTGTTCTTACTCACTGCAGGAACTGTTGCGATATAAATAATGGCACACAAGAACAGCATATTGTTTAAGGTGAACAAAAATGCAGGACACACTCTTCTAAAAATCAGGTGAGTTTACACTCCAGTGTGGGCTTTCTTTTTTTTTTTACTCCACCATGTCTTTTTTTCCAGCATAGCATATAGTGAAATGTACTTAACTGGGCATAATAACTTATTCAAAAACAAACACACACACACACACACACACACAAACAAGCACACAAGCACACACACACACACTCAGGGGGTGCTTCACTGGCAATTTTCCACCTATCACTGATCCTAAAAAAAGCCTGACAAATATGATTCCTCTATCAATCACTCACTCCCTCCCTTCCTCATTCACTCCCTCCCTCACACACAACACACACACAGCCACCCTCTCAGTCTGTCTATTCATCCAGGTTTCCTCTCAATCTCTCTCTCTCTCTCTCTCTCTCTCTCTCTCTCTCTCTCTCTCTCTCTCTCTCTCGCTCTCTCTCTCTTCCCAACACACACAAACACAAACAAAAAGCCATTTGGTGAAAAAAATAGTAAAAAAATTTTTTTTAAACTTCTCCATCAGAATGGTAGTAAAACTAGTAAAACTACAGGGAACACTCGGAAGCGTCAGTCAGATCAGTCAAATTTAGTATTTAAAGACATGTGAAGCAATGAAGAAATATTCTTGAGATATTAATAACCTAAAACCACTTGAAATTGTTTTGTATAATTACACATAAACATTCTGTTTTATTTCATACAAATTCAACATTTCATATATGAATAATGTTTCTAAGTAACATAATCATTTCATTAAGATTTTCATCTAAATTGTGTCTTTTATGTCTGTGCTTATTTCTCATAGAGTATACTGTACGTAGATTGCTGTTAATCTGAAAACTCAATACATTTCTTTCAAGTATCAAAGTTACAGCAATAAAATTATACCAGTGTTGGTATAATTTGTTCATTTAACGTGTCCATTCAATCCCAGTAGCATACAAACCCACAAACACACACATGTACATATCTCTATCTATCCGTCCATCCGTCCATCAATCAACAGACATACTGTATAAATAGATAGATAGATAGATAGATAGATAGATAGATAGATAGATAGATAGATAGATAGATAGATAGATAGATAGATAGATAGATAGATATTCTGTAGAATAGCTAAGCTCTCTAACTACCTCATAATCATTTTGTTAGACTGGATTTTCTCAGACTAGATGTGTGGTAGTTAAGAAGCCTTAATTATACCAAGAACTCACTGTAGAACGTTGTGTTCTATAGTAGAATTAAATATAATCAAATCCTCTTGCCATGACATGAAACAAACACGAAAAGTAATTAATTAAACAAACTAGCAAAAGAACAAATTAACCAATAAATAGTTTTCAACAATGTTAATATATGAAGGACAATATTTATATTGTATGTTTAAATTCATATCATTGTAAAAGTTGCATTTGTTCAAAACGTTGTTTGCTATGTTTTATCTTAACATGGTGAATAAAATTAACCATGCATTTAATTTAATCTAATATATCTATGTCTGATACCGATGCCTCTGAGTATAGATTACACATAAACAAACATCAGCAAGATCAAATGCTGGAGTGAACCACAAGGAAATAGCATTCATCTGTTTTCCAATTGACAGGATCAGATTTTGTCTGTAGAAAAAAAAACGTAGGCAGGATGCATACAAGTGTTTTAACACTTGCGTTCAAAATCACTGGTGTTATTCTTGCAAGAAAACCATCATCCCTGTGTTAGTGCATGAGCAGGCTGAGGTGGCGCACCATTACAGGGCTGGGGTCTGAAAGACTGCCCCTGATTGGTCGAGGCTGAGGGTGTGTCCGGGATTGGGTGGAGCTTGTGACACGCGGTCATTCTGCTATACAGCACGAGAGAGAGCGAGAGAGAGATGGAGAGAGATGGAGAGGCGCAGGAAAACGAGGAATAAAGAGGGCTCAAACAGCACAATAGTCTACTAAATAATGCGTAAAAATCTATTTTATCTTTATTCACTTCAGAATAACATGACACAGAATATCATCATGTAATAACCGGCACCAGCATTTCAACATCCACCAGCTTAAGACACAATCGAGCTACTTGTATTATGTGAATCCAGCTGGACTTAAATAAGCACTTTCAGAGGTAATACAACAGTAAGGATTTGCTCCAGATTGGACTGCAGACTCGCATAGCCCATGTCTCTCCAAGCTGTGAAATTTTATTTCCCTCTCCATTTCCTGGAAAGCAATGGCCATCGAATCCCTTTTTAAAAAAGTCATTTGAGCTTTTATTTAAAGTAAATAAAATAAAAAGCTTTACTTTTAAAATAAAAGTCGGGCACCAAACGTGTAATGTTAAAATGGTTAAACCTGGTAGTGGTATATATAACAACAGATATATAACAACAAATATATAACAACAGATATATAACAACAGATATATAACAACAAATATATAACAACAGATATATAACAACAGATATATAACAACAAATATACTGTATAACAACAGATATATAACAACAAATATATAACAACAGATATATAACAACAGATATATAACAACAGATATATAACAACAAATATATAACAACAAATATATAACAACAGATATATAACAACAAATATATAACAACAGATATATAACAACAGATATATAACAACAAATATAATGTATAACAACAGATATATAACAACAAATATATAACAACAGATATATAACAACAGATATATAACAACAAATATATAACAACAGATATATAACAACAGATATATAACAACAAATATATAACAACAGATATATAACAACAGATATATAACAACAAATATATAACCACAGATATAGAACAACAGATATATAACAAAAGATATATAACAACAGTTATATAACAAAAGATATATATAACGACAGATATATAAACACACCTGCTCACCATGTCTTCTGTCTTAATTATACGCCGCTTCATTTGTGCAAACAAAAGAGATTTCAAACAGTGACTAAACACTGTTAAAATATTTTTCATTTTCCTAAATAGCTTTATAGGCCTAATCCCTATATAATCTCTCTAACCTACACAGTGAACAATAAATCATTGTCTTCACCCACTTACACACTGTATACAGTAGTTAACATGAAGAAGACATTGGGATTTTATAGCCGACAGCCGAATAATGTATCAGAGATGTTTATGAGGTAACAGGTTAATGTGGGTGGGTCAGTTTCTGCCCACAAACTAGATTTAAGAATTGGATTTCATTAATATTGGTTCATTTTGCACGATGCATGGCATTTAAATACTAATTAAAAATCATTCTACCAAGAGAATATCTCGGTAGAATTCTTGTCAAACACCAAAACAAAGAATTAATGTCCAATTTATATCACCTGTATTACTGTATCACTGTATGTATATATATATATATATATATATATATATATATATATATATATATAATGTTTCAGTATCCAGCTACTTTTTATAAGTTTTATAACTCATTTTATGAAACACACTCTGCTAAAGAACTGATTAGTCCAACACCTTATCTGACACCATTCAGATAAGCCAGACATAATAAGCCAGACATAATAAGCTTATACAGTATATATATATACTGTATATACTTATACAGTATATATATATATATATATATATATATATATATATATATATATATATATATATATATATATATATATATACATACATGCAAATATATAAGGACAAGGTTTATTCTAAATGCTAAATAAAAGTAATCCTCATGAAGGACTGTTTATATTTTTTAATTAGCGGTTAGAATAAATCTTGTCCTTAAGATCCAGTGATGTCCCTTACATTATTTATTGATACTATTGAACTATAGTTACCATTACAGTGCAAGACACATACTGAAGTGCCACTAAAGGACAAAAATAAGTACAATGTGTCCTGATTAATTCAGACGTTATTCTATCCTATGGCGGATTAATATAGTGTGAATATAATATGTAACTGATTTATTTGGCATGCCATACCTTTTTAAAACCGATTTGGTTACAGTCAGGCATGGTGCAGTGTATTAATAGCTCATTGACATAAAGGCAGTTTGAAATAAAAGTGATATCAAAGCCACATCGTCGTAGAGGCTTAGGTGTTGTGCCATCATTTGTTGGCAGAACTCGTCAGACTATCTGACGTACGTGTGTGTGTTTGTGTGTGTGAGAAGGAGAGAGAGAGAGAGAGAGAGAGAGAGAGAGAGAGAGAGAGAGAGAGAGAGAGAGAGAGAGAGAGTCAGCCAGTGCTGCACGTTCACATGGATTTTGTGTATGTGTGTGAATGGAGCAGCTGCCTTGGGGGCGGGGGTGGTTTTGAATGATGCAATCTCTGCCAGCCATTAGCAAAGTTGCCCTCTTTTTCTCCACTGTGTGAACTTGGCACACACTGCTACAATGACACAATAGAGGCAGAAGATGATTAAGTCTGTTGATTAGTGACTTTTTCATAGAGACGCAGTGTAAAATGTCACCTTCTGTTCATTTCAATGTGCGTGCACTCATTCTTTCTGGCAGCAATGACACTTCTCTAGTCTAATCCAACATATAAAATATAAATGACATTTTCTTTCTATAATCTATAGGAAATAGTGTTTTTTTAGTAGTTTACACGGAATAATGGGCGTGGATTTATACATGCATACGATTGTGCAATATATCAAACACCATTATCAACATGTTTAAAAGCCTTGCTCTGACTGAACACTGTAAGTGATGTTTTTGAGCATGTCACAGGAGATTTTGCTCTGAATTCTATGATTTCATGCCACCTAAATAGCTGAAAAGTGTCATTTTTTTAAATGACCGTACACCAATGTTCTTATGGAGAGGATTTACGCATCTCTCTAAAGCTTATTTATGATCATCGTAACAGTGAGAAAGACATCACTAACCTGGAGTAGGCTTCATGGCAATCGTTATGTATTGAATTATACAAATATATTTAAAAACATATAATGGTACATGTTTAACTTTAGGCACATTCCTTAAGGGAGATAAAACATGCATCCGCTCGCGCACACACTTCACAAGTTTGTTATGGCGCGCTGGGGCAACTTTCGCTAGGGACACACCCCCTGGCACCCCACCTACCCAACCCCCACCCCCACCCCCGACACACACACACACACAGAGAGAGAGAGAGAGAGAGAGAGAGAAAGAGAGAGAGAGAGACGCACACATACACCCTCCACACCCACCCCCAAAACTTGGCCGTGGTTGCCGGCGTTTCTGATTGGTCGTTGCGCCGCGGCGACGTGACAACACCTGCTCGACCGATTCATCAACAGTGACAGGCCGGGCCGCGGGAGATATAGGCAGCATCCATCCCGTTTCAGCGCGCTCATTCCCGACAGAGACACGCCAGCATACACAAACACTCCGTGTCTCCGAGAAACTCGATTATCCAAAGGTGTCTCGGGAATAAAATGTTGACCAGATTCTCTGTGGCGCTGCTCGTTTTCTCGGTGATCTCGCTGACGGAGGGAACAGACGCCACCGACGCTCATGAAAGTCTCCCGGAAAAAGCGCCAAGCCCAAACCAGAAAGGACGACTCTCCTTGCACAATACAGGTATGACACGATGGGACACAGACAGCCAACCAGGAGTCCAAATAATTACTCTTAATACTGTGACCTGATTTTTATGGATTTTGTTTTTGCACAAAAGTGAAAAAAGCCTGCGTTCCTGTTAACGGTAAATTACACGGTAACGTCCCGATCCGTGGGGTGACATACCGAAACAACACAGGTTAATTGATCGGAAAATAGCAACGCTGCGTTTTCTGATCTCGAGGAAAGACTATCACTTTGTAAATACACGCAGATGCGGAAATCCAATAGCTTCGTAAACTATTAATAGCGCGGCGCAAGGTAGGCGTATGAGAGGTAATGTATACGGTTGCTTTTTAAGAGTGTTTATTGGAGTGTGCCTTTCTTTTTCCACGAATTAGTGCTCGTATTCTGCAAAAGCCCACGTTATCCGCATTCTAGGAATTGCTAAGCCTTATTCTTAGATGTCAGGCAAACGCTCTCTGCCTGAATAATGAAACGTCGCGCGCATGGAAGCCAACTTCATCGGCGCAACTTTCAGCAGGAGCAGCATACGAGCTGCATGAGTGATGCAATGACCCCTCACATTACACGCGTTAAGCCTTTCTCATGTCAGCCAGTCTGATTTGCATAACTTTAACGACACGACTTATCCTGCAGCAAGAAATACTGAATCCTGAATCAAATCAGAAGGGTCGCTGCAGAGATTTAGGGGTTGGTTGGAAACGCAGGAGGCAGGAGCTGATTTAGAGCAGTAGTGCTCGGTATATATGAATGTATGTATGTAGGTAAGAAGGTAGGAAGCTGTAGTCTTTAGATCGCCTCTTGTAACCCGACGCAAAGCTGCTGCAGGCTCGCGCGCTCCGAGCGCATTCCCCGCGCGCGCCAACACAAGCAGCGCGGAGCGACCGAGAGTCTCACTTTTCCTCGGCGCGCGCCGATCGTCATCACGGACAGTGCGCTGCTGTCCACCGAAGGCGCGACCTCACAACGCGTTAATGAGTTATTCAAGAGCCAAAGAACGCATAAGGCACACATCCAATCTACAAAAAGAATCTTCACGCCTTAGTCACAGAGAACACGTATAATCACGAGTAAATACATATTATTATCATGCAACTAGATGCACATGACTGTTTAAGATCTCTTTCATGCCCACCAGTACTACAACTTTACACACTTTTGCAGGCAGGGGATTTCTTTTGGATGCGTGAACTTTATAATCATTGTCTTTAGAAATACTCGTTGAAACTTTAAGGGTTCCCATATAGGGACAAAGTGAAGAACCCTGTAGGATGTCACATGAGACAGTGTATTTTTACCCCTTAAATATTCTTCCAACCACAGTCCATAAGTTCAAATATAATAAAGTCAATTATGGGATTCATTATATTTACAAACTATATATGAGATGTGCTATATGAGATGTATTCTCACTTATCTTACGTAAATCTTTCTGATTGTATATACACACACATGCAATTTTAATGATGGCTATTAAGACTGCTCATCTGCATATTTATACACTGGGATTTTCTTATGCTTCAATGTGGCTAAAATGCTAAGTGAAGACTGCTATATTCCCAAGAGGTCCTCAAGGTTTATGGATTAATGGTCATAGGATTTTAAATGTGGTTTTATTTGGAACTATTTCTCACAGAAAAACACTTGGTTGTATTGTGCTACTTAAGGACTTTAATGTATTCTTCCCAGCGGGACAAACTGAAGAAAATTCCATGGTGATAAGTGGAACCTTTCTTCTTCAATAGGTGTAGGCTTTAAACAAGTACTGGCCCATTTGCCTGGCAGTCATCTGCTGGGTGAATTATTTCAGAATCTATTCATGTGCGACGATCTATCTCCGTACACTAGAGAACCAAAATCAGTGACTATTATTAGGGTATGCAAGTGTTACTGAGACTTTTAATCAAACAAATAGGAAGGCACTTGCATTACACCAACAGAATATGTCAATCTTAGTCACATCCAAGCTACCTATTTGTCCGCTAGCTTCCTTTGTCACTGTTTTACAGCCTTTTTCTAAAGTGAGATCAACATAATTTCATCCTGCCCCCCATACAGCTAACCTTGCTTTTCCACATCTCAGGCACTCACTGCCAGATGCCTCCCAGTTTGACTTTAATAGCATACCTTAATTACCTCAGCTGCGTGTTCTCTCTCTCTGTGCTAAATCTGTCCTCTAAGTACAGTTCTTGCATTTTCAGTTGAGAAACAAAGCCTAAAATAGGCACTAAGTGATTTTCTTCCAACCATATGAGGTGAAAGGTTATGTCTTTATACATACTCATGTGCCATTTAGCTTTATTTCTCTCCAAAATCTCCAAACAAGCTCTTTAGCAAGTAGCAATCTTGTATAAAAAAGAAAGGTTGGAGTATAAATTTTGTCTGAAAGTGCATTCGGGGGTATAAGCTCAAAGGAATCTGCATTCTAGGAAAGATGTCTGCCTTTTTACTAAATGGACAAGTCACATTCTTGCTCTCTCGGCTGTCTTAGCTGAGATCCAACACTGTCTGGTGAATGCTGGAGATGTGGGCTGTGGCGTGTTCGAGTGCTTCGAGAACAACTCGTGTGAAATCCGCGGACTGCAGGAAATCTGCCTGACCTTCTTGCACAATGCCGGGAAGTTCGACTCCCAGGTAATGAAACCTTTCTTGGTCCCTGAGTGCTACTTTGCGCTCTCACAGAGGTCATGACCCTCCACCCCCCCCATGGCAGGTGGTCTTAGCCTTGGCTCCGGTTTCACAAGCTGCAGGTGGATTTGGAGCAAAAAGCTTTCAGCCTGAAACATAGCCTCAAGACAGTTCCTGCTCTGCATCACAGAGGGGCCTTAAAATTTGTGTTGAAACATAAATGAGCTCTTAACTCGCATTGCAGGAATTGCGCTGGTTCATGTTAAACCAGCAGAAGCACTGGGCACCTGTTTGGAAATACTCCTTATGTATTGCAATGCTGGCAGGTGTGACAAAATTATATGTGGTGCAAGAGGTCTGCTGAACACTTAAACAACTAAAGAAAATCTAATCTTGTGTGTTTCCAGGGCAAATCTTTTATCAAAGATGCACTGAAATGCATGGCCCATGGCCTAAGGCACAAATTCAGCTGCATCAGTCGAAAGTGCCTTGCCATAAAAGACATGGTGTTCCAGCTCCAGCGTGAATGCTACACAAAGCACAACTTGTGTGCGGCGGCTAAGGACAACGTTAATGTCATTGTAGAGATGATCCACTTCCAGGACTTGCTCCCAAAAGGGTGAGTGCTCACACAGTTACAGGCCAGTCTTTCACTTCACCCAGTTCCCTGCGTGTTCCTTCCTTTACATGGAGTGCGGCTTAGTGATCCTGCCAAGCAATCCAACAAAGCCACTTTCTATTAAATGTCACATTTCTCTGAACTTAAATTTGCATAAGAAAAAACCTGTGGAGTGTCCAAACCTACATGTTTGCTTTATGTTTGAATAGATATTTTTTATCAAAAGTTCAAAATCAGCAACTAAATAAACAAAATGTATGGGGGGGGGGGGGGGGGGGGGGTGTTTTTCAACTTTATGTTTATGCACAAGATTGCATAATGGGAGGGCTTAAGTCAGAAGAGAGTTAAGTGGGTCTTTGTAGAGTCTCATGGAAGGTCCATGCTGTCATCGGGACAGTGACATAACCGTCCAGTGCAGTGTCTTGCTTCTCTCATTTCATTTTGCTGGCAAAGTTCCAGCCTTTGACAAAAAGTCTTAGAATTCCTCATGGTCCAAAATATGGACTATTTGCTGTTGTATTCTGCAACATGGTCCTAGAGGTTCAAAGTCTCCTTGTCTCTTCCTTAGGCCCTATGTGGAACTGGTGAACATCTTACTAGCCTGCGGTGAAGAAGTCAAGGAAGCCATTAGCAGAAGTGTGCGGATACAGTGCGAGCAAAACTGGGGTGCTCTCTGTCACAGCCTGAGTTTCTGTTCATCGCCACCTCCCCTTGCCAACCAGGAGCGCCACACAAGTCAACACGAGCATCCTAAAGGTCCGCGTCAAGCAGACAAAGAAAAGCCTGGCAAAGGGGGACTGAGCACCCATCCAAGAAGTCGTGGCCAGGGTGCACGGCGCGCAAGCCTCGATGCCACAATGGCTGAGCAGGAGGACCCTGAGAACACAGACATCCGGAGGTGAAGAGCCCCCATGCACAGACTGAGTAACAGGCCCATTGAAGCTCTCCTCTTGTCCTTTTCCCCTCCAGCGGTCATTCCAGATCTCCCAGACTGTTTACTTTTGCAGGGTGTTCGTGATGTAGCTCATTTTTGATACTCCAGATCATAGGTTCTTTTGTTTATGTCACACGACTCTAACATAGCATTTCTATTTCGTACGCATACCGCCTGTAAGTTATTTATTTTATTCTTTATGCAATGTTAAAATATAAAATGTACATATAAATACATGTATATCTATAATTACACAAACCTGTATAAAATATAGCCATTGTATGCAGAACAGATATACTATATGTATCATAGTATACATAATAAATAAATGCTTGTTGTATTAGTTACATTATTTGACCTACTACAATCAAACTGTAGATATGTAACATATTTTGTTTTTGTTTTTTTTTTAAAGATTGAAATTTTGCGTGTATTGTAATTTGGAATACTTGTTGATTAAATATAAAGTGTACAGTAAAGTCCAGGTGTGGCACAGAAAATAAGTAAAAAAAACAAACACAAAAACATAGAAACACAGACAATCTTAATCTTATAAATACTTTCTTTTGAATATTTTTAAAATGAGGATTCCTGAAATCACACACCACATAACTGAAGCATACTCTCTCTCTCTCTCTCTCTCTCTCTCTCTCTCTCACACACACACACACACACACACACACACACACACACACTTGCTCGCTCACATGCACACACACTGGTTGCTAACATAAAGAAAATGCAGTCACTCACCAGTTCCAGAATGATGAAGTGTCTATGATTATCTCATTTGTGTGTCACTTATGCACTATTTGGGATTTACCCCAAACACATTAGTCTGACACAAAAACAGCAGCAGCTCAGAGTGTGTCATGGAAAGCCAGGCTGCTTGTGTTCTAGCCAACCCTTCAGACAACCCTACTGGTTCCAAATAGAAAAAAATAGCAGGCTTTGCTCTCTCCACTGAAAAGAGGCAGCGGTTAGAGCCATAATAAACTGGCCTAAGACCTAGAAACTAGGTTAAGTCTACACAAGAAGTGAAAGCTATTTTGGATACTACCTTTGAAAATACCACCTTTGCTACAGCCATAATAGAATTCCCTTTAGCCCTGACTGTAGAAGGGTTTCATTAGAGACACAAATAGTGTACCATTTAACCATTTACCTGCATAATTTGGCCATTTTTGTTGGCATAACCTATCACCATTTGCCCAGAATACTGCATACAGTACAGACAATTTTTATTAGATTTACAGATCAAATCTACTTTTGGACTGAATTATATTACGGGAAAAGAGCTTCTATTTACAAGTCTCTGTCGAGCAGTTTGGACAAAAAACTTAAACGCTGATGCTTGCATTTATGTTTCACTTAAGAATTAGGCAATATGAATGTAGATAATATTACAGATAAGACAGTTTAGAACGTTTAAATGTATGGATATGATGTATTTTTGGCTACAAAAGGCATTTTATTGATTTGCAGATTTGCATTTTAGATTATTACAGATAATATTAATGTAGTCATATATCTGTGTACTGAAATATTATGACAAATAACTTAGTCATATCCCATAACAATTATTTTAAAATCTTGGCAATATTTAGTGTCAGTATGTCATAAAGAAGTATATGGTTAAACTAGTTAAATATCCCCCTGTCACACATTTTAACATTTATGTTGTCCATACATTACAGTACAATTACAGAATAAATGTATGGCCAAGTGCGTTTGACACCATGTCTGGATTTACGCACAAGCTGTGATTATTTGACACCAGAGAGTACACAGGCATTAATCATGCTACTGTGGGGTCTAAGCAGGCGCTGATTCTAAGAATCTGCTCTCTCTAATGGGAAAAACAGCAAGCCTTAATACTGCTCCGATCCAGCGGCAATAATCTGAAGAGCGCTCCACGAAACTAGCACATAAAGCTGTCAGGGTGTGTGGCATGGCCTTGGCGGGAAGCCATGCCATGGCAGCAAGCACGTCCTTCATGCTGCTGCAGAACCCCACAGGCCTGCCTGGGAAAAAAATCTCTCTCTCTCTCTCTCTTTCTCTCTCTCTCTCTCTCTCTCTCTCTCTCCCTGTGTCTCACCGTAAATAAGCTCCCCTACGTTTTGGCCCAGGCTGCGCCGTCACTGGGCTGGACATCTATAAACAGGCTTTACAAGGCCCCGGCGGCCACGGCTGCACCTGAAACATAACTGCTCAGTGCCGCAACAAAGTGGCCTTTCTGAAAACTCCTGAATTTACAGAACTGGAGGTGTGGGGGATCTGGACTGGATAGTCAAAGAAGCACAGTCAGCCTTCCAGTAGGCCTGGTAACCTATGCTCTGGAGCAGGTTAGCATAAACACTCAAATGTCATATTACAACCACACTAAAGTCTCTTATTACGAGATGTCATACTGAGCACTCTGTCCAGTTTCCTACAAGCGGCCATGCTAACGTCCTCAGCACTGGAGTCACGCTCGGACTATTTCAATGTCAAGCAAAGCCTAGAGACACTAGTTTGGAAGGCTTTATCTACATTTAGATTTACTCATCTGGCAGAGGTTTGAAGTGATCAGATACAGATCCAAGGAAATTGTCATGAAATTTGAACTCACAACCTTCTATCTAATCCATAGCCCAAAGCAAGCCCTCAGCCAAAAACGAGTCCCTTACCCTTCAATCATATAAGAATCAGATAGCAGATATGAGCTCTCTTGTAAAACGCTTTGGATGAAAGTGACAGCACGATGCATACTGGATTTCTCAAGACTGACCTTAAAAGACACTGGTATCACTGATCTCTTGGAAATGGAACCTCGTCTGAATAACAATGATGCATTACTGCCCCCTTGAGGTCAGTTATAGACACGGTTTGAAACAGTTTTTTCTCTGAATATTTCTATTTCTGAGGTTTATTCAGTTTATATTGTTTCAATTGCTGTATTTCCAAAGAGAACAGCATGGGTTCATACAAATAATAATACATTTAAAAAAATGTAGAAAACATTAAAAAAACACATTAAAAAAAATTAACATTTAAAAAAAAAATCAGTAGCTGAAAATCTTCAATATTCTGTCAGCATCATGTGTCAAGTGTCCCAGCTGTCCTGCGCATTTTAGTGTTTTCTCTTCTCTAACATGCCTGAATCAACTAATGAGCCAATTAACATCTCTTCCTGAGTTGAAGTGGGTGTGTTAGAAGAGGGGAAAACACTAAAATGTGCAGGATAATGTGGGAACCTGTTCAGTAACCCACTGCTCTGCTTACATTATATCTGTTTATAAAAGGAATTGCCTAAAAGACTAAGTGTTTGCCTACAACAACAGCATACATAAACAACAAGGCTTTAATGCTCAGTGCTGCTGAGCATAATGCAAGCATTAGGCCAATAATATAAAGTACAGCACTGTTTGACTGCATATGAAGGCTGGACAGAAAGTATAATCATGCATCTTTCACATTAAACAGATCCAAGATCTTTCTAAAGGAGAAGATAATGTAAAAGCACTTTAAAAAAGAAAATGCAATTTTACAAACTCACAAGATGTCAAATATTCCCACTTTTTCCAGCCATTTTCCCCCCACATGACTGCAGAAAGACAAATGCATGCTTTCCCCAAGACTCCAGAAGCCAACCATTTCTCAAATGTCACAATCTCTACACAAAAAAGTAAAGAATTTGACTGTTATGCCACTCATAGTCCTGTAAGTATTAAGAACCCATAAAATAATTACACTGGAGATTATAAAAGAGATTTGTACAGGTTTTAGTTTTTAAACTGATCAGAAATCACATTCTGTTCATCTTATTTATAAAATGCTGACCAGTTAATCAACAATCACTAATTAATTAATAATATGTAAAATACTGTAGGAAACAAGGTAAGAGTTAGATGCCACATGTTTTGACCTAACTTCCTCCTACATACTAAATCACCTCAAGTCACTAGACAAGTCATTCATTTTCAGCAAGTGTTTTACCCTGGTTAAGGTTGTGGTGAATTCAGAGTCCAGGGACATTGACATCCAAGCCGCCTTTTTTTTTTTTTTTTTTTTTTTTTTTTTTGTCAAACTCACAGAGGAAAAAAAGAGAAGAACACAAGTGACTCAAAGAAAGATCAACCAACCAAAAAGGTGCACACGAACAGAAACAGACTCAAACTAAAAAAATAAAGACCACTTAACAAGATCTAGCTAACTCTAAGTATCAGATATGGTTCATGACTTAGTGTGACAAAAAAAAAAGAAGACAGAAAAGGCTCCAGCAAGGGGAGACAAAAGCCAAACACACAGGGAGATGATGGACAGCATGCTGATGTTCCTCACACATCCACTCAAACACAGTGCAGCTCACTTGGAGAAGAACAGACATATGTTAGCTCATGTTTGAGCTGCTACAACTGAAACTCCAAACATTTCAGTGTGTGGGTCAATTTATGTAGCATGGAGTTGTCCATAACTCATGAGTCCTTTTGGACTCTTCAGACTTCCATTTCCTCTCACTCTTTTATTCACACGACAAATTCTTTTCCTCTTATTCTTTTATCCATACTACCATTTCTTCTCACTCTTTTATTCAGACTTCCATTTTCTCTCAGTCTTTTATTCACACCACCATTTCCTTTGCTCTCACTCTTTTATTCAGACTTCCATTTTCTCTCAGTCTTTTATTCACACCACCATTTCCTTTGCTCTCACTCTTTTATTTCCATTTTCTCTCAGTCTTTTATTCACACCACCATTTCCTTTGCTCTCACTCTTTTATTTCCATTTTCTCTCAGTCTTTTATTCACACCACCATTTCCTTTGCTCTCACTCTTTTATTCACAGTACCAACCTCATTTTAGCCTCTTTACAGTCTCATCTCCATGGCATTTATAAAGAATTTCAGTGAAAAGAAGTATATTTTGATGTATCTACTGTGCAGTACTTTTTAAACAATTACAATACAAGGCAAGTTTTTTTTTTTAACAGTTTTTTTTTTTATTAAATTGATTGCTATGAAAATGCAAAATAGCAATTAAACAAAAAACAACAATATTAAACATGTTTTCCAATGAAGATATAAAATGTCTGGCAATTTGCATATCCAAACTGAACACTAAATTAGATCAACTAAATTAGAAACAGGTTCATAAACAGGAAACTGTACTGTATGATACTTAAGTTGACTAATCAATATTAAGGCTTATTGTTTTATAAGATTTAAATTGTTTTGAGTAAAGTATGTCATAGACATCTCTTAATTCATGTATCCAGACTCCTTAGTTAGATTTTATGAAGTTAGAGAGATTTATTTCCAAAAGATTAGCTACTACATTATTTCTGAGAAGTAGTGTGTTGACTGTCAATTTGCCTAATTTTGATACTTATTCTGTTATCTTCTATAGAAATGCAAGAGAGATGAAAGCCAAATCACCAACCTACTCAACTTTGCTGTGAACAGACAATGAAAACACTAGTTCTTCATTCACATCTACATCACTCATGTTCATAATTGGCCTCAAGTAGAGATGTTTGTCTTTAATCCTATTCATGCAATTATTATCTGTTTGTACCTGCCTGCAATATTTTCTAATGAATTTGCTACTGTAGCTGGTTATATTTCCAAAAATATAAAACAAGTACCCTCATTTAAAATACCATAAGCTGAATCAGACAATGACTAAAGAGAAATGAATGAATAAATGCACTAAACTTATCGCATATCAGTGAATTTACTCTTTCTTTGTCCTGCGAGTTTCATGTATAAAAGCCTCCTAATTATATTTGTGTTTGTATATGTTTAACCCTTTTCACAGGTACACTGGAGATCCATTCAACTGGTGGAATAGAAATAAACTTATGGGACATTTCTCTATCAGTATAAACAAAAGAATTACTACATCACCTTAAGTCTGATATCAGAGATATCAAGTTTGATAACTCTGGACACTTTGTTGGCTTGTTTTTTTTCTCTGTTGTTAACCTTACAGAGAATTTTAGTTAGTTTAAAAACATTTAGACGTTTATGAAAAAGCACTTGAAGCATCTCAGAGAACAGAAATGGCTTGATATTGCCATTATTGGCCCAGGTAGGGTAGGTAAATTAAAGAATTAATCAAATTCATATAGAAATGCATGTCTACTTTAATATATCAACGACATTCAATGCTGAACATGGACACAACTAAACATTAGGAAACTACTTTTTTGGCCAGTTTCATCCAATTAATTGAACAATGTATATATTGAAAATAGTCTTCATGTGCTTTTCCATAGTGCTTTGGCAGTCTTGGCAGGGTACAACTTTTGGGGGAAAAACAAAGAATAATTTTATTATTAAAAAACTCTTAATTGAGGCTTAAGTTCAGAATGTATGAAGCACCATGATTTAATTTTCACAGCAACAACTACTCTGAATTTACATTATCACTCCCAAAGCACAGTTTATAAGAATTATAAAGTTGAACCAAGTAAAGAAAACAACATCTGCAGTTTCAGATGCCTTAATGGAAAGCCCCCAGCAGGAAAACTATCACTTAATTATGACAAATAGACTCTAGGTGCAAGGCCTTTTCTGTTGTTTTGAAATGCGAGAACCTGAACATCAGCTGAATCTGTGCAAGTAGTCAAAACTATTTCCTGACATCTAACAGAGGACAGGTCATCTAACTCCCTGTGGGAGCCTCCATGTAACTCTCTGAACGCTAATAGACTGTCTAATCTACTGCCAAACATCTGAACATGAACCAATGATCCAGAGACAAATGGAGAACAAATTGTGTGATGATAAAAGACTTGGGTTTGAATTTGTTCTGATTATTTTTCATTTTAATGGTACTTTAATGTCATGTGTTATGTTATACATTTTGTAAATTCTTTTCTAACTTGCAGCTTTTTAGCAGATGCTTATCTTTTATTATTTTAAAAGACAAGCCTTGGTTAAAACATTGCTAAGAGGGGGAAGAAATGTTAGCATGCTGAGAAACTAGCACTGAAGAGTCAAGTATGTTAACAGTCACAATTATTGTAAAATAAATTTTGAGTCATTCTATTAGATTAGATTTAGATGTAAAAGTTAATCCTGTTATTTACACTAACATCGTACAATTTTATTCATTCCTAGAATAATGGAAACTATCACTACAACCTCAGTGTACATTATTTGAAGCCATGATTGTGGCTACGTGTGATGCAGTATGTCGACTTCCAGGTCAAGGCCAGTGTAAGCTGTCGCTCTCTAAAAATAATTGTTTAATATGAAATGAATATCATCTGAGAAACACACAGACAGATGGGACACTTAAGACTGTCCTTGACTCTTGGTGAGACGGTGTGATAGACACTGGGAGGACCTTTACTGACATTTCTTAATGTGAAGCCTTTTAAAATAGTACTTTTTTGCAACTTTAGTCCCAGTGAATAATCAGCAAGAACATGCCCTGCTTTCAAGCCTATTTATATGACTATTTATTTAATTAAACAATACTGCAATAATAAATTGTTTGTTTTATTAATTATATTATAAATATTTAAAAAAATGATAAATATGCATACAAATATATATAATAGTCGACGGAAAAGTAAAAATCATTACTCACTGTTTGTCCCTGCATTTTCCAATGTCAACCAAGACGTGGTTTTCCTGCATCCTGAAGGATTGTGAGGAGATGTTAGTGACTTTCTTGCACTTAATATGGCTCTTCAACTCATCTAAGAGCTGCTAATACAACATGAAAGTTTTATAGATTATAAAGATAAAGTTTGACTCAACACCAGTCCCTAAAGCTTGACTGAGTCACTACATTACTAAAAACCCATCGTTATTCACCATTGTTTGTTCACCTACACATTACTTTATTCTACACTCTCTCTTCTTAGCAAAATGTACAAGTAATACGTTTTCCTTTTTTCATATTCCTTTAAAGTGAAGTGACATGACATACGGCTAAGTTTGTGACCCATACTCAGAATTTGTTCTCTGCGTTTAACCCATCCAAAGTGCACACACACAGCAGTGAACATACACACACACCATGGACATACACCCGGAGCAGCGGGCAGCCTAGCTGTTACTACTGCGTTCATTTGTCTTTCTTGATATGCATTTGTGGTTTGTAAAATACAAAAACAGCTTATTCAAAGGAACTTGTGTGGAAGATGCTCACACATAACCTAAGTATATGATATATACTGTACTCATAGAATATATATGTAGGAAAAAGAGAAAAAAAACAAACAGATAGCTCTTGCTTACAGCAGCTATAATATAAACCAAAATATAATCTAACTTGTGGACCCTTTGATATTTTGTGGCATTAAATGGTGCTTTAAACAGTTAAACGTGTTATTAATAAAATAATACATTTGCATATTACTGTTGTATAAGAAGAAGAACATGGTTTACTTTATGGTGTGAAAGAGCTATTACTATAGAAACAATAAGGAAAATATTTTCTGAAAAAGTGTTTTTAGATCATCTTTCTTCACATATACTGTAACAAGAGTAGACATGCAAATTGTCATGACAGTTGGAGGTATTATTTTTATACATATTGTACATATTACTGTTTGGGTCAATGGCTAATATACAGAGTAAAGGGGACATCAATTAAAGTGGATAAGATAAAAAAGTTAGTCCTTAGCATTATTGAAAATTAAGCTGTGTATTATTTGTTTTAAATACTGCGCCAGCCTAGACTATGTTAGGTCTATAGCAATTTCAGATAGATAGATAGATAGATAGATAGATAGATAGATAGATAGATAGATAGATAGATAGATAGATAGATAGATAGATAGATAGATAGATAGATAGATAGAATGCAAATATTAATATTGTGCAAATTAATAAAGTATATGTAGTAAATAAATAAATAACAATTTGGTTATTAGAGTGAATAGGTGTAGATAACAATGGAATTTAATATCTAATATATAAAAGACTTGATTTCTCAGGGAGTAAATATCCTAAGCACCTAACTGAATATTGTGATAACAGTGTGGATGCCGTTGAGTCTGGGAGCTGCAGGATAACAGCGGATACGCAGGTGAAGAGGCGGAAACACGGCAGTCCTGGTTTCAGTAAGCCAGACCAATTTAGATAAGACCCATCGGGACATTTCAGCCCTCAGAACGAGAATATCCTCTGCAGGTCACCAAGGAGGAAGTTTTCAAGAACTCTTATCCTCTTTTTTATCTGCTGGAAGGGCGCTGTTGAAAGACAAACCCTGAGACACAAAAGCGCTTAAACGTGGAGGAAGCATTCACAGCATCCATAGTCGACTATTACTGTCTTATAGATTTTATAAATCAGGATAATATCAAATTTAGTGGTTTAACCACTCATCTAAATACCTTAAGATCTCCAGCTATGGATCCTTCATTTGTTTACATTATTTTACTCCTTTCAAAGACAAATGAAAAGATAAAACCTTCAATTTCTTTCTTTCTTTCTTTCTTTCTTTCTTTCTTTCTTTCTTTCTTTCTTTCTTGCGTCTTCTTCTTCTTGCTTCTTCTCTCTCTCTCTCTCTCTCTCTCTCTCTCTCTCTCACACACACACACACACACAGACACAGACACAGACACATACACATACACACACGCGCGCGCACACACATACGCACACACAAACAAGAAAAACCTAGAAGAGGCGGACAGCAGGAGTCTGTTCATAAATCATCCTGAGAAAAAACAGCTTTCCATAAGCTTACGCGAGTTTACATTATTTCGCCAATTATTGCTGTGGTGGCCTGCAGGACTCCTAACTCTGCACTGCGCCCAAAAGTGCTGGCGTTCATTCATCAGACAGGGGCAGATCTTCCCCTAAAACACTATAAACACGCAGCCGGAGCCGGAGACACGGCTGGACCATTTACACTGTAGCGCGCCAACCGGGGGAGATAAAAACAAACGATAATGCTGTCTGTCTGCCGTGAGGAATTACAGCTCTCTCTATTTCTCTATTTCTAGGAGAGGCCGAAACGTGCCAAACTTCTTGCTTTCACACCCGGGCCAAAATCTGCCGGAGACTGTGTTTAGCCCAGAGTAACGAACTGGACATAAATTTAGCATCAGAATTGTTTATAAAATTTTCCATTAGAATTTCAGAAAATTCGGCTTGTGTCATTTCGAGGCTTTGAGATCTAATGATATTCATCGGTTTGAAACAACAGTTTTGTATCAGTTTGTTACCAGATTACAAATAAACACTATATATATATATATATATATATATATATATATATATATATATATATATATATATATATATATATATATATATATATATATATATAAGGCACATGTTGGCACATTTGAACAACATCCCGCTTGCTTACAGTACATGTAGGTTGCTTCGATTCACTATTTGGGGTATAATTGGCCTGACCTTTATAAATCGGCTGCTGGATGTGGGTGGATGCTGGTTTGTTGTCATCTGTTATCACATCCCGATAACAGTCGGTGACACCGCGATCTGTCGGTGAAAGACATTTCGTTTTGTCAGTGCAGGTTTCAAGTTCCGGCGCTATGGCATGAGCACTCACTCTCTGGACATCATTCTCAGATCTCGTTTACACGAAATATATGTTTTTTCAGTCCAATGGTCCAAACAGAAGTTAAAGTCTTACAACTATAGGCCGACTGTACTATACAATACAAGCCTTGATCTGGTAGTACCAGGAATACGTGCAAAACTGTACTTAAAAACTAACTTACATTATAGTCTACTACACAATAACATAGTATACTATACCTGTTGGGCCTTTAGAGCTAGGCTTGATTTGGTAAGGGTGTTAAAGCTATACTACACTATACTACACTACAGTATAGTATAAAGTCTTACAACTATAGGCCTACTGTACTATACAATACAAGCCTTGATCTGGTAGTACCAGGAATACGTGTACAACTGTACTTAAAAACTAACTTACATTATAGCCTACTACACAATAACATAGTATACTATACCTGTTGGGCCTTTAGAGCTAGGCTTGATTTGGTAAGGGTGTTAAAGCTATACTATACTATACTATACTATACTATACTATACTATACTATACTACACTACACTACACTACACTACACTTTAGTACACTATACTATGCTATACACTACACTATACTATAATATATTATACTATACTATACTACTTAGACTACATTAGACTACACTATACTACACTACACTATAATGTACTATACTATACTATAGCTACTATACTATACTATGACATCTCTGCAATACAATGCAATTCACTTTCCTGTTTATAGTTGTATTAATTTTTGTGTGTATATGTTGATGGAGTGATAATTGCTATGTGAGGAGCTTGGTGCTTTATGTACTATTGTGGTACTATACAGTGAAAATAAATGAAACGCCTAAAAATGTAATCGACATTATTCCCAGATAATGACAAATCTGTTGTCACAAGAAAGAAAGAAAGAAAGAAAGAAAGAAAGAAAGAAAGAAAGAAAGAAAGAAAGAAAGAAAGAAAGAAAGATGTTATTATTAATAATATCACCATCAGGCGTAAACCTACTGGTCAGTTTGTGTGCTGTAATTTTCTATGAAAGAGCATTTTTAAATGACTTGGTCACGGAGTCTGTGTTAGCCAATCAGATCCAGGGAACCTGATTACGCTCTGGCCCCTCCTTGCTTACACACACCACTCACTCCTCTGCCTTATAGAACCAACGAAAGAGATGTTTCAGGGGTCGATTTGAACGATTCGCACTCAGGTGAAACATTACCTGGAGAAATATCGCTGCGTTTCCACACATTAAAGACGCAACGCGTCATCCTGATAAATGACAGCAAGGGCACTCGCGCGTGGGTGAACAGGACTTGGTGCCACATGGCGATGTTTTCGAGCCAAATGTCTTCTACTCCCTTCTCAGTCCGGGACATTTTAAACCTGGAACAGAGCCACGAAGACATTGTTTCGTTAGAAATGTCGCTTCCCACTTCGTCCTGCATGATGTTTAAACCGGAGCCTTTCGTGGACGCGGTGAACGGAGCTGCGCTTTTCGCTCCTGGAGACGAGCAGGACGCTAAAGGTGACAGGAGCTCATCTCTGGACTTTAGTCCTTCCTTTTATGGGAAGAGTTTCTTAGAAATAGATCTAGCCAAAGACGCAAAGACGGACGACACCCTTGAAGCAAAAGAGAGAAAAGGTATTAACGTTAATGTATTTGTTTAATTATATGTAAAAAAAAAAAAAAAAGTTTATTAAAATATAAAATATTTTGAATCTGCCATATATTCTGTGTTGCCTAGCTGTAATAAGTTGTTTACATCATAAAATGTATTCAAAAGAAAAAGTATTCTTCTTCTTCTTCTTCTTCTTCTTCTTCTTCTTCTTCTCATTATTATTATTATTATTATTATTATTATTATTATTATTATTATTATTATTATTATTATTCGTTATCATGATTTGGATAGTCTGATTTGGATATGACATCCAAGTATTTTGATTTCTGACATAAACACTGTGTAACTGAGTAGCATTTACAATATTGTCCATATTTCATCCCCTCGATTTAATATTAATATATATATATTTCATTTATTATTTTTGCTCGAATGACTTTGCATGTTGTTTGTCAAGGTGACGGCGTTTATAAAAAGTGAACTTGGTAATCTCAGACGCTGGATTCTGTCTGCTACACGAAAATGTGTTTATCTCTGTAATAATTATTTCATGTCTGAGAGTTACACTGTTATGATTACTACAAGTGAACATTTGTGGGCCATTTATAATCTTTCCCAGAAAACTCCTCCAAACAATATGACAAATGACCCAAGAGGCTCATTTCGCAGTGTCAGCATTTTGGCACCTAGATTTCCCATTTTCACACAGTAAAATGTCAGTCAGTGATTTAATACTAGATTTTTTAAAAAATAAATTCTTTCAGTGTGTTTCAATTTATTTATTTTTTTGTTAATCACATCCTTGCTCTGTATCCAGCCTACTGCGTTAGTTCAGCGTTATGATTATATTTCTATGATAAATCTATAGGTGTAAATCAGTATAAGGTGGAATGCAAGTCTACAGATGTTCATTTATCTTTATAACACTTTAGAGCAGTTTCAAAGAGCTGCATGTGTTAATCAAATGTTCGAGGATTTTGCTGTAATTGATTGGCAAGTGCAAGCCAGATTAACAGTTTAAGGTGACAAAATTGCATTCGTTTCTGATTTGTTCAGATATTTCTACTATAGATTTGAAGTGAAATAGAAATAGTGGATTTAATGTATTTCTTGTGCGTTTAATGGGTTTAAAACGACTCAGATTTTGGCACGTTTTGATTTTAACCAATACCAGGAGACTACACATGAATCTACAGTGAATAAATAAATAAATTCAACTGTATAATTCCAGAGAAGATGCGCACACCGGAGGAGAGACAGAAACCTGACGAGGCGGAGCGGCCTGGGCAGCGGAAACGGCGGAAGCCCCGCGTGCTATTCTCTCAAGCGCAGGTGTACGAGCTCGAGCGGCGCTTCAAGCAGCAGAAGTACCTGTCGGCGCCCGAGCGGGACCACCTGGCCCATGTGTTGAAGCTGACGTCCACGCAGGTGAAGATCTGGTTTCAGAATAGGCGTTACAAGTGCAAGCGGCAGCGTCAGGACCAGACGCTCGAAATGGTGGGCGCTGGCCCGCCGAGGCGCGTATCCGTGCCCGTGCTAGTGCGCGACGGCAAGCGCTGTTTGGGAGACGCCGCGTCCGCGTACAGCGCGTCGTACAACATGGGGATCAACCACTTCCCGTATAACGCCTACCACAGCTTCGGGAACGTGAACTTCCCCAGCGCTGGAAATACGAACTACACGTGCAACTACACGGCGAGCGCAAACGTGCCTCCGGTGCAGACGTCACCGTCCAGCGGTAATTATGTGAATTTTGGAGTCGGGGATCTGAATAACGTGCAGACGCCGTTTCAGGCCAGCGGCGGAGTTTCCTCGTTGCACGGCATACGTGCGTGGTGAAGCAGACTCTCCTGGACATCGTGACACTCTCAGCTGCATCTGTGGGATGGTTGGAATGACACAATATTCTCCCTGTTTCAAAAGTTTGTACATTAGTGTGAATTAACCGTGTGCGTAACACTTCAGTATAGTGGAACTAATCAGTTAATGCATTTAAGAGAGACGTCAGTTTTGTTCATCAACGGTAATTAAAGAGAAACAAGCAGTTAGCATATGATTTGCTTGTATTGTTCTGGGTTGCTTCTTCCAAAGAGTGTCGAGCCATCTGTTCTACACACTCTTAGAAATTTCAGAGATTGGTAGCGTCTCTGCTGCACATTGTACACTCACAAATAATGGTACTACACTATACTTCTCCCTTTTAGCTAAGATGAAACCATCAGGCAGAAATGTTTTGCACATTATAGACTCTGTATATTGGAACGTTGCATGTGCTTTAATTAGCTGTTAGACTACAACTGTAAAGGTTAAATTATGTTTCCAGGTATATGATAGTAATTGTGCAGAACGTGTCTCCTTGATACAGTTTGGTGCCTTTATTTCTTGGAGTTTCTCTCTCGAGTGCTATTAGAAAAGGTAAGAGCTAAAGCAAAGCTAAGAGACCTCTTAATTATCCAATTATCCATTGGTGGGCCTTATTAACCTAAGAGTGTAGACACAACCATATCCCATATAAAATATTAGACAAGAAAATAAACAGCGCCAGATGTTATAAAATTTTTCTTCAAAATGTAAGGCAATACTTTAAAGCTTTTTTTTTTTTTTTTGTAACCAAGGTAATTTCTTCAAAACTGTATTTTATTTTGAGTGAGAAAAGAAGAAAGAATACAATCTTCTTTACACTAAAGTCATACATTTATGTTCATGTTTACTTCAACTTAGTTTCATAATTATTTTAACCGTTTTGTATAATAATATATCGAAATTTCACTGTAGGAATTGAGACACGACACTCAAGAAAGTTTACAGAAAAATAAAAAAATAACACATGGATAAAACAGATAGGCAGATGTCATTTTTATTGTTATTATTATGAATGAACACACGAATGGAAAACATAATTAAAATAAAACTGAGTACTCTTAGGTTACGGGCATGTTAAGGAGACAAGATCAAATGATCTATTTTAAATTATAGAACCCGCGTTCACATCTATGGCCATCAATTAAATATTCCAAGATGCAGACTGTACGTTATAATGAACTTTATCATAAATGATTAATCAGTGGTTTTATTTTCATTTTATTTGTGTATATTTGAAGGAACTGAGAGGATGGTGAACTCTAGGATAAGACAACTTGCTTGTGATGTTGCCTCAGAGAGCTGTGTTTTGTGCATCACTGACATTAACAGAACTGCACCAATTATTTTCACACATCACATTAGTGTCATTTGTAGCTTTGCTGTGAATTCTGCTTTTTGGATGAACTGTGGTTAGTTGTATTACTATTATTATTATTATTATTATTATTATTATTATTATTATTTTGTAGAAATGTAAGGAATATAACTTAATTCTTGAGCGTGGTTCAAAATGCGTGTTTTTGAAATGCGGCGTGTTTTTAACGAATTCAGCTTCTGAACGATGAAAACGGATTGAAAACACCAAGCCCGCACATCCAAACACATTTAAGTATGAGTTAATGTTTGTTTGTTTGTTTTTCTGTTTTAATATCATATCTTTGTTCTTATATGAATTTGACTTGGGTGACCACTGAAAGCGGACCCACACTTAAAAAGTGATAATATTTGTCGATACAGTCGGCTGTTAACTTTTGTGTAACTGTTTCGTTACGGTACATTTCTGTAGCCATGATCTGTAATCCTGTAATCTAAAATAAACTCAATGGGAAACTGTAATGATGATTTGGTTTGTAGAATTATTATTATTATTATTATTATTATTATTATTATTATTATTATTATTATTATTATTTTATTTTGTTTTGTTTTTTGTTTTTATGTTTTCAGTGTAAAATGTATAATATATTAGCTACTATCCTACGCATATTATTTTATTAATTATTATTATTATTATTATTATGATTATTATTATTATTATTATTATTATTATTATTATTATTATTATTATTAACATTATTATTATTATTAACATTATTATTATTAACATTATTATTATTATTAACATTATTATTATTACAGCATGTATTAATATTAATATGGCAGTAAAAGTCGTGCGTAAATTTCAACTTTGTTTTAATCCATCACGCTTCTTCTTCTACGTCATTTTCTGTTTTCTATCTTTAAAGAGCCCTAGGTATATTTTATATATTACTATTTATTTTATTTACACGGATGTTTTTATTTATTTATTTATTATTATTATTATTATTATTATTATTATTATTATTATTATTATTATTATTATTATTATTATTATTATTATCAAAAGCACTAAACAGTTCTGAATTGCGTGCCGGGTTGCATGTTTAAAACCGGCCTCGCCATGAATAAAGAGTAGCACATTTTACAGGACAGACATATCCACTGTATTTAGAGTCAGCCTTCCATTTTGTTGAGAGCTTATTACAAACTTTCATTCAGTACTCTGTGCGTAGAAATCTTCTTGGAATCTCTCGGTTTCTTAAACGGAAAGCAAATAAAAACATAACCTAGAACCCCAAAAGCGCCTAAAGGATATAAACTAAATATTTATTTGAAAGTCAGAGAGCATTAACGTTTGGTGGAAAGGTGACAGCTCTTCCTGTGAAAGTCATGAGCCACAGCACTCGTTTAACTCACTGACTGACTGCTGGAATTAAAGGCAATACATCAATCGTTTATCCTCCATTTGCAATATATACAGTATGATTTAAATCTCATATGATCGATGAGATTTAAATTTGTCATACCTCCATTGCATGACACACCATAGAGCTTGGATAAGGATAATGGCTACTTCAGGGAGCCCTAAACCAGGTCTTTGCGGCAACGTGCAGGACTGGAGACAAGGCCTGGAAAAGTGTGGAGTACCTGAGCATCAGCGTTGACTGGCAGCTCGAAATTGTTGTACTTAATGCTTGAAATGGCTCAATTTGCTTAACACAGGGGCAAAGGAGACAGTGAGGTGATGTTTAGGGCCAGGGAAAAGGACAGACAGAATAGCAGCCACTTCAAATAAGTAAGCGATGGTCCTTGTAACATCTCTTTAGTCTCTACACACACGTCGGGAGACACTCTTGTGTTTCTTTTCATCAAAAATTCTGTACACATAAACAAAACAAAAGCCTGCACATAAATCTGAAGGATTACTCTGGATTTACAAAATGGCAGTCATTTGCTGGACCCTGATCAAGTGGGAGTATTTTGAGGGAACATGGGAGGGAGGGAGGGTGACAGGAAGGTCACACAGGCAACAATGGGCCACCAGCTCTCCTAGGTGTTGAAAAGAACAGGGCAGATAACATGCATGCACAAGACTAAAAATAACAGTTTGTCTTGCTCTTCCAGTGGAAAAAGTAAGAAAAAGTGAGGGAGGAAATAAGGAAAGTGGGAAAAGAGAGAGAGAAAGAGAGAGAGAGAGACAGAGAGAGAGAAAGAGAGAGAGAGAGAGAAAGAGAGAGAGACAGAGAGAAAGGGAGAGAGAGAGAGAGAGAGAGAGAGAGAGAGAGAGAGAGAGAGAATATGTGGGTAGTTGTAAGGGGGGTTTAATAATCTGCTCTTCCGACTCTTATCGGAGAAAGGACAGAGCTGCATGCCTCTTTATCTTCACCATTAAGATTGTGTCCTGGGCTTTTTTAAGCTTTTTTTCTCCCATGCTCCAGCAGAACTGCCACCTCCACGCTACACAGGACAGAGTTTAATTCAGTGGAAGCTTTGTCACACTGGAGCTGTTCATCTGACAGCATACAGCCTCCAGCATCTAGAAATAACCAGCAGCACAAAACTGAGGGGCCACCAGGAGAGTTTCGAAGTTAACTCAGACTAAACACAGGGTAGTGGAAAAAAGAGAAAGGTTTTCAACATGTACTTACAGTTACTTTTATTTGCTTGGTAATGTTTTTATACAAAAAACACCCCTACAATGCCTGAGTGTAGCACAAATAGGTGTTCAAAATGTTTTTTTCTTTAGGTGTGTGATGCATCCCATGACATTACCGATCACTTCTTAAATAGTGCATAATAATTTAATACATTTGCATCATGATCTGTGGCTCACTGAAATCAAAACAATAACAGCCAGTCAAATCCTAGCTTCATGGCTCAGTAAAAAAACTGACTTAAAAAAAAGTTAGTTATAAACAAGGTCAAGACCTTAAGTCAAATCATACTTATTTTTATTGTTAATTGCTCAAAGTGTACCAATATGAGCTGTGTGTGAGAAAGGGATCCTGCTCTTTAAATTTTTTGCTCCGTCAACATTCGGACATTGTGTCCACATCTGCCCTCTTAAAGGTTTTATAAGGCTTTATAAATATCTTTTGGTTGAGAACTCTCAACTATTACAATTAAAATAAAATTTAAAAAAAAAGAAGCTTTAAACAGTATTATAAGTACTGGAGGACACAGACACACACGGACAAACAGATACAGACACACACACACCGACAAACACACACATGGACAAACACACACAGACAGACAGACATGGACAGACACACACAGACAGACACACAGACAGACACACACGGACAGACACACACGGACAGACACACATGGAGAGACGCACACGGACAGATGCAGACAGACAGACGCAGACGGACTGACACAGACGGACAGACACGCATGGACAGACACGCACGGACAGAAACACACGGACAGACACACACGGACAGAAACACACGGACAGACACACAAACATTTATTTATAAATTCAGCAGTTACCAAAAAAAAAAAAGTTTAGCTCATGAGGCATTTGTCCCCAGGTAGTTTATCCCCAAACTCATAAAAAGTGGCATTAACCTGGAGCTGTAAAGCTTCATCACTAACTGCTGTATAGAGTTCAATATAAAAGCTCTTAGGGTTTCTCTTAGGATCCTGAGTTATATGGCCTAAAAAAGCAGCAGGCCATCCTTTTTAACTAAAAATAATGGATTATTCCAAAACACCACAGATTTCCACAAAATGCTGGATTATAATATTTATTTTAGATAAATATTTGATATCAGTATTTAACATAGGTTTGGATTACGTTGGAAAGAAGAATTAAAAGACTCAGACTTCAAATAAATCTTCACGAGTGTGTTTTTAATGTAAAGTAACTGTTCTGGCACTGGATACGTTAATTATAGTTAATGTGCAATAAATATATTATTACAGGACTAATACAGAAGGACAATTATAAGTCATTACTTCAGGAATCAAAACAAAAATAGATCTAATTAGGTATGTATACACTTCCCACTTTATAAAAGTTCAAAGTACATTTTTTTCCTGAAACATACACTGCTGCTTTTCCTGGTACAGATTAAGGCAAGTGCTGGAATAAATATACAAGTTATTGTAATAGTGTGTCGGTCTGTTAGCGGTCAATTACCACCTTCAGAACAATTTAGTCCAACATTTAGTCCAACTTAACTCTGTAATCAGAAAACCGTCATGTGGAAACCGGTTCCAGATTAAACCAAAAGCTTCAGTTCAAAGAAAAGGGAAGAATCTTTTCTTCAAAATATACAGGACGGTGGCCAGGAAGAGCGCCAAAGCCAAAAAGATGAGCAGTTTGTCTGTCAGTTCACGTCGGTTATATTTGGTGATGAGTTTTCTTCCCAACTGGATGGTCCCCGTCATAGCCTTAAACTCTTCATTGGTTTCTAGAACCGTTCTTGATGATGTAGCTATAGAGAGAAAATGAATATTAATAATATTATTATTATCTTTATGCACTGTAAATTATGCTATATGGTTACTACGGCTACCCAAAATACTATTAAAAAATTAATTACGAACTGTGTTATGGTATATGATTTCTATTATTATTATTGGTCTCTGAAATAGGAGAGACTCGTGTGTGTGTGTGTGTATGTGTGTGTGTGGACGGTGACAGTTGGAGAACAGTCCAATCTCATTAAAGAGAACAGTCCACTCAGTCTAGTGAAGTCACAAAAGCATAAAGCCAGGCCTGTTTATGATATTATTTAACTCTTCTTTAACTCCTGTTTAATTCCTGTGTTAGTATTTCACCGTCATATTACGCATGTTTATTTAAATGAAAAATAACCTTTGATTTGAATTTGTAATTAGAGTCTTTGAGATCTATGAAAAGATGACAACAGTCCTTACACAAAGTGCTAATGGTCTCCTCGCTCTGATTCACCTGCTGCGACATCATTCTGCTGATGTTCATCAGGCTCTCAGTGATGTCGCTGGAGTTCTGAACCAAGCTCTCCTTTGTCACCTTTCTGTTCGGGGAGGAACAAAAGAAATTGGCTAAGCAAAAAAAATAATAGATAGTAGAAGTCTTTATGTGTCACATATACACTCCTTGATTAAGGGCAAAGCCTTAACAGTGGCAGCTTGGTGCGACTGAAAACCCGACCTTCTGATCAATAATTCAGCCACCAAGTTCAATGGTTACACAAATAATTAGTTAAACAATTAGTTAAATAAGTGAATAAATAAACAAAAAAAAAAAAAAAATTAATAATTTGTTAAATCAATCGATGAATGCATTCTTCACTTAATCCTCCCAAAAACTGCACTTATATGCTGCTTTGAATAAAAATTTCTAATATTTAGCTAGTAAACTGGTTATAAATAATGGATTTAAGTATTAACTTAATAAATATTTGATACAGGAGAAGAGCCAATGTGAATGATCAATGTGCGCCCTCTACTGGCAACTAATAGTGTTACAGATACATTAATACCAGAACAGATTCACTTACAAAGCATTATCAAATGCGCTAACAGTAACCCCGCCCCCAGCCCCTGACACAAGCGGTTCTTAGGTTTATACCAGCAACGTTTTGGTGCCACTTAAGAACCACTTTTCCTGGTTCAGAGCCGGTGCTTTGGCGGTCGAAAAAGAAAGAACTGGTTCTAAATTAGGCTCCGAACCAGCACTCAAACTGCCTCGGTGGAAAAGGGGCATCTGAGACATAATCACCTCTGTCTTGCTGTACTGTCACCCACACTCAGCAAATCTTCTTTCTCCAGTTTATCAATTGCCAGATTACTGGCCAGGTTGGCTTTCCTCCAGGCCGTCTGGTTACTGCAAGAGCGACAAATCTCTATTAAAGAGGAAAGATATTCACAGCGCTGAACAGTTTAGCCATGTACACCGACCGTGACCAGACGTCGTACAATAAGTTCGATGTAAACCTTCAAATTTTCAAAACAGGAAGGAAAATATTTTCACACCGCTTCACATGTTAAAAATAAGGCATGAATTATCCAGTCCATACTGACCTGAGCATCTGTTTGCGATGACCCTCCACCTGTCTGAGTAAAGCAAGCTTGTCAGATTCTTTATCCTGTTCCTTTCCCATTTGCTCCAGATCCTGTGACACGAGAAGTGAAAGTTATTCTGGGAACCAAAAAACCCCACACTGCTGTTCACAAACGCGACGTAATGCTATGTTACCTGGATCCGCTGGCGAAGGCGAACGAATTTCTCCTTTACTGTATTGTTCAACTCTGTTAGTTTAGTGTGTGGCCCTGTGCATTCACTGATATCCTACCGCAATACAGAAAACACACCATTAATATAATATCATATAATACACCTAGACAGCATAACATTATGACCACCTTCCTAATATTGTGTTGGTCCTCCATTTGCTGCCAAAACAGCCCTGACCCATCGAGGCATCGACTCCACTAGACCCCTGAAGGTGTGCTGTGTCTAAAAAGTTAGCAGCAGATCCTTTAAGTCCTGTAAGTTGTAAGGTGGGGAGACTTGTTTGTTTAGCACATCCCACAGATGCTCGATTGGATTGAGATCTAGGGAATTTGGAGGCCAGGTCAACACCCCAAACCCATTGTTGTGCTCCTCAAACAATTCCTGAATGATTTTTGCTTTGTGGCAGGGAGCATTATCCTGCTGAAAGAGGCTACAGCCATCAGGGAATACCGTTTCCATGAAAGTAAGTAAGGTAAGTGTCAAAGTTACACCCACAAGGATGGCAGGACCCAAGGTTTCCTAGCCGAACATTACCCAATGCATCAAACTGCCTTCACTGGCTTGCCTTCTTCCCATAGTGCATTTTGGTGCCATGTGTCCCCCAGGTGAGCGACACACACGCACATGGACATCCAGGTGATATAAAAGAAAACGTCATTCATCAGACCCGGTCACCTTCTTCTGATGCTCCGTGGTCCAGTTCTGATGCTCACGTGCCCATTGTTGGTGCATTCAGTTGAGGACGGGGATCAGTATGGACACCCTGACTGGTCTGTGGCTATGTAGCCTGTGAACTGTGCACTGTGTATTCTGACATCTTTCCAATCTCATCTGTTGGATCGGACCACATGGGCCAGCCTTCACTCCACACATGCATCAATGAGCCATGGTCACTCATTACCTTGTCGAGGGTCCACAACTGTTCCTTCCTAGGAAAACCTTTGATAGATACTGACCACAGCAGACTGGAAACACCCCACAGAGCTGCAGGTTTGGAGATGCTCTGACCCAGTCGTCTAGCCATCACAATTTGGCTCTTGTCAAAATCACTCAAATCCTTACACTTGCCCATTTTTCCTTCTTCTAACACATCAACTTTGAGGACAAAATGTTCACTTGCTGCCTAATATATCCCACCCACTAACAGGTGCAATGATGAAAAGGTAATCAATGTTATTAACATCACCTGTCAGTGGTCATAATGTTACACCTGATTGGTGTACAATACAACACAACACAACACAATACAATACAACACAATACAATACAACACAACACAACACACATGGTTTTATGCACTTACTGAATTTAAAATATTTCTTTTTATTATGTATTTTTCATACATCAAATTTTTCCTTCCCATAGAAGCATCTTTACTTATTTACTTGCTGATATTATGTCAGTATGTATGTATTTATTTATTTGTTTAATATTAATGTGAAACATTACTTTGTTTGCTTTTAGAATAATTTTATGAAGAGTTAAATGACAAAAATATACACTTTTATATAATTATATAACTATAATTTTAAAAATTTTATGAATGTCCTTATTTTAATAATAAGAATTATTATTATTATTATTATTATTATTATTATTATTATTATTATTATTATTATCTCTCTGTTGGACCTAGTTTCTTTTTTTTTATTCACTTGATAGAGCTTCTTTTTCAAAGATTTGTGATTATGTAGTCGTTCTTATCAGTTATCGTGTGTGTATGTATGTGTGTGTGCATGCGTATGTGTGTGCATGTATATGTGTGTGTATATGTGTATGTATGTATGTGTGTGTATGTGTATGTATGTGTGTATATGTGTGTATATGTGTGTGTATGTATGTGTGTGTGTATGTATGTGTGTGTATTTGTGTGTGTGTATGTGTGTGTTTGTGTATATGTGTGTGTGTCTGCGTGTGTGTGTATATATGTATGTGTGTGTGTGTGTATGTATATATGTGTGTGTGTGTATATATGTATGTGTGTGTATGTATGTATGTATGTGTGTGTGTGTGTGTGTGTAAATACACCTAAGACAGCATTTCCATTCAGACATCAGGGTCACATGACATAAACACATACAGACCCAGTGAACACGTCTCAATGTCGTACCTGTATCAGAGCTTTCATTTCCAGATCATACTTAATAATCTCCTGCTCACATATTCGGACGTGGACATCAGCCATAGCTGCTCACTTTGAGTAAGTGTTCCGGTGTAGAGACCCGGGCTGTATCCCAAACCACGTCCTATGGGAAATCTAGTTAACTACATAGGGAACGTGATCCACCGTCCTGTTCAGAGGTAGTGCACTTATTGACAATAGTCTCTGCTATAATCTGTTCCTAAAACTGTTCCTTAAGCAGTAGGCTACAGCAGATTACTATTACAGCTTTCATTTCATCACACTATGTAGTGGGAGAGTAACGCGATTTGAGACACGTCCCAAAGCAAACTGTGAAGCAAGCAACAATAAACAATGAGAAAACCGGAAGTATCACAATAGTTGTCACGAGCTTTCAAAATAAAAACGTAGTAAAAATACTATGCGTGTGTGTAATTTAACAATATTTATAATAATGTTGTGGATGTATAACTCCTTCCATGTAATATCATTTAATTCTGCTGATACTGCTGACAATCCGCTTTTATATGATAAATAAAATACGATTTATAGCGAACGCCTGATATATTTGTGATCAATTGTGAGTCAGAAGGTTGTGAGTTCAAATCCCAGGGCCTCCAAACTGGTCCTGCTGGGCCCTTGAGCTCAGCTCTTAACCCTTTAATTAAATCACAATCAATAGAAATGCATTTATGGTTGTTAGCTTTTAAATCGACACATTGATTGCTATATTTCATGTTAAATCTGTTAAGACAAAACATTTATCACACTCTGTTTCACGATTTAACATATAATTGATTAACTGTAAAGCAACATACACTTTATATGTTTTAAATATATACGTATTTATATGTAAAAATGTACATTTTGTTTAGTTTCTCTGGTACAAATGTTGAGAAACTAAGCAAAAAGCAGCTTGTTATAGAGAACATGCACAACCCAGTATCACAAAGGCTTAGCAATAACTCAGTCATTCATAGAAACACTCCTTGAATTGTCTTCGCACATACTTTGTATATTTCTACTGTATTTATGTATAGAAATGCTTAGAGCCAGTGTTCCATAAAGTCCATGATGCCCACGCTACATCAAGCTACATATCTCTGCTGACACTCACACAAAATCATTTTAAAAATATAAACATGTAACTTCATTACGGGGGGGCACGGCGGCTTAGTGGTTAGCATGTTCGCCTCACACCTCCAGGGTTGGGGTTCGATTCCCGCATCCACCTTGTGTGTGGGGAGTTTGCATGTTCTCCCCATGCCTCGGGGGTTTCCTCCGGGTACTCCGGTTTCCTCCCCCGGTCCAAAGACATGCATGGTAGGTTGATCGGCATCTCTGGAAAATTGTCCGTAGTGTGTGATTGCGTGAGTGAATGAGAGAGTGTGTGTGTGTGTGTGTGTGTGTGCGCTGCAATGGGTTGGCACTCCGTCCAGGGTGTATCCTGCCTTGATGCCCAATGACGCCTGAGATAGGCACAGGCTCCCCGTGACCAGAGGTAGTTCGGATAAGCGGTAGAAGATGAATGAATGAATGAATGAATGAACTTCATTACATGTTTTTCTCAATCTTAAACAATTAGTCTACAACTTTCTGGATCAATCTGGAACTTAAAAAAAAAAAAAAACACACACAACTAATGTAAATCTGATCAAATATTTGATTTTTTTTTTGAAAGCTCTACAGAACATCTGATTCAGAATCTATGTTTATTACAAATAATAATAATAATAATAATAATAATAATAATAATAATAATAATAATAATAAAAGGTTGAATTCACAAAGGAAAGTGCCATTTTTACCCCAGCAGCCCATAAGTCAAAGCTTCCCCAATTTTACTGCAATTAAAGTAGAGTTTAAAAAGCAACAAAACTTCACCTCTGTCCTCTTTCACAAAACCTTAAGAGTGTCTGTTCTGTGCATCAACAGCATAAACCTCCCCACATCCTGGGAGTGAAAAGCTTGAGACCAAACTAGATGCCAAATCCAGGTAGAGTTTCAGCGTCTTCTTATTTGTGATGGATTTAACATTCCAGACACACCATGAATGTGCACAAAGACCTGTGACAGCAATTTATTTTCAGCCTGTTAGCCAGAAAATAGAGGTTGAAAATTCAGAGAATGAGGATGACAGCTCTATTTTCATTTAAGATGGAGAAACCTGACTGATTTGCCATTCGAGGACAAAAGTAAAAGTAAACAGCTTTTCTATGTGCACTGGCGAGACAAATCGTGCAACAATTTCACAAAGATACTGAAAAAGCAATATATAATCAAGGATGGAAAATACCTGTGTAATGGTACTTATATTTACAGCATTTAGCAGATGCCCTCATCCAGAGCAACTTACACAACTGAGCGTTAAGGGCCTTGCTCAGGGGCCCAGCAGTGGCAGCTTGGTGGACGTAGAAATTGAACACACAACCTTCCAATTGGTAGCCCAACACCTTAATCACTAGGCTACCACATGCCTTACTTGGACCCATCTTGGAAGATTTGTACTTTACTTAAATATTCTGAACATTTTATTGTTTCTTACTCAAATAAATTTGCAATGTGGTACTTTTGTGTGTGTGTGTGTGTGTGTGTGGGGTGGGGTGGGGTGGGGGGGGGGGGGGTTGGGATTGCTGGTGGTGTTGGTTTACAACTAAACCAGAGTTTAGAGAACCACTCTATCTATCTATCTATCTATCTATCTATCTATCTATCTATCTATCTATCTATCTATCTATCTATCTATCTATCTTTAGCCACATCTTTTCACACTGTACACTTCTTTGGGTTAGAGTTAACACTGCAAAATTGCTGCTTCTGGTTCATAGCCCCAGGCAAAAAGCAGTGCTAACCCTGATCTATATTACAAGTGGGAAACGTTTCTCAATCAGGGGTTCAAAGCAGGGTTTAGACAAATTTCACTGTTCTGTAGAGGGCGCCAAACGACTGCCACAGACCAAGCAATACAAAGATGCATTAACAGTCATCACTTAGGATTGGTATTTTATCTGCCATGATTCTTATCAGATAACTGAGTAGCAGACCCCTGGGCACTTGGGCAGCTTGTGACACTGCTGTTTGTGGTTGTGGTGGAAGGTGGAACCAATTATTGATGACATTCAACC
Organism: Tachysurus vachellii; assembly: GCF_030014155.1. Lineage (NCBI taxonomy): Eukaryota > Metazoa > Chordata > Actinopteri > Siluriformes > Bagridae > Tachysurus > Tachysurus vachellii. The sequence continues at coordinate 7,442,806 of NC_083473.1, read as the reverse complement.
TTCACAGGCATAATGACACAGGAGTACTCAAGCTGTGACTGAACAGAGGAAATAGGAAACAGATGTAATTAGTGGAATTGTGGAGATGGTCTCTCCTACTGTGACAGCATGAGAGCGATGCCAACTTGGCTGACGCGTGCCGTCAAAGCCATTCAGCCCCGAACTTGCAAGCTGCTTCCTATTGATAGTGCGACAAATGTCACACATGGACAAGACATGGGTTTATGATTCCTCTTCCCTTATTATGTGTACATGCAGTTGGTGTGTATTTCATTTTTAGTATATGGGATTTTTTTTTGTCTTTATATGTTCTAAGTCACGCTTTAACACAAGGGTTCTCAAACATTTTGCAATTCCAATAGATCTCTTCTAAATCTAATCATAATAATATTTTCCATCTGAACATAATTAATTCTGAAATGAATATTTTGGCTATTTATTGCAGCCAGTGAACTTTTTACTCCTGAACATTTTTTTATAGGGTACTTGTTTTTTCTTGAGTTAATGAGGTTTGGATAAAACCCAGTCAATTCATGTCAGCTGATAACTCTAAGAACTCAAAGATAAATATAATCTACTGTATTAAAAAAAATAGAATCACGAGAAATAATGTGAGCATTTGTTCTGCTCTGAATCTTTCTGTACTGGGACACGCTCGGCTGAGTGAATCCTGACAACAGGGAACTTATTCCAGCAAATAACACATCCCTCCTGTGCTGATAGTCAGAGAATACAGCTAACTCTGAGCATACAACTAAAAAGAACGAAATGTAAAACGATCCTATTTGCGCTTGAGAAGAAATCTTGGCTATGTAATAGATCCAGATTTGACTGATATTTTGTAAACCGGATGTTCAGCCAACTTTTCAACTCATGTTGGTTGACTTCTTTTATTTGGATCGTTTCAGCCTGTTGGCCATGCCATTAGCTTTCTGAGCTGAGCGCAGATATTCTGATCCTGATGCTGGTCCTGTGTTTTATTCTTCCTGTTGTCCCATAAAAGGACAAAACATTCAGTTCATAATCAATGGCCAGCCACATTCCTGGCAGAATATGTTCCTGGAATAGCATAACCTGGTGAAATACGTATACAGAACACTGCCAGAGGAGACAGTTTCCAGTGACCTCACACAGCTCAGAGAAATGTCTTTATTGTTATATAACATGTAATCACTGCTTGGTCACAAAATATACTGATGCTGTACTTACACACACACACACACACACACACACACACACACACACACACACACACACACACACACACACACACACACACACACACACACACACACATATATATTTTTTTATAAATATATATATATATATATATATATATATATATATATATATATATATATATATACATATATTTAAACATATATTTAAACATATATTTATATACATACATACATACATACATACATACATACATACATACATACATACATACATACAAACATACATTCTCACTCAGGTTTTCTTTAAAAAATGGTCAACTATCTATCTATCTTTCTATCTATCTATCTATCTATCTATCTATCTATCTATCTATCTAGTTAATTGTATTATATTGATCTGCTGATTTAATAGGGGGCACGGTGGCTTAGTGGTTAGCACGTTCGCCTCACACCTCCAGGGTTGGGGGTTCGATTCCCGCCTCCGCCTTGTGTGTGTGGAGTTTGCATGTTCTCCCCATGCCTCAGGGGTTTCCTCCGGGTACTCCGGTTTCCTCCCCCGGTCCAAAGACATGCATGGTAGGTTGATTGGCATCTCTGTAAAATTGTCCGTAGTGTGTGATTGTGTGAGTGAATGAGAGTGTATGTGTGCCCTGCGATGGGTTGGCACTCCGTCCAGGGTGTATCCTGCCTTGATGCCCGATGACGCCTGAGATAGTAGCCCGAGGTAGTTTGGATAAGCGGTAGAAAATGACTGAGAGGGTGCTGATTTAATTCCAGGTCACTTCATTAGAAATATTGTTTTTTGTAACTGCACCAACACTGATTATAGATTTCTCTCTTTTAATGAGCTCTATTTATAACACGTTTGAATCATATTTATCATGCAGGAGAACTGAATAAAAGCTCAAATGAAGCTGTATTGCTGAGACACTTGTAAATGTTACAGCTGACTATATTTCCTTATAAAGTTAAAAACTGTCCTATTTAAAATCTTAAATATGACATATTTGACATTTGTCTGTCTATATGAATTTTCCCAACAGTGAGACAACAGCATTTCTCTTGAACAGTTATAGCTACATTCAAAATATAGCCAAAGTTTGTGCGCCCCTGACTATAAGAAACATGTCTGTGGGCCTTTGGTATGTTAAGGGGTTCCTAGCACAGGTACAGATTACAGACAGTTTTGGACATGCAACCTACTAATGACCAAGAGCAAGTAATCTGCATGTAACCTTTAGTCTAATGATCATACATACATTATGAATTCACTCCTGGTTCAACATTTTGTGTTTGAATCAGTTATTATTGCTACTAAGGTGTTCTCCAGCAATATAAACTTCCAATTAGTGGGGCAGTAGTGGCTCAAGTAGTATAGGCTCTAGGTTGTGGCTCAGGGTTCAATCCCCAGCACTGACAATCACTGTTGGGCCCTCGTGCAAGGCCCTTACATTCTCTGCTCCAGGAGCATTGTATCATGGTTGACCCTGTGCTCTGACCCCGACCTCTGAAGTTGGGAAGACTTTCACTGTGCTGTGAAGTATATGTGACAATAATAGAGGCTTCTTCTATCTAAATAAAGCTAAAACAATTTAAAACTTTTTGACTTTCTATTTTACTGTAAAAAACAAAACAAAACAGTGACTATAAAAAGACTGATCTGGATCAGTAACTAGACGCTTGTAGCATACAACATATACATATACATATACTGAAAGAGTTTTGACCAACAGTATACTTCAGGAAATCTCATCCCATCCCCAAGTCACATAAACAAATCTTTCCTCGACAATCTTAGAAAAGGAACAGATCCAAACCCTTATCCCACGATGTCAGATGGACATTTTGATGACTGCAGTAATCAAACCACCCAAGCAAAGTCACCGTTTATAAAATATTAACTGTTTTTCTTGATTGACACCTGCAGGATGCATTTATAAGGAGTGACATTTTCAACCGTGCCTGCTGTCTCTCTATCATTCTCCCAGACAGACAGACGCAGAAGTGCCCTTTCAACTTCCCTACCTCCTCACCCAGAACTGTGATGCAGGCCGAACGTCTGACACACACCTCCAGATGGCCTGAGAGTCTGCAGCGGACACACACTAGTGAACATGGAGGAAGAAAGGAGAAGAGAAAGTATAGAACATGATAGATGAGTGGGTAGAACTCTTGAAAAAGTGCATGGTATTGGCACTTACTGGAGGATAAGGAGAATAACACTGTCTTGGATCCTTTTTATTTCTTGCCAGAAGGATTCCCAAAATACGAGCTGCTTATTACTCACCTCTGCAAAGATAAACAGAACATATGCGTCTACGATGGTTTCCATTCCAATACATACATGTGTTATTGGCTTCTTTTATATCACATGCTTGGTATTCACGTAATGAGGAGAGTGCGTCATCAGAAAATCAATGCTAGGCTACATCTGTTAATTATTTTTTACTCTACATTTGGTCTTTTCTCTCTCTACGTTTTGCTTTGTTTTGTTCTTCCTAAAATAATTGAGGTCAGGATTTAGGCTTATTTTACTGGAGTCTTCGTCAAATATTAAACCGACTCGAGTCAAAAGTCTACAGGATCTTTGTCCGCCCAGTTGCTCTGTACGGATCAGAAACCTGGCCAGCTGCTGCAAAGCACGAGGAGGCACTCCATATGATTGGGATGTGTGTACTGAGGTGGAGCTTCGGCCTGACAGATTTGTCCACGTCATGAACACTGATGTGCAAAAGTGCATAGGGATCGTGTCAATTACAGAAAACATGCAAGAGGTTAAGCTATGATGGTATGGCCACATTGTTTGTAGTGCTGCAGACTCAGGAACCAGGAAGGTGCTGTGGCTTCGCCCCGAAGATCGGCGGCTGTGAGGAATGCCGGAGAAGTTGTGGATGAACTGGATAGCAGACGATATGAAACATGCCCTTCGTGTTAATTAGAGATAATGTTACAAAAGTACGGACCCTGCAATTGAGCGGGAATAACACTAGAAAGAAGAAGAGATTTCATGCTTACAGCACATCATTGTTGAATCCGATTTTTTAAATGACAGCTGTTCTAGCTATAAGGCAAACCATGTCTATCTATCTATCTATCTATCTATCTATCTATCTATCTATCTATCTATCTATCTATCTATCTATCTATCTATCTATGGTGCAATACACAGTAAAATGAGTCCAATGAGTAAAAAAGTACAGTACAATAATACACAAGGGACAGTTCGGCACCACAAATGTGTAACAAATAACTTACAATAGAAAAATGTTGCGGGTGCAAACGTAAAAACTAGAAAACCATGTGGATGCATATGGCATTTTGTTTTTTGTTTTAAAATTCTAATCATACACAGTATGACATGTAGTGAAATACTTTTCAATACTGTCCTTATACTGTATGCTACATAAAAATAGTAGAAATAGAATAGATTAGTATATTTAAGGAAATATATGGAAATAGCTTTGTGGCAGGGGGCACGGTGGCTTAGTGGTTAGCACGTTCGCCTCACACCTCCAGGGTTGGGGGTTCGATTCCCGCCTCCGCCTTGTGTGTGGAGTTTGCATGTTCTCCCCGTGCCGTCGGGGGTATCCTCCGGGTACTCCGGTTTCCTCCCCCAGTCCAAAGACATGCATGTCCATGCATGCATGTCCAAAGACATGCATGGTAGGTTGATTGGCATCTCTAGAAAATTGTCCGTAGTGTGTGATTGTGTGAGTGAATGAGAGTGTGTGTGCCCTGCGATGGGTTGGCACTCCGTCCAGGGTGTATCCTGCCTTGATGCCCAATGACGCCTGAGATAGTCACAGGCTCCCCGTGACCCGAGGTAGTTCGGATAAACGGTAGAAAATGAGTGAGAGAGTGAGTAAGTACAGTATGTGCTGAAACTGTAAAAGTGTTTGATAAAAATTCCTTACATAAACTTTTTTAGGTATCAAAACCATTACTGTGTTGGTCAGTGATAATGAAAAACTCTGTCGTACCATGCTAACATTTAACAATTACTAACACATTTAACAACTAACTAGGCCCTTAAATGCCCAAATCACGTCAAATAGCTTTCATTGATGATTAACCCTTGCATAATGTTTGGGTCTGTGGGACCCATATTCATAAACATCAATAGTTTTGAAAAACTTTGCTTCCTTGTAAATTTGTTGATTTTTTCCACTCATAACTCGATTAAATTTGATTTTCTTTTTTTATTACCTTTTATTAAAAAACAACAAAAAATGTGTAGCACTTTAATTTAAAAAAATGTGATGGAATAAAGGTAAAGGGCAAATATTAACCATATATGCTGTTTATATTGCTTGTAATTGGGATGAAGTAAACATCTGTAGAGTATTTAAACATAAAATTTTTGATTGTATTGAATTAAAAACCCAAAAATGCAGTGGGTCGACCAGACCCACGAACACTGGCTGAGTAACAAAAATACGAACATCATACGAGGGTTAAATCAGATCATTTTTGGTACAATGCCAAATTAGTGTTGAAGTCGATCAAGCGTTATCACCAGGTCAGTGGTGGCTCAAGCAGTTAAGGCTTTGGGTTGTGGATCAGAGAATTCTGGTTCAAGCCCCAGCACTGCTAAGCTGCTACTGTTAGGCCCTTGAGCAAGGCCCTTAACCCTCTCTGCTACAGGGGTTCTAACTCCAACCTCAGGATATGCGAAGAAAGAATTTCACTGTGCTGTAATGCTCATGTGGCAAAATAAAAGCTTCTATCTGTAAAATCTGTGCCAAGTAAATTAGATCTGTAAAACTGGATGTCTTCGTTCCTCATAACACAAATTCATATACTACTCATTAACACACAAGCATGGTAGTTACCTCTTCAGCTTCAGTGTAGTATTATAAATTATTCTCTGCGTACGAGCTGAGGTTTCCACAGAAATAAAGTGAATAGAGAAGGAGAGCGGGCAGGGCTTAGGATTCAAGAAGATGCACAATATTTTTTTCCTTTCAGACTCAGGATATTTTCAGTTCACTCAGCGTTCATGTTTTAAATAATTCAAATGATGACATTCAGTGAACAGGAAAGCTTACTTTTAGACAGTTCATCTGTAATCTATCTCATCAGATAGTCATCAGATAAAAATAATAAAAAATAAAAATTTATCTCTGTAAAATACTAATGGGAAAGTATGGCAGATAGTGTGAAGTTTTCCATGAGGAGATATTTGTTTAGCATTTTGGAAGGAGTATCTAATCGTTTTTTTTTTTTTTAGTTTTTTTTTTTCTGACACTGGAGGCCTTCAAGATTTTGCAGATTTAGTACATTGTTCGCTTCAGAAACTTCACGAGAGAGAAAAGTGAGTCTGGTGAGGGTTTGTAGCTGCTAGTACATGAGTGATAATAGGAACTCGTTTGTGTCACAGATGCTCCACAATGCAATTTAAATGTAGCTATAAACAAATAAAATTGATCTTAACCTTGGCAGATTGATATAAGGTGAATAAAACATTTCCAGACATTGAAAATTAATCGACTTCAGGGTGGTAAGAGGGACTTTTCTACACGTCAGGCCACATCACTCCACCCCTTATTTGAGATTTTGCATTGGTTCTACAGTATATTGAATCTTCGAGTAAGTTTAATATCATCAGAAATATATCAGTTTTTACATTAAATTTATTCCATTTTTACATTAAATAAATAAACAAACTGAATTGTCCTGTTAGACCAGTTAAAACCTAGGGTCATAGAAACTTTGAATCCCACTGGAATCCGTAGGTCGCTATTTCTTTAGTCTTGAAAAGATTAAAAGATGCAGCAAAGACAGGAATTCTGCCACTCCAGAGTTCTACAGAGACACAGAAAGAGCCAATTATTCTCTGTCGTCTGGGACGTGTATGTTTGAAAAGATTTGCATCACAGTATTGTTCAGATTAAAAGGCTCAATCAGTAACAAAGGAAGAGCTTTTCTATGAACCACCATAAGTCATCAAAGATACATCATTACGTCTTGAATGACTTTTCAGAAATGGAGATGCAAAAACGAGTAAAGGAACAGGAAAGGAATTATTACAAAATAAACTTGGCCAAGAAGTCATCCAAGGTGAAACCAGAAACCATCCATTTCAAAATATGTGGCTGTGGTGCCTGAAAGTCTGGGACCACATTGAAAATCTAAAATCTAAAAATCTAAAATACTAAAATCGTATTATCTAACAATAAGTATAAAAGAACGAAGTTGTTAAAGGACATAAACCATAAACAATAACGTCAGGTTAAGTGGCTGGGAAAGCCAGCAAATAAAAGTATGTTTTTAGTCTAGATTTAAAATCTGAAACCAAAGGAGCATTTTTGATGTCTGGAGCGAGCTGATTTTATGGGTGAGGAGCAGCTACTGCAAACACACTCTCACCTTTCGATTTAAGGCGAGATCCAGGGACGTGTAGTAGAGCTTGTTTAGAAGACCTAAGGGACCTAGATGCTGAGTACAACGGAATTAAATCTGTAATGCAAGAAGGTGCTTGTCCCATTAGTGCTTTAAAAACAATTAAAGGAATCTTGAACTGTATTCTAAAGTAAACTGGGTGCAAATTGGGGTGATATGATCATGTATTTTGTACCAGTTAACAGCCTTGCGTCTGCGTTCTGGACCATATGCAGACGTGCTATTGAGGTTTGGGGAAGACCGATATATAAGGAATTACTATATATATATATATATATATATATATATATATATATATATATATATATATATATATATATATATTGATATATAAAAAATCAAATGAAAAGTAATAAAGGAGTGAATAATAAAGTCCTGATATGTTTCTTAACTGGTAATAACTGTTCTTGATAACAGAGCTAATTTGTTGGCAACACAGAGTTCAGAATCACCCAGGTATATTTTACATATGGCGTGATGTATGGAGTGAGATAACTCATTGGATTGCTATGGATGGGGCTGCACAGAAACTTCTTTGAACCACTGTTGCATCAGCCCGCTTTATACTCAACTACATACTGTTGTAGAAAGGACATTATTGACATTTACTCTTCAGTGTCACCCAAATGAGTTCCTCCTGGTTCCTCTCAAGGTTTCTTCCTCATATCAGCTCAAGGAGCTTTTCCTCCGGCCTGCTCATCAGGTGTACCGTAGAATCTACGGCGTAGATGTTAGAGATATATACTAACTTAATTTAAAATTTAAAGTTTAAAGTTTAAACTTCTTTACTTTGTAAAGCTGATTTGAGACAATGTGGAAAAAAGATAATTATATTATATTAACCTAATATGTTGAATATTTAATGTGCACTATTCCTAGATTCCTATTTAAATCTAAGCAAATGTCAGATATTGAGCATGTTAATTGTTTTGTACAAAATGTCAAAATGTCAGATTTTCCCTATGTCTAATCTCTTCTATTGAAGATGACACTTTGGTGGATTTGATCTAAAATAGATCATAAGATTTTGTACAAACTGTGGAGTTCATACAGATCGAGTTCACACTGTCATGTCTATATTTCAATCATTTTCACACAAGTTCTTTTCAGTAATATAATCTTTAATGAAAACTGGTGTATTAAGTTAATAAAACATAAATAGAAGGCATTTCACTAGCACTCTCAGACATCTGGTTCACACTGAAGTGCTTTAGTACCATACAGATGTGAACAACATTCCCTCTTTATCATGTACGTAAAACAAGGGAAGTACTTCTGGAAGGAATTTTACCCAACCACCTGCTGTTTGAATGATTCTGCCTGAACTCATATAAAGCTTTGACTGATCAAAGATCCTCTGATCTGTTAAAGTTTAAAAAAATAAAGCCGCCAAATTAAATATGACTCAGAAAGTCTGGTATAATTTGCTTATTTTTTATTCTTTGAAGCAGGATGGTACTAATAAAGGCCCCACTAACTGGTCCTGATACAGGGAATATCTTCATCTGCTGTTCTGTGAAATGAGCATGCCAACCAAATATACTCTGGGTTGCCAGTTTATTAGGTACTGTACATCTGCCTTGGAGGTGCAAACCTTCTAAAAATTTCACATACCTTTCACGTATGGTGATCTGTTTCTACGTTTGATTATCTGAGAAATTTGTGATTAGATTAAAAAAAATGTTATTTAGTGAACTTAAGTAAACTACATGTAAATGAATCAAACTAGACAGGAGTTTGGTGCAGCAGTCTATCTGGGTGTTTGGCCACCTCACAGCTTAATGCAGGAGTCCTGGTTTGATCTCTGTATGAAGAATCACATGTTCTTCATGTCTAAAACTGGGATTTATCTGGGTTCTCTGGTTTCTCACCACCCTGCAAGAACACTGAACTACCCGTAGGACAGAATGAGTAGTTTGTAAATTTCAACTAGAAGCAGTTTGGGGTCAGAAACTGATTAACAAGCGATTCCTAAAGAAAGCATTTGATTTGTTTCAATTTAAAAGATCTAATATACTGTAAACTTGTACTGAATTTTTTTGATGTGCTTAACAACTCCGGTGTTGTATTTTCATTATTCCTAGGAGAAGTTACCTGCAGTACTGTATGGATGACTGCTCATCAGTTAAAGCTCAATCCTAACAAGACTGAACTGCTGTTGATCCCAGGTGATTCATCCCCAGGTCATGATCTTGCTATATCCTTACACAACGATCTGATCTCCCCTTCAACCACAGCTCGCAACCTTGGGGTAACCATGGACAATCAACTGTCCTTTTCCTCTCATGTTGTTAATGTGACTCGCTCATGTCGGTTTCTTCTCTACAACATTAGAAGGATTTGGCCATTTTTGTCCACACAGGCTGCTCAGGTACTTGTTCAGTCTCTTGTCATTTCTTAAACTGGATTACTGCAATGCACTGCTGGCAGGTCTACCTATGAACACAGTCTGCCCTCTGCAAATGATACAAAATGCAGCTGCACTGCTTGTTTTCAACCTGCCAAAGTTCTCGTATACCACCCCGCTGCTGCGATCCCTCCACTGGCTTCCGGTAGCTGCACGCATCAGATTCAAAACACTGATGCTGGCCTACAAAGCCAAAAACGGACCAGCTCCCTCTTACCTAAAAGCCCTCATCACTCCTCGCACTGCACCCCGCACCCTCCGATCTACCAGCACTGCTCGACTGGTTCCACCATCTCTCAGGGTAAGAGGCAAGCATACTACAAGACTCTTCTCTGTACTGGCACCAAGGTGGTGTAATGAACTTCCCCTAGAGGTCTGGACAGCTGAGTCACTGGCTATTTTCAAGCGGCGGTTGAAGACCTACTTATTCAGGAAACACTTCAACTAGCACTTCTTTCCTTATCTTTTGCATTTAAAAAAACAAACAAAAAAAAGACTTTTTCATTGTAACTTTGAACAAATGTTTTAAACTCATGGTATCTTAAGTATGTAACCTAGTAAGCCAGCACTAATGTATTCAGTGTTAGAGATTTAAGCACTTATGTACGTCGCTCTGGATAAGGGCGTCTGCTAAATGCTGTAAATGTAAAAGTAAATGTACTGATGTCACAGGAAGCCATTAGTAAATATAAATTTCAACAATCTCAAATGTAAGGGTTAATAGTAAATGTAAAATAAGTGGAGATAGAAAAACAGTGGACTTTAACTCTCAGCATATATATGCTACTCTGCTCAGATAGTTAGCAAAGCACAAGATGACGAGCTGTTTGGCGGGTGATATTAGCATGCAAGCGTAAGCTGTGAAGCTGAGTGTGTACAGATGAGGAGGTGAGAGTGTTGATTAAAGATTAAAGGATTTAAGAGCTGCCGTTGATGCCATCCTTTTAGGCAGAGATGAATCCCCACTGGTGGCACTATCAGCAGGCAGTCAGACCGCATTGTGGGTAATGTACGATTAAACAAAGTGAAAATAAATGACAAAACACGACGGCAAAATACGAATAATCCAAGAAGTCTATTAAGAATCACAGCAGACACCGCTGAAGATCACAGGTTAATTATAAAGATATACAGATAGGCAGGTTGTTAAGGGTGGATTTTTCATTGAAGTACCAACCATAGCTACTATACAAGCAGAAAATTGTACGGTGGCATAATATATCATGATATCATATTGTCATATCGCTTAAAGCTACTTGCTAATACATTTCCATTTCAATTTATTAACATTACATCTAATTAATATCATCATTACTAATAACAAAGTTACAAGGAAATTCTATTAATATTTTATATGTCAGCCAACAGAAAAATAATATGCATAAGATCTACTGTAGAATGAAAAAAATAACTAAACAAAAATATACACACAGACAAAAAAAGCCAAAACGGTTGAAGTATGTACAGTATGCGTCTCTCGCATTGCTACAAACACAAGTCACAAATTCAGCAGACAAACTATAAATAACTATAAACATAAATAACCGATATATAAAAAGGCTAGGAACAAGATCAATGAATCTTGTTAAGAGAGATAGGTAAGAGCCTGGTCAAACTGGACACTAACCCGGACATCAATCAGGGGCAGAGTGACCGAGGCTTTCATTCAACAATGACATTCATGCTCACTGAGTACAGCTAAGGTCTTCAGGCTTTACGTGAAAAGTGTCAGGAAACATTCTTTCCAGCAATTCTTTCCAGCATCATGGACCCAAAATAAACAATGACACAGGACACAGAAACATATGCTGTTTTCTGAATATTAAATATACTCTAGAACTCATTGTCAAACATGAGGCTCTGCCCTTGAATGTCTTTCCTGGTACAAAAAAAATAAAAAGAGCCTGCTAAGTTTTTATACCAGGCCAAAATTGGATTTTGGCCTAAAAGGATTGCAGTAGAGGTAAAAAAAGTAAAATAGAGGGGGAACAATGGAGATGGTATGTTATGGACAGACAGATAGATAGATAAATTGTCTCAAAGCAGCTTTAGAGAAGCATAGAAACAGAATAAAATGTATCTTTAACATCTATCCCTAATGATCAAGCCGGAAGAGACGGGGCAAGGAAAAACTCCCTGAGATGATATGAGAAAGAAACCTTGAGAAGAACCAGACTCAGAAGGGAATCTATCCTTGTTTGGGAGACACTGGATAGTAAATAATATAAAGGTAAATAATATCCTTTCTACAACAGTTTGTTGTCGAGTGGAATTGTGCAACCCTGAGGAACTTATAGGTCAGTGTAATTTCTGAGTTCATTATAAACTTAACATTAATACCTTCCTGACAAAGTCTTCAAATGTTCACTGATGAAGAGTCCTGCACAAAGCTCAAGCACAATGGCAGCTTAAAGAAGGTATGATAGTCTCAAAGCGGTTCTATCCACAGCAGTCCCATTAGTAATGTGCTGTCCATGCAAATTCAGCAAAGTGCACCACCAAGCGACAAGACTCCAACCAGGGGTAGGGTGTCAGGATGGATCAGGTAGGTAGAGAGAGGGAGAGAATTATTTGGTATGCTTTTAATCATGATGGTAAAGGACATTATGTGCAAAGTCCAGGCAGGGACACTGGCAAGACTACATCTTATACTAATATCTTTATATATATATATATAAAATTATAGCTTAAAAAATATATCACACTTTATACGACTCCACTGTTATTTCCTGCCTCAATTTCAGTTAAAATTGTGTGTAATAACGAAAATGGAAATGCATTAGTTTTAACAGAAATATTTATAATATATTTTCAATGGGTATTTAATAATTCCACTATTATATTCAATAATTCAACTGTTCACAGTTGTAGAAAGGACATTATTTACAATTACATTATTTACTGTCCAGTGTCACCCAAATAAGGATGAAGTTTCCTTTCTGATGCTGGTTCTTCCTCATAGCATCAAGGTTTCTTCCTCATTGCCCCAGGTTTGCATATTAGGGATAAATATAAAATATAAATTAGAGATATATAGTAACTGAATTTTAAACTTTTAATTATATTTCTGTAAAGCTGCCCATTGTTAAACGTGCCATACAAATAAACTGAATTGAATTGAAATGACAATAATAGATTTAATCATAGATACACTTAGCTAGCAAACTGATGAGGTTCAAATGTGGTAGCAAGCTTAAGTTAGCTAACTGAGAAGTGTTAATACAGATTGAGGAAAAGCGCGAGTATACAATCAATTTCATAACCAGTGTTAGCGAAGTAATGGCTTCGACAATTTTGATCCAGTTCATATGATTAGAATCGGCCACGCAAGAGGATGGGTTTTGAAAAGCATGTTGTTGAGTTCAGGAGTAGCTGCATAGAGCACATTCAGTACAATAAACTAAAATTGCATCTTTATAAATAGTCCTGATGAGAACAGACAGGAGCAGGTTGTGTGAGCTGTCACTATGTGTGTTGTTGATGGCTTCCTTAAAAAATATGTCTATCTAATTTTGTTAGTATTACTGCAATACACAAAGGCCAAGCACAAATCAGTAAAGTTAAACTACAACATGCAACATTGGAATTTGTGTTTTTCCAAAAGCAGACACAGTCAAGTAAGCAGACCAACAAAGACGCAAGACAGATCGTCACATGAACGCTCTAATCCTTTTGGCTTAACATGTATAAAAAATACATCCGTACACGCCGAAACAAAAACACGACGGAATGCGACCGATGGCCAGGTCGGAGCCGCCACTGTGATTGAGTCAGGGGTGACTAATGAGGGTTTTCTGTGTAAATCTTCATGACATTAGGCTGTGCCTTAGTTCACAGTCATCGTAGAAGTGCACTGGCTTCAGAGAGCAGGAGCTAATTTATAACTGTGGTGATTCAACAAGTAGGTGTGACCACGCTGGCTGGATTACATGTTAGCAAGAGGACCAGAAGATATATAGCACTCGATGTAGAGCTTGAAAAAATAATGCAATGCCAAAAAATGTCAGCAAGCTAGTAGTTACCTGTTAACTGATCTCATATAACTTATAGATAATGATTCATTTGATTAATGACATTAATTTGAACAATGAAAGCTCTCTGTGTCATTCTGATATGTAGTATCTATTTAACTGAAGATAGAACAGTAAACTTACAGAGAGCCTCAGGCTGTTCCACAGAATGTCACGTGACATGCACATGTAAAGCAGATGCAAAGACGATTTCTATTTCAACCTTTTTTTCAATCTTATCATAGTTTGCTTTTGTTTCCTGTCTCAATAATCATGCTTACTCATTTTAAATAAAGTATTCTGTACAATACAGATGTTTTTTTTACTCCTTTTACCATGTATTTTAGCTAGATAGCTTCAACTATTCTTTAACTATGATAACGAGTTTGAGTTTGTAATGCTATCCTACTTTAAAAGATGTAGCATAATGTTAGTTAGCTGTAGCATATATTGCTTACATGTGCCTTTAATATCTGATTGGAATCCTGGTTTAATGGGGATGAAGTCATGTCATGCAATTTTCTATAGAGGTTACATTACATTTACAGCATTTGGCACTTCTTACATTTTATCTCATTTTATAGAAAATGAGCAACTGAGGGTTAAGGGCATAGCTCACAGGGGCAGCAGTGGCAGCTTAGTGGAACTGGGCTTCAAATTCACAACCTTCCAATCAGTAGTCCAAAAATTTATCAAGGCTGCCACATCCCATCAGATATAGAGATGTGATGTAGAGATGTATTTATTGCTCTCTGGGTGGGTGAGGCATGCACTGTCCCCATGTCAATCACAGTGATGCTATTCAATCACAGGCATCTATGAGCTCATGTATGCAGAAGAGAGATGATAAAACTTTCCTCTGAGTGTTACTCAGCCCTATGCAGCTGAATGAGCAGGACTGTGAGTCAGAGAAAGCACACGTAAACTCACGACAAGCACAGGTTCACCTTACCTTGTTGGTTGCTATTGTATAACGGGTGCAAAGATGTATATTTAGGAACCTGTTGTGTCTTACATTAACAAAAAGTAAAGCATGACCCGAGAGAGCTTCTATCAGTTTATTTCAGTTGTTTTATCCTACTTCCCCGCAACATAACAATGTACTTACACATAACACTATTGTCTTTTAGCGCCCACTCAACAATGTTGACTGGTTCCAACTTAAAATGGACCAATAACATTGTGTTTTTTATGGACCAATTTAAGTCTGGTCAAGCTCAAGCAATAATATCTTGTCATTTATTGCTCACTGTGATGGACTATAATAACACACTATAGAGTGATATTAGTGTTGCAGTAAAGATTTATCTTATTTCATATACTGTATTTTTTAGGACTTTCAGTAACTTTTATAGATGTCTAATCATTTTATGGATGTGTACATGGATATAAAAAAATTACAGTATGCACACATGTCAATGTTTCATCACACTATACCCAGTGACTCACCTCCCACAGATACACACACACTTACACACACACACACACACCTAGACACACACACACACATGTGCGCGCACACATGCACACATTGATGTGAATGTGTCAGGCAATGCTTTCTTGCTTGTGCATGGTGTCTTTGCACAGTGTGTGTAAATATGTGCACTATGTGTAATTAGGTGTTTATTCTGTCTATTTGTTGTTCTCTAAAGCCCAAATGTTCTTTTTGGCAGGTGATAAAGGTCATCTCTCGGTCTAGACCTTATATTTGTCTGGACAAAAATATATGATTCAGGTTACATATAGCTAGAAAATTTTATAAAAGCCCATTAAGGAATGGCCTATGAGATGTGTAGTCCATAGTAGTATGTTCCTCTTAAAAGACCTGGACACTCAGCTCTCAAATGGATCCCCCATCTATCTCCATCTGTCTCCATCTGTGTGTGTGTATGTGTGTGACTCAGACAGACTGAGCGCACAAACCAGCATCATTAGGAATGAATGAATATAAATTTAACACAATATAGATCCATCTGTGTGTGTGTGTGTGTGTGTGTGTGTGTGTGTGTTCTCATATCACAAAAACTGGTACTATCTATCTATCTATCTATCTATCTATCTATCTATCTATCTATCTATCTATCTATCTATCTATCTATCTTTGTGCATGCATGATGGTCACAGTTGCATATTTATCAAAAGGTTGCTAATTTTATCTGTCTGTCTGTCTGTCTGTCTGTCTGTCTGTCTGAATGAATGACTGCACGGTCTTTCCTTCCATCAGCAGGAACCTCCCATGAATGGTCTCCCTTCTTGTGCTCCACATCTAGGAACAAACAAAAGTCTAAATAACAAACTATGTTTCTTTCTCTTATGTGTATGACTGAAGAACTTATCCAATCATCATTAAACACTGGACACATTACTGTCTCTAAATGGCATTAGACTGCCTGATTTTTCTATTTGTCTCTCTTCTCTCTCACACACTCCTACACAATACTTACATTATTTCTACCATCCAAACAAACTACTGTGATAAAATCATTATCCTTTATGGTTGTATTTTTATTACCAGCCACTATTCAAAGCTACCTTTAGTATTAGTGTAATTAGGGTCACACCAAGCTACATGAATATGAAAGACAGCTGTTGCATTCATCAATAATTTATTAAAACTTTTATAATCTGAGGTCAGAAAAATATCCTTATGAACATACTGTATATGAGTCTATCTTTCAGACTTGTGTTTTCCACACAAACACACACACTTAAACAGATGGGGATGGAAAGATGTGATACTATCACACTTACTAAATAAACAAAACACACACACACACACACTCACATCTACAGACATAACACTGAAGCCCATGTATATGCATACACTTACTGTATACACATACACAAAATATATGCACCTACTTTACTGTACCTTCACTCTCCATAAATTATTCTGCTTATCTCTTATTTTCACACTCTCACTCGGTTTCCCCTTCTGTTTGGATTGACCTCTAGGGAAGACATTCAGCACCAACTTGACAGCTCAAACAGTTATTTCTGGCTTGGAAAGGAAACCACTGCTAAACTGAACACTCGAGACAGAGAGAAAATCTATTTAAACTGATCATTTTGAATCAATCTCTGTTGGAACAAGATCAAACCTGAATTCTAAAGAAAGATTAAATGCTGTGAAATAAATAAAAGCTGTCCTCTTATTTGAACATTAAGTAACTGGTAAAAGAAAGCGCCAGAGGACAGGTAGAGTGCTGAATCGGAGACTTTGTACACGACTAATCATTAAGCTCACAGGAATATCAAAGAAAGGAAGCTAGTTAACTCAGTAATGCTAATGAGCATTAACTAACTGCCTGCACTTTATCTCACTTAATTGTGCATAATACTACGGATACAGATAACTAAAACGATATTAGATGTTTTTATAACAGCAACAACAACAATAACAATAATTAATATAGAATATGGATATGGATAATGGAATGAATTTCCAATTAATATATTAATCAACTGATTTAGTTTGTGTTTACCAAATTAACCAAAACCTCTCACTTGCACCTTTTGTTACTATATAACTATAAACTGTCCTATTTTTGTTTTTCAATTACTAAATAATATTCTTTAATTTAGAATTGCTTTAAAATAGGCTTTAATTTAGAAATATGGAATAAAATACTTGTGTGTGCTACAAGTAAAATAAAAATGACCAACAATTGTGTAATGTAATGCAAATTATGGATTAATTTAGATTTATACCATATACTTATACTTATATCACAGTGGGGAGAAAATCAAGAGGTTTCAAAAAGGATATACTCATCTGGTTGACACCGAATAGTGTATTAGCAATAATTTCCCTGCTATAACTGTATACTAACACCTCACACCTCCAGGGTCGGGGTTCGATTCCCGCCTCCACCTTGTGTATGTGGAGTTTGCATGTTCTCTCCGTGCCTCGGGGGTTTCCTCCTGGTACTCTGGTTTCCTCCCCCGGTCCAAAGACATGCATGGTAGGTTGATTGGCATCTCTGGAAAAATTGTCCATAGTGCGTGAGTGAATGAGAGTGTGTGTGTGTGTGTGCCCTGCGATGAGTTGGCACTCCGTCCAGGGTGTATCCTGCCTTGATGCCCAATAGGCACAGGCTGAGATAGGCACAGGCTCCCCGTGACCCGAGGTAGTTCGGATGAGCGGTAGAAGATGAATGAATGAATGAACTGTATACTATATGTTGTGCAATTGTGTAATTAATCAACTGTTCATTTATGGATACTTGAGTGCAAAGATGTTCATGACAATTACAGTTTAAATCCGTTTTCACGGATTTTAAGTTATCTCCATGTCACGAGACTCCAACTAGAAGAAGGGAATCCCATTAATATAATCTGGGATTTGTCTTGAAGCTGATACTTTACTATCACAGCTTCTGTTATAGGAAATGAATCAACATCTTTGTTCCTCTTCAGCCTGTCTTAACACCTGCATAAAAATCCCTCATAAAATAAAAACCCACATATTCTTAGAGATTTCTCCTACAAAAAAAGACATTCCTTATGAATCTTATACCCAAAGGCTCCACAGTGTGCTGGGATTGTTATTTAGTTCAACTTAGAGTAGACGATCTGGGAAGTCACCTTTGATGCATCAACCTTAGCCTGAAGCGATATCTAGGCTTCTTCTCTTTGTGATCAAAACTGCTTTGTGACAAATAAGAGAGCGATAGCCCTGAGAGAAAAGACTGAATGAGGAAACAAATGAGAGTTTACAAAAAAATAGCCATCTATGGATGAAAGTCTGAGGGTTTGTGATTTCTTTATAGTGTCACATTGAAGGAAATTACAAACATACTATCATCAAAGTTTATTTATTATTAAGTGCTTATAGTCATTAGACTGTCTGCAGACTGGTCACTTGAAGGAAATGGATTTAATCCAAACCTCAATAACATAAAAACAAGCCGTCTATAAATATTGTCTACTCGGATCTGGAAAGAAAGCTCTATGGCGCCAGTACATAGACATAAATACATTTTGAGGCTAATATAGAAATAATTGGATTATGTTCATGAAAGATATCTGTACTGAAGAAGCCATGAAATTTATTTCACAGTTAAAGGGCTCCCTGATTTTTGCAAATTAATAAGCTAGAAAATCACCACACTATTGGAAATAAGGGTGCTAAAAAAGTGCTGTAAAGTCATGTGATGGATGAATGGTTCTTAAACATGGGATTCAGGGACATCCAGGGATCCATGCAGCATAACTGGCACATCTTTAGCATCACAAACTCCAATTCCCAACAGACACTGCAGTCTACTAACATGGCCGCTACAGTCTACACTACCAACACACACACACACACACACACACACACACACACACACACACACACACACACACACACACACACTTACTTCCAAGTAATACTTTTTTGTATTGTCTACCTGGTTTACATTAAAGAACAGTCAACCTGCAATTGTAACTGTCTCAGCTAGTTTCCTAATGACAATGACATTAATATTTGCATTTACATTTATAGCATTTGTCAAACACACTTATCCTGAGTGACTTACAGACGTGCTTTGAATTCTATATGAATGAATACAATTTGATGGTTCACTAGGTAACAGACTAAGACTACCTTCAGTCTCAATACTCTTTTGGTAGTAACATAGTAAGAAAAGCACACATTTCTCACTCACTCACACTCATTTTCTACCACTTATCCGCACTACCTCGGGTCACGGGGAGCCTGTGCCTATCTCAGGCGTCATCGGGCATCAAGGCAGGATACACCCTGGACGGAGTGCCAACCCATCGCAGGGCACACACACACTCTCATTCACTCACGCAATCACACACTACGGACAATTTTCCAGAGATGCCAATCAACCTACCATGCATGTCTTTGGACCGGGGGAGGAAACCGGAGTACCCAGAGGAAACCCTCGAGGCACGGGGAGAACATGCAAACTCCACACACACAAGGCGGAGGCGAATCGAACGAATCGAACCCCCAACCCTGGAGGTGTGAGGCAAACGTGCTAACCACTAATCCACCGTTCCCCCCCTGAAAAGCACACATTATTAAAATTTTATTTAAGTAATTCATTTAAGTAAGTAATTCCATCACCCAGGTGTTAGAATTGAGAAGAGTCATGATGCATGCCTTCCTTGTACCCTGTGAGATGGTGGGGTCATGCTGGAGTATCCGAGGGGGTGAGGTGTAGTGCAGGGTGTGATAAGAGCTTTGAGGTGTGTGTGTGTGCTGGTCTGTTTTTGGTTTTAAATCTGATTCGGGCTGCTACAGGAAGCCAGTGGAGGTAGCGTGACAATGGCGTTATGTGGGAGAACTTAATTAGGAAGCTTGAAAGCAAGTCATGCAGCTGCAGAGGTTGAACGGTGCTCAGAGACAGGAGTAAGGTGCAGTAGTCCAGTGTTAAAATGAGAAGGGACTGAACGAGCATCAGAGTGGCCTGTGTGGATAAAAATGGATGAATCCTTCTGATATTGTAGAGATAATGTAGAAAACAACATAAGCATGTCAGATTAGCAATGTCACTGTAAAAGCACAGTTGACAGTTGTCTGTGGTTACTGCAACCTTGTGTGCAATGACAGATATTGAGATTAGAGAGTTGTACAGGGAGCTCAGATGATCCTGAGGCACGGTAGGGACAAATATCAGTTCAGTTTGCTGGTTTTAAATATCAGTCGATGAGCTGCCATCTATGACGAGACATCTGCCATAATCAGGGGTCAATGATTTTTTATATGTAGTGGAAATCACAACTAACAATGATCAAAGTTATTCTATTTATTATTGCATTATTATAGTAATCAGCATATCTGACTGGTCAGTTGAATTGAATTGAATTGAATTAGCATATCTGACTGGTCAGTTTATATTGGGAAGTTTCATGAATCCTCAATATAAGTCAACTATTAAGTGTATCATAAATTCAACAGATCCCCACAATGTTAAAAGAACATTGTCAGAATCTGTTAAATTTATTATACATTTAAATGAGTGCTGGGTTGCCAGAGTTGCACTTTTTAATAATAATAATAATAATAATAATAATAATAATAATAATAATAACCATTATTATTATTATTATTATTATTATTATTATTATTATTATTATTATTATTATTATTATTATTATTATTCATTCATTCATTCATCTTCTACCGCTTATCCGAACTACCTCTGGTCACAGGCGTCATCGGGCATCAAGGCAGGATACACCCTGGATGGAGTGCCAACCCATCACAGGGCACATATTATTATTATTATTATTATTATTATTATTATTATTATTATTATTATTATTATATTATTATTATTATTATTATTATTATTATTATTATTATTATTATGTTTAATAAAACAAAATTAGTTAGCTGTGGGTGAAAAAAGCAAATTTGTGGTTAGACAAGTTAAAAAAAAAGTCCATGGCTTCCAGGAGAAAGCCGTTACTGCGATCATACAAAAAAAAAAGGCCCACCTTCAGTACACCAGACAGCATCTAAACAAGCCTCACAGCTTCTGGAGCAGTCATTTGGTCACAAGGTCTACGGTGAAAAGTTCACCATCCCCAAACTAAAGCATGGTGGTGGATGTCTTATGTTTTGGGGCTGTGTGAGCTCCAGTGGCACAGAGAAGTTAGAAAAATTGATTGGCATTAATGAATGCAGCATGTTATCAGAAAATCCTGGCAGACAATTTGCATTCTACAGCATGAAAGCTGCATATGGGACGCGCTCGGATGTTTTAACATGACAATGATCCAAAGCACAAGGCAAGGTTGGCCCTCCAATGGCTACAGCAGAAAAAGTTGAAGGTTCTGGCTTAACCATCACAGTCTCCTGCCCTCAATATCATTGATCCACTTTGGGGAGATCTCAAACATGCCATTTGTACAAGACACCCATATAAATTTACAGGAACTGGAGGCAAGAAGAACGGGCTATATACCACCTGAGAGAAATAAGGACCTCATGCACAATTATTACAAAAGACTGCATGCATCATTGTTGCTAAAGGGGGCAATACACAATATTAAGAACAATACACAAAATTTTGAACAGGGATTATTTCCTTATTTTCTTTTTTGTTACGTTTTGTGTGATGATTATTCCATTCTATTGTGCTGTACATATTAACTTGAGTCCTAAAAGAAATAAAATAAATTTGTAAATAAAAAAAAAATGCTACACATCTTACAAATTCTCCAAAGGTATGCAAACTTTTAAGCACAACTGTACCTGGAAATTTTGCCTTGGGTTAAAAGGAGCATTTTTTTTTTTTGTTTATTAAAGAAGCTGCTGATTGTTGGATCTTCAAATATGTTGGTGAAGATGCTACAGAGAATTAGCATCTTCATTTGTGTTGGATTGGAGATGAATCACCAAGTGAAACAGTGGCATCTTTTGTGGCATAACTCAGTAGTGGTTATGGTTTTACGTAGCTGATGGCACATAATAATCGCCTTCCTGGAAGTGAGCTCAGGTTTAGCTAACTACTGTAAATGTAAAGCATTGCTTTGAGCCTTGTCACTGAACATTACAATTCAGGGTGGTGGTTTGGGACAGGAGAAGGTGTGTATAGAGTGGAAGTGAATGTCATTTACAACCAGCTACTGCCAGAACAAGCCACATTGCCATCCACACCCTGATATAAACCCAGACAGGAATACAATTAAAAACATATCAGTTTAGTTTATCAGTGGCTGCTGAAACCTGCAATAACAAAGTGTTTTTTGTGACAGAGTAATGAAGGGCTTCGGTTCTCGTTATTGTTGTACTTTCTGTATAAACGGTGGTCATGACCGGATGTTTTTTTCTTAATACAGAGGAAGATTTAATATATTAATAACTGCAAAGGTCACCAGAAATATAACAATCCTTGGTAAATGTTCAGTGTGCAGGACAACTTCACCTTCTGAATAAGATATTAAAATAGAAATTGACATTTAACGAGTGAAATTCCAGTTAGACCCATTTCTTCATAAAAAGAAAGTTTCACAAACACAAATATCAGGATCCACTTTACTACATAAATACTATAAGCGTCTTACAAATATCAAACTGTGTTCTGAAACTGAGTGCATATGATGAAACTCTAGAGTAAATGAATCATACAGATTACATTTAATATAATATTTTAACCCTTTTTACCAGTACACTGTGTTCCATTCGGCCGGTGGAATGGAAATTGACTTAAACCTTTTCAATCGGTATAAACAAATGAACGATATTCTGGCTGCAAGTCTGATACAGAATTTTACTGGTTTAAGATATTAAAATCTTTTTTAAATTCGAAAATCTTAAAATTTTAGATGCTCAAAAACAGCATTTGAAGGCATCTCAGAGAGCAGAAATGGGTTTGATATCAGCATTTTCTTAGAAGATTGAAACATTTGTTTGGAAAAAAAACTTTTTGCTTTTTGTTCTTTAAAAACGTTTCAATAAAAATATTGCCCAACGTAGGCTTGGTAAAAACAGCAATACTTATGTAAAACTATAATTTGTGTTTACTTTCTTTAACCACCAATATGGAGTGTGATATGACAAAGACATTCCATATTGAACATGGACGCAACAAAACAGGAGAAAATACCTTTTTTGGCATCTGGGGGGAAAAAAATGTAATAATGTCTTCATATCACAGCAGATTTGATTCTCAATTCAGTTTTTTTCTTTTACTGTAGTGCTGGTTACAAAGAAAATTGCAGTTAAATTATTTAAATGAATTCTAAATAATTATCCTGTATATACTTACAACTTACACTGGGACTTTTAGAGCAGACGTTTCACAGGAACAGATTTTACATTTCTGCGCTTGTTGATATGGTGAAGTTTCTAGATGGACACATCTCATGATGTGTGACACATGTCAGCACTCATAACATTTGGAAATAAAGCTGTAACTATTTATTCAAACATGGGAAAGTCGACTAGATGAATGACGTTGTGAGTTCTCAGTAGCGGGCTGCATTTATTTTTCTTAACTTTCAAAAGAAAGTAAACAATAGGCTGTGAAAGGATGACTTTATAATTTCACAGTTAATAGGAATTAACTCAATTGACTATGTTTCATGCCATTAAACTCAACTATAAATGGATAAAAATTGTCATTCTTAAATAAACTAGAAATTGTTAATTGTTGCTGTAATCTTACCTTTTGCTATAAGTGGGATAAAACAAATGTTGTTATTGGGAAATAATCAACTTAGGGCTAAAAGCAGTAATTGAATTTCATCACACCACCAAGGTGTTGATTATTTTGCGATAACAACACACCACAACGTGTTTTATCATATTTAAATTTAAATGTAAAATTTAGATATTTATATTATTTTAATACTTAAATACAGAGTTGCGGAGAACCTGGAGTCTCTCTCAGGGGACTCGAGGTACAACCAGGGGCTGCCAACCCATCACACACACACACACACACACACACACACACACACACACAGTTTGGAGATACCAATCAGCCCACAGCATGTCTTTGGACTCTGGGAGGAAACCAGGAAACCCAGAGGAAACCCTCAAAGTACAATAAGGATAACTTACAATTCATATCCACAAATCAATCATCCAATCACAGAGCTGTGAGGAAAAGTTGATTTGTTCTTTTAATTTGTATGAAAAAAAAAACAGTTAAACATTCATATTTTTTCTTCTACACATTTATTTGTATGAATTGCAAAGACTGCACAAATCTTTCATGAAAAAAACCACTGTATCGTCTCCCTAAGGACAGACCTAACACCCAAGACTACTTCTTGCATTTCTTTTAGCCTGAGGTGTTTAATACACACACAAAATGAGTCAGCATACTGAATTAAGATGACGGTTTATGTAAACTAACCTGTTTTTCTCGTGGTAATGCTGTTTCAAAAAAATCATCCAAACCATGAAAAGAATTCCTTGGTTGTAAGTTCCTCGGTTGTTTAGTTTTCTTGATTTCACAAATCATCCAGTTTAGCTGATCTAAACTGTGTTGGCAGTGTTGCAAATTTCCAGCTAAACAATGAAAGGATGAAAAACAGCATTGATTCTGAAAATTACCAGCAGGTGTGTTGTAAAAAGGCTGTATTGCAGGACTATGGTGAGAACCAATATGACACTCTGCCACAGTATTAATATGACTATTATTTAAGTAATTTGTTAAACACAGTTATCTGCTATCACATTTTTTTAAAGAAGTAGTGCAGGACACAATCACATATTTACTGAACAAACAGTACAACATAAACATTAGTGCATTAGATC
Organism: Tachysurus vachellii; assembly: GCF_030014155.1. Taxonomy (NCBI): domain Eukaryota; kingdom Metazoa; phylum Chordata; class Actinopteri; order Siluriformes; family Bagridae; genus Tachysurus; species Tachysurus vachellii. The sequence continues at coordinate 7,417,570 of NC_083473.1, read as the reverse complement.
ATTTGCAGTGAAAGGTAAAGTATTTATGCTGCCACATGGCCTCCGAATGCTCATGCCATTGTTTTGTTTACATTTGCTTTGTGACCTGTGGAATTGTTCACAATTAATTAAGGAATAAAACACCTGGCAGGTTCATTTGATTAATCGTGAGCATGTTTGCCTCGCACCTCCGGCGTTACGGGTTTGATTTCCGTCTCAGTCCTCTGTGTGTGGAGTTTGCATGATCTTCCTGTGCTTTGGGTGTTTCCTCTAAATTCTCTGGTTTTCTCCCCATTCCAAAGACATGAATTCTAGGTTCTTTGGCATCTCTAAATTGTCTATAGTGTATATGTGTGTGTGATTGTGCCCTACCATGAGGTGGCATTGTCACCTGTCTTTTTCCCCAAGTTCCCTGTTATTGACTCCAGGTTCCACACAGTCCTGTAGGATAAGTACACCAGGTAAATGAATGGATGGATGGATGAAACACTTGGTACATGTAACATGCTATTGCTAAATATATTTCATTCTAATCAGTTACTAGTAGCTGCAAGAATCCCTTAATTTCTCACATGTTTTGTTCCTTGTATACAACACCAACTTGCCAACAACTACAATGTTTAATTTCTATAAAAATATGACATCATATGACATCTTTTTTATCCATGTATAATTACATTTAATGCTGTGGAACATGTCTGAGACAAGTTAGTTCTTATTACCTATGGAAGGCTTAACTTCCTTTGTTCCTTTGAAGATTCCACCCATAAATGTAAAAACGTCCCGTTACAGAAGCCTTAATCATATTTTTATTATTAGCTCCATTTATTATACTCCATCCATCCAACAGGCATAGAAAGTCCCTCTGTAAGAACCAATAAATATCAGAATAAAGACATTTTGAATAAATAAATATGTGATTTGGCAGTACTGTCGGAGCTGTTGTTATCAAAAATGAATCAATGCCTTCTGACCAATCAGAATGAAGCATACAACTGTACTGTAGTATAAAGAACAATAACAGACAGATAAAACAACCTGTAAATTCTCGGAGGCATTTCAGCAGTGAAGGAGGCTGGTGTCTGTGTAACATGGACTTTACTCGTCGATGTGAATCGCAGATTAAAAAAAGATTACAGCTCTCAGGCTCTGCATCTGCTGTCTGGCTCGAGACTCATCTGACTCATCCGTAATGACATCGCTCATCTGTAATAAACATCTCTACTTTGCTTCGCTTTTTTCTTCTTTGCATTTTCTCTTCTAGGTTCATTACCTTGTCACTGCAATTTCTTTGTATTGCACACACACACGCACACACACACCCACACACACAGTTGTGTGTAAAGCCAAGCACAAGTAACAAGCCGACCAGAAACAACAGGCAATGAATTAATTAACTAATTTATTTTTTTTGCTGATTTATTTATTTATATTTTCAAATCAGATGGTGGATAGGGCTGTACAAGATTTAAACCCTGTCAGAGCTCATCTGTACATCGCAGTCACATAAAGATATGAAACCAGATATGATCATACTGAGCAAAACAATTTTATTGCTTTTTAAAATTCACAGCATTTAGAAGTTGCCCTTATCCAGAGCGACTTATAATTTATACAACTGAGGAATTAAGGGTTAAGGACCTTACTCGGAGGCCCAGTGGCAGCAGCTTGGTGGACCTGGGATTCAAACTCATGACCTTGACATCTAGGCTGGACAGTTTACCATTATAGCATTCAGTTGAAATGAGTAATGATTGAAACTCTTTTTACCAAACAATGGAATTTGTGCCTTTGTTGTTGTGTCCATCTTAAAAATTTCTATTTTTATCTAGCCTACAAGGGACAATATATTTCTAGAAAGGTTCCACAGATGTTTCTATCTTCAAAGTAAATGGTGATATCAAACCCATTTCTTGTTCATAAACATCTCATACTGTATTCGAAGGCATTATTGTCAGTGGCGCGGGGGTAAAAACGGACCCAAACGCAGGACAGCTTAACAAAAACGGGGATTTAATAAATTAAAGAAACACGAAACAGGACACAGACATGACACAGACATAACCAGACATAACCAGACATAACCAGACATGACGACGACAGGAGACAATAACAGGAGACAATAGGATTCCGCGCTGCACGAAGCAACGCGCCTCAATTAAATAATACAAATAATCATTATACACAAGGGACAGGTGTGCAGAGGCGGGGCAGAAAAGACAAGGGCGGGGCAGACACGTGAACATGAAACATAAACAAAAGGCACATGGCCAAAGTCCAGGCAGAGTCCTGACAATTATTTTCAACTGCTATAATTCTGTGTAAGTTTATTCCAACACACGTCACACTGAAAGCCAAGAGAGTCCTGACTCATTTTATATCAGACATGCAGACAGAAAATCATTTGTTTGTTTCTACTGATTGAAAATGTCTGATAAGTTGATTTCCATTCCACTGGTGTACACCAGACCACCAGACTATCCAGTATCGCCCAGAAGAAGATAGGTTCCCTTTTAAATCTGTTTCCTCTCAAGGTTTCTTTCTCATCTCGTCTCTGGGATTTTTTCCTCTCCACTTTTGCCTCTGGGATTAGGGATGAGACAATGTCTCTTGTTTAAAGTACTTTACAAATAAAACGGCATAAAAATTTGAAAGAAAAGGAGAAGAAAGTTGTGAGCTTCTCTAGAGTGACAGATATCATAGGATCGATGAGGTTTTATGACAGTAAATGCTACCCACATTGTGCTCTGCTTCACACAAATGTGCGCTCTATTTAGCCTTCCGATTGTTTGTCATGAGAGTCACAGTGTGATCAGAGCTAGAAGATCAGTGGTGGGTGAATTCTTTAGTTGAGAGTCTTTCTGCTGCTTTCCTACACTTTAAAGAATTGCAGTAATTTCAAATCCTAATTTTATTGGTGACACTTATTGTCTGAAACAGCAATTGCCTTGTCGTGGATAAAAAACAGACTCAAGTGCAGAGATAACGAAACAACACGATTTACTAAGAAAAACAGCATGAAACATAGACAGGGATATAAACCACGGGAAAATTGGTACTGGGCACAGCAAAAAAAAAAAAAATAGCCTACTAACATTAAGACAAACCAAAGATGACTCAAACACAAAACAAAGACAAGGACTCCACAAAGCAGCATGCAATATGGAGAGAATAAATAGGCAGGGTATTTAGGGTCAAGTGTGAACAGGTATGAAACAGGACACGTTAAAACACATGAACAAAGACACATGACAAAAAATAACACGCAAAGAAAGCTTTGTAACGTCAAAGCAAACAGCATGGTGTGTATACTCAGTGATGTACAAAAGTAAACATGGTTTATACAGTATATACTAATTTATATACTGTATATATACTGGCTGAGTGAGAAACAGATTAAATATGAAACAGGTGTGTGTTAAAAGTCCTGAGATTGTGAGCATGGCAGGGCTGGTGGGGGGACGTGGTAGCCTATTGGTTAGGTGTTGGGCTACCAATCGGAAGGTTGTGAGTTCAATTCCTACGTCCACCAAGCTGCCACTGCTGGGCCCCTGAGCAAAGCCCTTAACCCTCAATTGCTCAGTTGTATAAAAAATGAGATAAAAATGTAACTCGCTCTGGATAAGGGCATCTGCTAAATGCTGTAAATGTAAATGGTGGCTGCTGGGAGATCGAGTACTTGGCGGTTACTGTATGTTTGATGGGCACAAATTAGTCAAAGTTGTAGTGTTATTCTCTGTGACAGTGAAATGCTTACTTTAACTGTCTGTGACATACAAATATAATAAGAAATAGAAGACAAATAGAATTTATAGTAAAAAAAAAAAAAAACTTTATTGTAATTTAACAATAACGAAAATGAAAGGATTCGTATGGAATATCGAAAAAAAATATATATGAATACAGATGTACTGGTGGTGTGAATGTATTTTGAAGAAAGTGCTATTAAATGTGCAATTATATGCTGTGCAAAAAAATCAGGCTGAGATAGAATGAGCATTTTGCAGGCAATTCCGAGCTCTAATCCTACATATTGTCCTGGTTGAAGCTCTTCCTCATTCTCTCTGTGTTTGCATTCAGGGAGCAGAAGCTCTTCCCTGATGGACACAGAGAGAAGAGGCCATTGTTCAGATGGCTGAGGTCTTTCACTATCTTCCTGGCCTTGATCCAGCAGCACTTGCTGTAGATAGACTGTAGGTCAGGGAGCTCAGTACGGATGATACACTAAGCTGATCGCATCACCCTCTGGAGAGCAGCCTGTCCTGCTTGGTGCTGTTCCCAAACCAAGCTGTGATGCTTCCTGTCAGAATGCTCTCAAGATCCTTCATTTCTACCACTACTTTAAATGTATGTTACAGTTCAATACAGTGTCCTGACTGGTGTTCTGGGAAAATATTTACAGTGCTAATATTTACTATGCCTATACTAACACTTCTGCAAGTATAAGCAGCATGATTAGCTTTAATGATTCATCCTTAGTCACTCCATCTTTACATGAAACAGCACAGCTTCAACCAAACCTGAAAATCAGGGGTGAAGCTACTGCATTCAGGAGACCTTGAAGGAGACCTGTTAGCCTAGCTAGCTTTCTTTTGCTAACTACTTTTAACTGATTATCCATTTAGCTAGCTTGTGTTATGCTTCAGATCATTTAAATGTAACAATAAACAGTACTGTGGGGCACGGTGGCTTAGTGGTTAGCACGTTCGCCTCACACCTCCAGGGTTGGGGGTTCGATTCCCACCTCTGCCTTGTGTGTGTGGAGTTTGCATGTTCTCCCCGTGCCTCGGGGTTTCCTCCGGGTACTCCGGTTTCCTCCCCTGGTCCAAAGACATGCATGGTAGGTTGATTGGCATCTCTGGAAAATTGTCCGTAGTGTGTGATTGCGTGAGTGAATGAGAGTGTGTGTGTGCCCTGCGATGGGTTGGCACTCCGTCCAGGGTGTATCCTGCCTTGATGCCCAATGACGCCTGAGATAGTAGCCCACAGGCACAGGCTCCCCGTGACCCGAGGTAGTTCGGATAAGCGGTAGAAAATGAATGAATGAATAAACAACACTTTACAAGCTTTCCTTTTGTTTTTGTAACTTTTGTAAAGAGGAGAAAATAATGAGACGTCGTTAAGGGAACTGCTGTTTATACAGGAGCCGCTATAAAGTTAGCGATAATTGAAACTTTATTCCATAACTTTAAACATAGATATACAGGGTTTTTATTTAATAAATTAAAAAAATAATACCTCACAAATTTCCCGCGGTCTAATAGGAATAAAACGCTTCATGTCATGCAGTTCTATATAGTTTCTAGGCCTAGGAGATCTTTCTAAAGTAGCTGAATATGTGAACAGTTGGAAAAACCTGACTCATTTTTTCCCCCAGGTTTCATTTGTCATTTCCTTTGAATTTCTCAAGATGCATTGTCGAGCTGCTGGAAATTTTATTATAGTAATATTTTGTATATGAATATATGTGCAGGTAAATTCACATAGTTGAACTCAAAGAGGAAAAGGTACTGTGTGTCAAGCAGTCTAGGTATCTGGCAGCTGCACTGTGGAGCGAGAACACAGCAAGACAAGCGTTTTGACACTCATTGTTCAAATTCAATCCATTCTGCTCTCGAAAACCACACATTGTCCTCTGGGTAATCGCTCACTTCTGAACACCTGAGGACCATGCACTACTGCAGATAAGCCATGCAGAAATTTAGCAGCGACTCACAAATAAGGTCTTTTTGTTTGCCCCGTTTTTTATCGCCTCAGTCACAAGTTGATTTTTAATAGCATGTGAATTAAATGTCAAATGCTTAGAGGGTAATAAAAATAAAAAAAAACCCCAACAACCCATTCTCTCTCTAATGCTTTCACTCTCTCTAACACACATACACAGCATTAACATGCATCGTTAGAAGTGAGGTCTATAAATATTATAGACCTAATGCTGAAGAATTCTCCACACGTGGCTCTCAGCCACATTCACAACAATCTCAAGCAAACAAGCGAGCGATAACAATCGTTTAGAGACAGCTCTGTGTGCGCTTGTCATGTTTGCACGTTAGACCTGTAGGATTCTACTTCGAAATCATTCTTGCATTATAAAATAATGCGTAATAAACTTAGTGTTAACAAAGACACAAGAACCCTAATACTGACCGCTGACAAACACCTTGAAACAAAAACGTGCATTAAAGTAGGTGATTTTGCTCCAGCAAACTTGAATGTAATTTCTATTGATTAATGTACTTTCTATTTTTGTCTGTGCAACTGAAATTGTTTTATTGTGCCATTAATAACAGTCCAGTTTATGAGGCAACTTTGCAGAAATCTGTTTCAGGTCATCTGAGTTTTATCATTGACTTTTTTTTGTGTATCTGTGCTGTTGATTCAGGGTGAACTAATAAATAACATAATTCATCATCTGAGTTCTTAATGTGATGTTATGTTCTCAGAACACAGTACATGTGCAAAAGATTATATCTAAAGAGAAAAACAAGAAAAAGAGGTCCTAAAATAGAACCTTGGGGAATCCGCAGTGTTTAATTTCTGCATTCCAAAAACTCAAATTTAGGAACCAAGGTTCTGTTATAACCATCAATAAGACTTTTCTACAAGACAAAGGAAAAAGAAGAAATGAATAGACAAACTACAGTATTTAAAAGCTAAACTCAGAAGAGGTGCACACGTTAGGTCACAGACAAATTCGCTATACAAATACATCTGAGAGACAAAACCAAAACAACGGCTAATACAAATAATAGCCCTAACAAATACCCCTAACAAATAGCTATAAATAGGTTAGCATTTTATATAATCTATGTTAAGATCTACAGCTACATACATGCTACCATCTGCATAGATATTGTGATAGAATGCTGCTCTGACTCTTGATCATAATTAATAGTCCTTGAGACCCGATAACATCTATGTTGTGAGTTAGTACTAATGCTTAATAGTTAGTACTATATTTAAATACACTCACTCTCACTCATTTTCTACCGCTTATCCGAACTACCTCGGGTCACGGGGAGCCTGTGCCTATCTGAGGCGTCATCGTGCATCAAGGCAGGATACACCCTGGACGGAGTGCCAACCCATCGCAGGACACACACACACTCATGCAATCGCACACTACGGACAATTTTTCCAAACATGCTAACCACTAAGCCACCGTGCCCCCCTTTATTAAAATACACATAGAATAAAATAAAATAAAAAGTATAATTTAAGTATTTTTTTCTACCATTCGACAGAGTATATACTTTATATTACATATTCTTTAATATAACTAATATACTTTTACACTTACTTTAACAAATTTTTTTTGGTCACACAAACACAAAAATACAATTTTACATTACATTATATATCATCATTATATCTTTAAATATCACACATTATACTGTATATCATCATATTGAGTTAAATATGTGCCTACAGTACATTTGCTAGTCTATTTTACAGAATACTACAGTGCACTGAAAATGTACTAAAACCCTATATATAAAAGTAATAGTAAAATGTATTTTTCTATTTCATTTATTCATAAAAATCATACTGTTATGCTTCAGGTATACATTTAACAAGCTTTACAGCCTCCTTCCCATTATGTCCTTCCATTAGAGGTTTCAGTGTAACACGGCATGGCATGTAACCTTAAAAAAAACATGCTTTCTATCAAAAAGCACTGATATTAGTACATGTTACTACAATACACATGTTTAAAGTCTGAAAACATGATGATTCACATCTTCCACAGTTCTATTTTCACAATTCACACTAAATAAATTATTAAAACATGAGTCTGTAGTGCAGACATGGATTGTCTGAAAATATTTTTTGCTCAGCTGTAAACTTGGGATCAGCACAAGTGGAGAAAAGGTGGAAACTAATTAAAAAACATGTTGCAGTATTATGGATCAAGTCTAAATAAAATAATTGATTGAAATCTTTTACTTCTTATAAGTACGCTTGTAAATATAATAGAATAATTCATGAACTAAACACATGGATACATTTGTTAATCTATTTTACAACATGCATAGCATATTCAATATACAGTATATTAAATATATTTTAGTACCTTTATATTTATATTTATGGAGTAAAAATGCTTTTATTATCAGCTTTTTATTATCTGGGATAAAGTTATGAGACTGCAATGACAAAGTGATGTACAATATATTTTCACTGGCTGTCAAGTAAAATGAGCTTTAAATTTTAGTTTTAAATATTGCTGGGTTTTTTTTAGGAAAGCCTACTTCATGTACATCACAAAATTGATATATAGACTAGTCGTTAAGTATAGTGTAATTAAGAGAGCCTATGAAGTATCACAACACAACCTTATGTCAAGAAAAGTCTATTTGTCTAACTTATGTCAAAAAATTTAAAAAAGCTGTGACACTGCAATATACATCTAATAGATAACTACTGATAGGTATGAAGATGTCAAAACAGAACAAACACTCTCTCTCTCTCTCTCTCTCTCTCGGTGTGTGTATGTGTGCGTGTGTGTGCGTGAGTTTGTGTGTGCGTGAGTTTGCGTGTGTGTGTGTGTGTGTGTGTGTGTGTGTGTGTGTGTGTGTGTGTGTGTGTGTGAAATGGGTTGGTCTACGTGATGTCATCCGTTTCCCTCCCTCCAGAGGCACGTTGCTGCTCAGTGTAGAGTGGAGTCGAGATTCGCGCGCAACTCAGTGTGCAAGAAGTAAGACACAGATCAGCGGTGGTGTGATGTCATCTCTGGATTATCACTGTGAATGCCATGTCCGACATAAAAATGTCCCGATCACATCTCTGAAGTCGCTGCGCGCGCTTTGACGTCTGCCATAAGACAAGCATTATGCACTTGTGGAACGCGATGGAAACCGAAGGAACTCATGGCACCTTTTAAATGGTTTGCTGATGTAAGACACCGGTGCGTCTTTTAGGCTGACCACATTCAGGCGCGGAGCAGAAAGGATGCGCGCAACATGGACTTGAGCGGACTCAACGGCACGGAGGAGCCCAACGCGACTGCAGCTGCAGCTTGGCCACACACAGAGGCCACGGCGGCCTTTATTATCCTCGTGGTGACGCTTCTTATCCTGGTTACCATTGTTGGGAACGCGCTGGTCATCGTAGCCGTGCTAACGAGCCATGCGTTGCGCGCACCCCAAAACCTCTTTCTGGTGTCTCTGGCCTCGGCGGACATCCTGGTGGCAGCTCTTGTCATTCCCTTCTCGCTCGCCAACGAGGTGATGGGGTACTGGCGCTTCGGGAGCGCGTGGTGCGCGCTCTACCTGGCGCTGGACGTGCTTTTCTGCACGTCCTCCATTGTGCACCTGTGCGCAATCAGCCTAGACCGCTACTGGTCGGTAACCGAAGCAGTTAGCTATAACGCGAAGCGCACGCCAGCGCGTGTCAAATCCACAATCGCGGTGGTATGGGCAATCTCCGCGGTCATCTCCTTCCCGCCGCTGGTCATGACCGAGCACAACGAACGGGTATGCATCATTAACGAGGAGCCGTGGTACATCCTGTCGTCAGCAATCGTGTCCTTCTTTGCGCCCGCAATCATCATGATCGCCGTCTACCGCAAGATCTACCGAGTGGCCAAGCAGCGCGCGTCAGCCGTCTTCGCAGCTAAAAACGGTGGCCCACGGCCGCGCAACTCACCTTCCGACACGTGCCTTGCGCGCGATGCCAAACCTGAAGCGGAGAGCCCGAGCAGCCTGAGCTCCGGGAGCAAGGAGAGACGGAGAAGAAACGAGGACGACGACGACGACGAAGAGGAGCTGGATGACATCGATCTGGAGGAGAGCTGCGCTTGGGACGGTCAGCCCAAAAAAAGTGGCAGCGCGCGCTTCGCCAAGCGCAGGAAAGTGGAAGGTCGGACGGAGCGGACCTGCTGCCGCACAACGCCGTGGGCTTCCAAACAACCCCGCACTGTGCCGCGCGTCTCCAGGCCGCTGAATGCCGTGAGACCGAGCGCACGGAAAACAAGAGCGGCGCAGCTGCGTGAGAGACGCTTCACCTTCGTTCTCGCGGTGGTGATGGGAGTGTTTGTGCTTTGCTGGTTCCCGTTTTTCTTCACTTACAGCCTGCAGGCGGTGTGCGGGGAACAGTGCCGAGCGCCAGAGGGCTTGTTCAAGCTCTTCTTCTGGATCGGTTACTGTAACAGCTCCGTTAACCCCATTATTTATACAATATTTAACCGTGACTTCCGGAAGGCGTTTAAGAAAATCATGTGCGCTTCTGCAACTCAGCGGGTCTGATCAGGATTTTTCTGGGAACTTTGGACATCATGGACAAGTTTATTTAAAACGGGGTTGCCAGATGTTTCTGTATCATTCTTCATCACGGTTTAAAATAATATATGGGACCAAAATATAATTTTACCAAATGAGTGCCAAACTTTAATGAAATTTCAAGGTTCACCAGAAAAACAACAAATAATAATAATAATAATAACAATAACAACAAAAACGATAAAAATAACAATACTATTTATAATAATAATAATAATAATAATAATAATAATAATAATAATAATAATAATAATAAGCAAATTTTTCCTCCACAGCACAATACGATTTAAGTTGAGAACTAAACCAATGACCTTGTAAGTCTGGCATCACTATTTTACAGACATTATTTTTGTTTACATTATGTTTGTATATAGCCTTTTTAAGTGTTTATAATGTAAAAAAAAAGAGTAAGACAACGTTTTAAAATAAGCTATAAATGTGTTACATATGTCCTTGTTTGTCTTGGTAATGACGTGTGTAAAACAAAATATTCCACTGTCCGAAATCATGAATCAGCAAATTGTCCTATAAATCATTCATCTGCAAATTCTTTCTGTGCTACAAAAAGAATTATTTTCATTTTAAAAATAAAGTCACTTTGCCTTAAATTTATAAACAGTTCAACACAAAAATAATAATAAAAAAAAGATTATTATGGACAGTATTGGTAAATTAATCCTTAACGTATTCCATTGTGTCCAGCTGGGCTTATATAAACATTATTAATTCCAATGTTATTTAGTTTATTAAGCAAGTGTTCATTTAGAATTGTAGCTGTCAGTTTGATACTAAGCTTTTTTCAGCAGCATTGTGGCATTTTATTGTGTAACATTACACAAAAAATTGTTCTAATCCAAACAGGGTTGTCCAATCTTATCCGGAAAGGTGCACGTGTGTGTGTGTGTGTGTGTGTGTGTGTATGTGTGCGTGCAGGTTTTCATTCCAACCAAGCAGAAGACCTACCTGAGTCTATTAAAAGTCAAGATCAGCTGATTAAACAGATGGAATCAGATGTGACTCCTGCTTATTTGGAATGAAAACCTTCAACTATGCCTTTGTGTTTTTTTTTTTTTTTTTTTTTTTTTTTTTTTGATAAGATCTGAAGACTTCTGGATTAGAAGCCAAACCAAACCGGAGATATGAACTCACAGTTTGGATTCATAATTAAAAAGCTGAAATAATTAAATGTTGTGTTCGTTAACAACTAGATTGTGTACATAACATAGTGTGGCACTTAATATTCATCATTATTCATCTGTCCTTTTTGCTGATGCTTGATGCTTCTAAGACTGACAAATAATGAGTGAATCTAGTCATTAACTCATATTAACATTTTGCTATATTGACCAAGGGCTCAGTTGGGTATCAGCTCCAAGACTCCCCCAAGTGTGCACAAATGATCTATTATCTATGTCCCGGAGAGACACAGCACTGCACAATCTAGTGCTATTCTTGCCATAATATAACAAATCTGAAACAACTCATGAAGGGCATGCTAATTACTTAACAAGTAAGTGTTAAACCAGGGTCAAAACGTGGAACTACGTAGGACTGGAGTTTGACATTTGTCCTACTAAGCATTCCTTAAGTGTTTAGACAGTGAGCCATTTTCTATTACTTTGTTTCCTATATTCCAACACAATGACTGTGATTCTTTAAAAAACAGAATTTTAATATGTGATATTTAATGTAGAAATGGATTTATACCTTAGTTTTACCTGGTGATCCATATCCATAAAGAGTCACTTTCCTTTTCTACTCTGCTCCTTGACTGACATGCTCGTTAATGAAACTGCCATGTTTAGCAATTGGTTGCAAATTTATGACCCACAGATATCACCACGAGCCTGTTTTTGTTGGTGACGGTCTGCCCGGTCAGGATTTTTGTTTGTTTACAGGCTTTTTGTCTTCAGTCTTTTATTGAAATGCACTCTGACTTGTATACAAGTCGTAGCATGCCACTGAAAAACGTATTGTTCTTCTTCAAGGTGAACTGACAATGAGTTGCTTAGATAGTATTTGGATTTTCTTACTTACTGGAGTATTTCTGGAGACTTCAGAGTTCATCCTGTTCTAATATTTTATTCCAGTTTAAACCATTTTTGCATATAAGAGGTGGTATATGCTGTGAAAAAAATCTCCATGTCTTTTTTATAAAGCGACAGGTTCAATGTCGGTTTCATCTGTTTGTTAGACTTTGACACTGTATTGGAGTTTGAATTCGAGTCTAAATCAAATTTGGTTTTATTTCAATGGGTCAGTTTCTTACTACACAAATGGACCTCCTTATTATTGGCCCAAACAGAGTACAGAGTATTTTCAGAGTATTTCCTGTCAGTCAGTTGATCCAACCAGAGCCGATAAAATCAACCCGTGCTCAAATAGTGTTTGTGAGACGAACCCCAAACGTCTAGATTACCCCATATTTTATCAACAGATATAATGGAAGTGGGCATCATTTATCATTTAACAAACTGGATATAAAAAAAAAAGTATATTCCTAAATTGTTTACAGGATCATTTACACAAGCAATGTCATCTTTATGAAAAAACCTAGAGCTCAAAAATATCGTTTATATCCTGTGAAAGCTATTGATTTCTTGCTAATGTAAGTGTAAGCACACTGATTAATGTGAATGTCAGCTGATCAGCACAACTAGTACCGCACAACTCCTGATTAGTTCCTGCACTTTCATTAAACAGCTGTTTGTTTTATTCCTGTAGAAATTTGCTATCTGTTATGTATATTTATTATGTATTTATACATAAATCCGTACATTCATTCAGATTCATTTACTTCGAATGAAATGCTTTGCTGTGGTTGAGCTGCATTTTAGCAAGAATGTTACTGTGTTCAAATAGAAAGCATGAAATTTTTTTTTTGACCTTGGTCCATGTTCTCGTTTGCTAGCAATAATCTAGCCAGCTAACTGTGACAAGCTATTTATATTTACTCACCAGAGCAACAAACTGTATAGTCACTGGTATAGATTTAACAAGCACATATATATATACAAGCATATATATATATATATATATACAGTGAATAATCCAAACCGAATACTCGTAGATACACTATTACTCCTTTATTTACTGCTGATGATGTCGGATTTGGACTGAGACCTTCCCAAACTTTCGCATTGAGAGGAGGTGTTTTGTTGCTTTTTCCTAGGCAGAGGTCAGATAATTCCAAATTATGAGATTTATTTGAATGCAGCGTTAGCAGACATCATAAGAAAAGGTGCTTTTTCATTGTTTATTCATCCTTTCGTTCAATCTCAGCTGTCTTTGCCTTCACTAACTCTAAATCAGCTGTGATGTGAAGGATCTTGGTAATTACAGCTATCATGGAGTATATATGTGAGTATGAATAAATTATGCAATTTTTGTAAATAACACACTATTTTATACAAATTGGTGGAAATTGTGAACATTGTCAAACTGTGAGCTTGTTATTCAGTTCAATGTGTCCAGTTGGTCACATCACGTCATGTGAAAAAAAAAAAAAGTAAATGCATTTCTCTTACTCAAGAGTGCTCTAAGGATGATGTGGAATTTCATCCCAATGGCAGGATGGCAGGTGTGTTAGGGTTAAACAGCCCAGAAACCATTTGATGATCAATGAGTGGAAATCGCAAGCACTATTCTCAAATGTACTTAGACTCAATGCTGATTTTCTGTCTCAAAGCTATCAAAACACACTAAGCACTCACTAAGCATATGATGCCTAATATGCTGTGATAGTTCGCTCCAAACAAACTCACTGCTTATGTGAACATGGCCAAGAACTCTAGTACTGTTGTACATTTGTATTTAAGGCAAACTTTTAAAGCAAAATTCTTAGAAATGTGAGTTTCCCCTTAAAATGAAAGAGAAGATCCCAGTAAAGATAAAAGTTATTCATAAAGCATCTTAACAATTAAAAGAGCTCATAAGTTCAAAAAGAGTTAGGAGTAGTGAGGAGGCTTAAGAGTTTCTTTAGCAATGGCTGAACGCTAAAGAGTGAGAAGAAATGTATTGTATACAATATTTAATAATGAGTGAGTAGTAGAATAGTGAGTTAATAAAATGATACAGATTAGATTGTGTAGGGATTATTGATGTGACCAATCATAATAGAGATACCATCTCCGATATATAGCAGAAATGACTCACACACACACACACACACACACACACACACACACACACACACAATATATATATATATATGTGTATATACACATATATATATATATATATATATATATATATATATATATATATATATATATATACACAATACTGTATATATGTAAATATATATATATAATTTTATATAAATATAAAATTTGACTCTATGACATTTCTGCGCTGTGTCAGAGATGTTTTCATTTAAATTACATTTATTACATTTGTCACATACAGATTTTAGAACATCTCTAATATGATCGGTCACTAACATAATCCCTACACAATACAGACTCAAATATCTTAACATGGGTTTATAATAGACCAGATTTTAAAAGAGTTTATAACAGATTTCTTTTTTTTTTTTTTTTCACACTCATACCTAGTAACATGTTAAGCCCTTAAGATAATTCTAAGATAAAAGTTATATGGTCTTTACTCAGAGTTGCTCTGAGATCAGTCCTGAATCACTCTGAATATAAGATTCATAGTTAGTTAGACATTTTAAAGCTAAATTAGGAGCTCTCTGAGATCATTCTTTATGAATACAGGCTTTTTTGGTTCTCAAGAAACATGATCTTTTGTAAGGGGTATGTAGATTGGAATTAATTTCATACAAAAAAAAAAAAAATAAAAATGAAAAAAGGATCATCAACAAATAATCATACCCTGAACTTAAACCGTAAATTAAAACTGTTGTAACTTTTCTATTTTTCATAATAAACTTTTTTTTTCATTTCAGGATTAACCAGCTAAAGTAATGCTGATGTTTTCTTCTTTTCACACTTGTACCTACTGGAAAGTGATTTCATTTCTTTCCTTTCCTTATTCATTTCCCATTTGTATTCTCTGGTCATCCATCAGTCCTGCTCTGAGTGTGCAAAGCTCCTACATGTGTTCTGGCTTCATAACACAGGCTCCAAATGGTGCATTTTGACACATTTTCCTAATTTCTCCGTGTCTGTGTTTTAATCAGTTTTAACAGGGGGACTTGAACTCAAATCTAAATTGCACATCTGAAATAAACCCAAGATCTTTTGTTAGCTCTTCTTTGCGTAAACTAATGACGTAGAAACACACAGCTGACTCAGGAAATGAACAAGCTTTAATTATACCAATTCCTTCTAGTCCTCCAAAATGGTCGGACAAACAGTATATAGCATCGAATTTAAGCTGACAGTCTGCACTTTAACCTGATACTCATTGTGTCAGAGGACAAAACCGAAGAAAGAAAAAAGTCTCCCTTTTCTTTTACTGATGGAGTGTACTGTGTTTATGTTTCTTTCACCCAATTATTCCAGTCACCCCATAAAAAGAAACATCCCATGGTGCATCACCGTCTAAATCCCTGAACACAGTAATTGTATTCTTTCTTTGTATAATTTTCCTTCCCACATGCACTAGTCTCAGATATACAAAGAGTTCAGAATAGCCGACAAAGCCATGACCCGGTAAATATAAAGTAAATGTAAAGCACTTCAGGGCATTTGCAACACCGAGTGCTTGATTGTACAGAATATGGATTTGATGTCATGGAGCTTTGTTTGGTCTTTGCTGGAAACAAGCCACAAAATTGTTTCATGTCATGCTGAAGAAAGGACCAATGATCAGAATAATTTTATTTGTTCACTAGAAACAAGGTACTGTACTATTTCAATGATGTATTAATAACATACAGCCAGAAGCTTTTTAATAATCTGTATTTTTCAGGCCACTTCAACCTTGTGACAGCTAAGAAAAAAGACCATGCTATACTCTATATCTTTGCTTTATTAGCCAACTTTTCATTTAATGCCACTTTTCATGGCTGGTAATAAAAACACTATGTTTATTGATATAATTCGATCTTATCAATAAGATAAGAAATTCCCAATCCAACCATTCAGCGATTAAGGTGAATAACTTCTAAAACTTTCTCACTTAAATAGTGCTGATTCTGACTCCCAAACTCAAACAATACTAAAGAGATTCAGGTCCAGCACCAAAATGCTGTCAAAGTTGAATACAGACTGTTGTAAAGGCATCGCATGACATGTTTTGGCTCAAAGCTGTGACAAAATCTGCAGTAATTTTACAAAAATGTTAAGATTTTGTGCACTTTTATGGGCAATATTTATCCAAATATCGTGCAGTTTGCTTGATCTTGCTTTAATTTTTATGATCAAAAAAATCATGATATCCTGGAGGTATTAATTTATGGTCTAAGGGGTTAAAGCTCTGGGTTTTTGATCAGTGGATCAGGGTTAAAGCCCCAGCATTACCAAGCTGCCACTGTTGGGCCCTTGAGCAAGGCCCTTATCCCTCACTGCTCCAGGGGTTTCTGTATCATGGCTGAACCTGTGCCTTGACCACAACCTCCAAAAGTTGGGATATGTGAAGAAAGAATTTTACTGTGCTGTAATGTAGATGTGACAAAATAAATGTTTCTATTCTATTCTATGGACTAATATCTGGATCTTCAGAACAAAGGACTACATTAAGCTTTTGGTTCCACTGCAGTACATTTCTTGGTGAAAAATAAGAATCTATCATGAGTCTTTATCTGAATACAACATACATTCCAGCTGGTCTTATTTTATCATTAGTTTCAATAATAATATCATTTATAATGTAAGCCAAAAACATTTAATAAATAAATAGATTACTGAAGGGGGGCACGGTGGCTTAGTGGTTAGCACGTTCGCCTCACACCTAGAGGGCGGGGTTCGATTCCCGCCTCCACCTTGTGTGTGTGGAGTTTGCATGTTCTCCCCGTGCCTCGGGGGTTTCCTCCGGGTACTCCGGTTTCCTCCCCCAGTCCAAAGACATGCATGGTAGGTTGATTGGCATCTCTGGAAAATTGTCCGTAGTGTGTGATTACGTGAGTGAATGAGAGTGTGTGTGTGCCCTGCGATGGGTTGGCACTCCATCCAGGGTGTATCCTGCCTTGATGCCCAATGACGCCTGAGATAGGCACAGGCTCCCCGTGACCCGAGGTACTTTGTATAAGCGGTAGAAAATGAGTGAGTGAGAGTGAGTAGATTACTGAATAGAAGTAGAAAAAAAAAAGTTGTTAGGTAATAAAACAGTAGGAAATGTAATTAATTGATTATACCATTTAGACCTTGGTCATTAAAGGGGCAGTATGCATTTCTAATGCCCTGCTGTCTGTAAGGGGAACTGCAATGGCAATGAAAACAGATTCAAGCCTTCTGACCTTACAACCAACCCACCTATCTGTAAATATTACAGTGTATAAAGTAGAGTTTGCTTGGCTTAAAGTTAATGGAGATGTAACAGCAGGACGCTGCTAACACAAGCACATTGGTAATATATAAACATCTTACACAAAGGTGATTTTTCTATTTTACTAACTCCTAAAAAACAAAAAGAGCAAATGCTGGTTGTCTCACTCATCTCAACATGAAATCCAAAGTAGAAGTGGAGAAGACAGCAAACATCAGACTGAAAGATGCAAAGACTCACCTGGGTTATTAGCTATCAACATGATAACACGTGTGATACCATTAATGAGCAGAGCTTGAGCAGAGAGTACAGATTAGAAGCATGAGAGCTGAACAGACTAAAAGACTAAAGCTCTGCTGCATCTGTATCTTTAGGTAGAAATGAAGCAAGGGTTAAATTCCAACGTAGCATCATAAGTAAACGTAGTGAACCTAGACCAGTATGTTGATGAAAGAAGTTTAATTACCTAAGAAACTAACTAACTAACTAACTAAGTAAATAAGCAAATAAATAAACTCAGAATTTTATTCAACAGTAAATACTGGATGCCACTGAAGATGTCACTTGTCAATTAAAAATATTACTATGCAAGTCGTTTAATGCACTGCATATGTTATAATGTACAGTTGATGATTTAGGAGTGTTTGCTTCTTAGAAATAAAATTAAAAAAAAAACAATAAAAAGAAAGATGCAAATTAATTTAGCATCATTTTGAAGAAAAAAGCCATGAAGACTAAAGACATATCGATGCCCGAAGTCTAATGGCATCCAAATAAAATAAAATAATCGGGAATCGTCTTAATTGTGAAACAAATCTTTATGGCAAATAGAAATTGATTCAAATACTTATGGGAAAAGAGGTTTAGATATCAAGAAATATCAAGAAAGACATGCTTCATGATCGTTTATTTTCAGCATTATTTCTTAAGTGTTTCAGTGGGAAAATGTAGAAAAGTTCAGTTGTGAACTGGAAAAGCAAGACTTTGTGAATAGAGTTTAATTTAAAGATATTCTAAATGACATTATAATTATTAGGTTGTAAGAGTTACTTTGACTATCATTGTTAATATGGTAAAAAAATGTCACCAGATATTACAGACCGCACCAGTAACTCTAGTGTAACTGGTGATTATTTGAAGCAGGTTGAATTTAATATCCTTTAAAAAATCACTTCCGATCTCTTCACTTGTAATTACACATAATTTGAAGAGATGCTCATGTGCAATTTAATCTTTTAGTGTCCTCCCAGGTAGAATAACACATTCAGATATCAAGTCTTTATGAAATAGGATGAATTACAAAACATTGTTAAGCAAATTGAGGATTCAGTACTGAGCTATGATTAAGACTGATAATTGATAATCTCTGTGCCTCTCTGCCTGTCTGTCTCTCTCTCTCTCTCTCTCTCTCTCTCTCTCTCTCTCTCTCTCTCTCTCTCTCTCTC